>NC_043711.1:56152307-56275780 GCF_006229205.1 Suricata suricatta
GTGGATGGACCTTGAGGGTGTCATGCTGAGTGAAGTAAGCCAGGCAGAGAAGGACAGAAACCATATGTTTGCACTCATAGGTCTAGCAGGAAAACAAGAGAGACCTAATGGAGAATCAGGGGGAACGGAGGAGGGAGAGAGAGTTGGGGAGAGAGAGGGATGCAGACCTTGAGAGACTATTGAAAGCTGAGAATGAACTGAGGGTTGGGGGGGAGGGGGGAAGACAGGTGGTGGTGATGGTGGAGGGCACTTGAGGTGAAGAGCACTGGGTGTTGTATGGAAAACAATTTGACAATAAAATATTATGGAAAAAAAAAAAGAAAAAAAATAATGATTGGACCCCTGTACCTGCGTCACAATTTCCTGTAACTCCCCCTTCCCAAACCCATAAAGGCCCTACCCCCACTTTGTTCGGGGCTCTCTGCATGGATCCACTGCGTTGGTGAAGTCTGTGAGCCCGAGCTTAGGCCCGGCCAGCCTAAACTTGTAATAAAGCCCTTTGCTTTTGCAAAAAAAAAAAAAAAAAAAAAAAGTGAACAATGGAATTGGCTTCTGTCCCATCTTCCTTCACCTCTTCCTGTCTTTTCCTCCCCAGTTTTAGTCAATAATATTGTTCTTCTTAGTGTTTACATTTATATTAAAACAGCCTTAAATTTGGACAATGTGATTCATCAACATTAAAGGCAAGGCACCCACGAGCTTATTCAATCTGATTTGTATGTGGCCAGGGCATACAACAATTATATTACGTGCCATTTAGCTTTCTCTGTTTAACAAAACACCTCAGAGCAGAGTGGCTTAAAGCAAGGAACATTCATTATTTGTCATCGTCTGGTGGGTTGGCCAAGCAGCTGGCTCCCCTGGGACAGCTTGGCTACATGGTCAAGTCATGGGGTTGGCAGCAAGACTGGTCCTGAAGGGCCTCACTCGGGGTCTGGCAGTGGCTGGATGTCAGCTGAGGCAATCCCACAGGCCCCTAGTCACCCCGCTGGCCAGCCAGGCTGGCTCAGCTGGCCTCAGAAGGGCTTCAGCGGTGAAAGAGGGCAAGCCCCAACACACCAGGCACTTTTCAGGGTTCCACTCCCACTACCTCTGTTGCTCCGCCGACCAAACAGGTCACGTGGCCAAGCCTAGTGTAGTGTGGAAGAAAGGCCATTTTGCATGGTTGACCCCACACTCTGTCCCCTTCTTTACTTTTGCCCGATGTCTCTTATCAAGTATTTCCAACATTCAATCCTTTTGGGAAGTTTCCTCTGCCCTCTGCCGTCCCTCAGTTGGTTGGAGTTCATCCTCTCATGTTTTCCTGAAGGGAGGCTCGTGAGGGCAGGGGCGGGGTGTGGGGACCCCCACCTTCTAATCTGCTCAAAGGCACTGTATGCGCTACTGCAGCCAGGGCCCGAGTCTCAGATGGAGGAGGATGTAGCTGGAATATACAAAGGCTGGGGAATGAGGCTGATCATCTGGCCCAACTTCTGTTCCAAAGTCAGCTGCCCACCCTCGGGTCTCCCTGGTACAGACTTCCTCATACCCGCCGGCCAGACCTGAGGTCTCAGATGCCCTGAGTGGAATTGACATTCCTGAAGGGGAACCAGCATCATCACCCCATGGTCCTAGAGGAGGCCCTTCCCACAATGCGTCAGACCCATTACGGTTCCAGCTATTTACTTGCACCCCAGTCACAAAAGTAGACATCCACACCCACTGCCTTTGTAACTTCCACCCGACAGGAGCGAGCTATACTTTGCTATCCTTTGACATGCTTCAGTCGAGGGGACATTAGCAGAGGAGATGCAAACAGAGGTCTTGAAAGTGCTTACATGGTTGAGCTTGCTCTCACATCCATGAGAGGGGCATTCTTAGTGAGTCTGTTGGCCCAAATAAGATGAGAGACCTGTGAGCAGAGATACTCCATGAACTCATGGACCAGAAGCAGGAGGCAGAGCTGCCCCTGACACCCCAACCTGAAGCAGGGCCACCTGCTGAGCCTAGATCAGATGAACCCAAGCCAACCTGTGATAGCAACTAAATACTGCTTCAAGCAACTGAGTTTTGAGGTGATTTGTTATATAGCAGTATTATTGCCACAGACTGGTGATACATGTCAGAATTTTGTTTGTAGATGTCGGTGCCTTTACCAGAACCCCTCAAGGGCCCCAATGAATAGGTGACCTACTTTCTGGCCTGAGCCACTGTCCCTCTCAGGCTCCAGCTGGAACTTCTCCTCCCAAAGCCACTGAAAGCTGATGACAGAGTTCTGCCCAAGGACTAGCTGGGAGCCACACCAATATGGGTTTCTTGTACCCCCAACTCTCTTATCCTTTCCCACTCCCAGCCTCTAAAGTATCTCTCCTCCTGCTCCTCTCTCTCAGCATAATACTAAAGATCCAGAGTCCTTTAATACCTGTTATTTGAATAAATTATTCAGTGACTACATTAGAAGGTCATTTTCTAAAGGTGTCATGTGAGTTAAAAGGTCCACCATTTATTCTATCTGACATACTTAAATATATCACTGATCTTATGAATAAATGAGCAAAGTTATATTCTGGTAGAATTTGATTTTGATTGCATTTCATTTAAAATCTAGCTCTAGTATTCAGGCACATTTTAGCGGGCCGCTGGGACCCTCTGACAAAAAAGGGAATGAAATGCCATCAAATCGCCTTTAGATCTTCCAGAGTTGGCGTTAAGGGAAAACCAGTTGGCCTAAAAGGAAACTATCCCCTGCACTAATATACTTGCTTAATCACTCAGCAGAATTAAAACTGGACCCTTTTTCTGCCGGTACTTCTCACAACTTTTAATATGCTAATGCACATTGTAGAGCTCTGAGAGGGGAATTAGCAGGCAGCCTTTCCTAAGCCAACTTGGCCCTGGCACTCTGAGAACTTTTTGTACTTAGGGCATTTGTATGATTAATATCAGCCCATGGAACACAGTTTGAGAAATTCGGCTCTTTTGCAATGACCTACAAAGCAATAAATCATGTTGTCAGCCACACAGCTATATTTAAATCCCATCTTCCTGGCCCTAAATTGACTATCCACCCCCCCCCCCCCCCCCCCCCCCCCGCCAGCCTTGGTAACCTTTTTATGGCTACAGCACACTTGAAGGGAATAAAGGATCAAGGCAGGGGGCGGGTAGGAAGCCACCAAACAGGTCAGAAATAATTACAGTGAAAACGCTTTTTCAGTTGGACAAATTCTCGTGGGTCTCTAAAACAGTCCACGGCTGTCTCGCTATTCACCCTACAACACTGGGTCTTTGAGTGAAGCTTGCGACTGGACCTGCACTAATAAGGAAACGTTTTGAACATTCCAGGGAACGCTGGGGTTTTTTTGGCTCTGGCTGAAGCTACAGGACACCCTTAACTCTTATTGGTAAAAAAGCAGTATCTTGAATCTTACAACCTAGTGTTTGCCACAGGCACGTACACCTGGAGTATGTACATACTCCACACACAGCTGCATATCACTGGGACTATGACAGACTTGCACAGATTCACACTTGTCCTCAGCAGTCATGGGACTTCCGCAGCAAGTTCCCTGTGACCGAAGGCAAACCGCTGAGCCAATCATGGCAAGTTACATAGCACCAAAAACTACATAAGTGCAGGTGATTAGACAACCAAATACAGCACCATTTCCCTCAATTGTACTCTGTTCACAGTTATTTCGAAATATGTAAACACAAAAATAAAACCAAGAATGAACCATGCCTCTAGCCCACTTGGTCCTCTCGACGTCATTGGAACAGCACAAATGATGTGGTGTCCACAGGGGTTGGGTTCTAAAGTCTACGTGTAGGGAAGAAGGAGTGATAATCCAAACTGCCCTTGGAAGTCTTAACTTTTCTCTAAGGTGCCGGACACATAGTGTGTGCCCCTCAGCAATGCTGCAGGACTTTTTTTTTTTAACCTCAATGCCTGGGGTTGTTGTCTGACTGCTTGAAACAAGAGGTGGACACGAAATACAATGAGCAGCAGGCACAAGTTGATTAGAGCATAAGGGAAGATCAGAAAGTATGAAAGCTCTCTTTTCAGAGAGGGGGCATTCAAAAGTGAATGCCCATGACTACAGGTGAGGGTCCTTGTTTTACAAGGTTCTGGTCAGCGCCCACTCCCTTCCCCCTTGTTCCTTCTCAGGTCCTACCCTTTACTGACTGGCTGGACAACTCTAGGTGCTGGGCTGTCCATTCCTGATGGGCTCGACTCCACTGTGTGAGGAGTCAGACTGGTTACACTGTCGCTTCTAGAACATCAGTTTGATGGTCTACTCTTTTTAGTTAGCTCTTGTGACTGTCGAATTCCTGAGGAGAACCCGAGGGAGAGTAGGGTGGTGTCCGTTTGTTCTTAAGAGAGACCTGATGCCTGAGGGAGTTTGCTGAGGTCGGAAGCTCCTCAGCACTGCTCCAAAATATGTGTTCCCAGCCCCTTGCCCCGTACTTTATATAGCCTTTTCCTCTCGGTCTGTGTTATCCTATCTTTCCCTATCATAGCGAGATCCACCCAGGCCAAGAGCTAGAGGCATAGAGAAAACATAATGCTACCAAGAGATATAATGGAAGTCTTTAACGACTGGAAAGGTATGTCTGAATCTTGGACAAAATACTCAATATGATAAGATTATTTCATTTCTCCAAACAATATATTGGGGTTTTTTTTGTAATTCTAAATCAAATGACAAAGTGAATTTTCTTAGACACTTGACAAAATGATGCTAAAATTGAAGTAGAAAAGTTTATGCAAGGATGGTCAAGAAGATATTGAAAATGAAGAGAAACTTATCCTAGCATGAGTTAATGAATATTATAAAGCTATGAGGATTGAAGTATTATGTTACTGTGACAGGACAAACACATGGCCTAGAGGGGGAAAGAGTACAGAAATGGACAGAAGCAAATAAGGAAATTTGATACAGAGGTAAGTTAGAATTTTAAATCAGAGCACTCCAGATGGAGTGATCAATAAATAGAATTGGAATAACTAACTCAACACTTGGGGGAAAAAATAATAAATCTGGATGCCCACGTCATTCTTGACACCAAAATAAATCCCAAATGGGTCAAAAATTTAAGGATTTTAAATAGATAAAGCCATAAACACACTAGAAGAAAAGCTGATGCATTTTAAAAATAATCTTGGGACTGGGAAAAACATTTCTAAGCATATTGCAAAACTGAGAAAATAACAAAACTTTTTAAAATTCCAGAAAGTTGAAAGACAAGAGGGAGAGGGAAGAATATTTGTAATGCATTACAGGAAAAAAGTTAATGTTTAATATCATTTCTATCTCAAGCTTAAATGATAAATAGAAAGCAAACCCATAATAAAATAAAGCAAATAAAGCAATAGATAAAATATTAAAGTAAAGCAAACCTGTAAAGAGAAATGGGCAAAAAAATTGGACAAGAAAAGCTACAAAAGAATAAATACAATCGTATGCAAAGATGTCCAACTTTATTAAATAGTAGAAGCAAAAATAAAAACAGGATAACAGTTCTCACCTCACAGAGTAGCACAGAGGAAAGCACACAAGGGCTGGGACCGGTCAAGGCAGAGACGCCATCTCCGGTGAGACGGGAGCCGCACTCACACACCCTGTGAGCGCAGGCTGCTGGTAAAACCCTGAGTGTCAACTCTGCACACCTTCACAATATCCAATGGGAAAAGAGCAGTTTCTTCAACAAATGGTGCTGGGAAAACTGGACAACAATATGCAAAAGAAAGAAAATAGACCACTTTCTTACACCATACCCAAAAACAAATTCAAGATGGATTGAAGACCTAAATTTGATACTGGAAACCATAAAAATCCTAGAAGAGATAGGCAATAACTTCTTTGGCATTGGCCACAGCAACTTTTTCCTAGGTATGACTCCTGAGGCAAGAGAAACAAAAGCAAAAATAAATTATTGGGACTACATCAAAATAAAAGGCTTCTGCACCACGAAGGAAACCATCAATAAAACTGAAAGGAAAACTATGGAATAAGAGAAGATATTCACAAATGACATATCTGGTAAAGGGTGAGCATCCAAATCTATAAAGAACCTATACAACTCAACCTCAAAAAAAAAAAAAAACCAAATTATCCAATTTAAAAATGGACAGAAGACATGAAGAGACATTTCTTCAAAGCAGACATCCAGATCGCCAACAGACACATGAAAAGATGCTCATCATCACTCATCATCAGGGAAATGCAAATCAAAACTACAATGAGATACCACCTCACACCTATCAGAGTGGCTAAAAGTAACAACACAAGAAACGAGGTGTTTTCAAGGATGTGGAGATAAAGGAACCCTGACGCACTGTTGATAGGAATGCAAACAGGCGCAGCCACTCTGGAGGAGGTTACTGAAAAAGGTAAAAATAGAACTGCCCGACAATCCCATAATTGCACTACTGAGTGTTTACTCAAAGAATACAAAAACACTTATTCAAAGGGATACATGCACCCTGATGTGTACTACAGCATTATTTACAATATTACAATTATTTACAATATTACAATTATTATTTACAATAATGTATACACAAACACACACATATACACAACCGTAAAAAAGAATGATATCTTGCCATTTGCCCTGACATGGATGAAGCTAGAGGGTATAAGTAGGTCAGAGAAAGACAAATACCGTATGATTTCACTCATATGTGGAATTTAAAAAACAAAACAAATGAGCAAATGGGGGAGGAAGGAGAGAGAGAGAAAGAGAAACCAATGAACAGACTCTTAACTATAGAGAACTACAGAGAACAAACTGATGGTTACAAGGTTGGGAAGTGGCATCTAGTTCCATGTCCACAAAGAAGGGAAAAAGGATTTTGGTGTGTAGCCGCCTGTCACGGACCAACTGGAAGTAGAGTGCAAACTTATAAAAAGCAGGACATTAGTTCCTCCAGATGTTTGGAAAATGGAGTTCTGAGCAGCTAACACTCAGTGGGGAAGGTAGCTCTGTGCTGAATGAGGTGTCTTGGTGGTGAGAGAGGGCTACACTGCCCCAGGGATGGATAGGAGGCATCGCCTGCAGCCAGGAGAAGGAAGGAAAGGAAAATGAGAAACATTGTTTTACACGCACTATGTGCTATCATAGAATGTGGATTCAAACCCAGGCAGAAAGCAAATCCACTTTCTATCTCCAACATTAAGTCATGGAAACAGAAACTTTATTTGGTTTGATTCGGATGAAAATTGTTAGCGGCATCACAAAAGACTTTTACAACCGTGTTGGCAGTAAGAACAAAGGAGGGAAAGCTCTGGAATAAGGGAAAGGCAGTGAAAACAGATTAATAGAAGAAAGAACTAATACATGCCATTATTATTTTTCTTCAAATCTTCCTCAGAAAAGAGAATGGTTTTTCTTTTGTTTTGTTTTCATTTTTTTAACGTTTGTTCAATTTTGAGAGACAGAGCATGAACAGGGGAGGGGCAGAGAGAGAGGGAGACACAGAATCTGAAGCAGGCTCCAGGCTCTGAGCTGTGGGGCTCGAACCCACAGACTACGAGACCATGACCTGAGCCGAAGTCAGATGCTTAACCAACTGAGCCACCCAGGTGCCTCAGGAAAGGGAATGGTCTTAAAATGAAACCTATATATTGGCAAAGTATGTAACTGGAGTCTGAGCAGGAGAAAACATTAGACATACCTAAACTGAATGACTATGAAAGTACTGTCCTGAACTTTTCAAAAAGGTCAAGGTCATGAAAGGCAAAGGAAAGCTGAGGAAATGTTCTGCTTCCGCAGAAGCAGACTAAAGCAAGGAGAATAGATACGACAATAAATGCACTGTGAAAATTGTATAAAGGGCAATATAAGGGCTTAGGCATAAAGTTATACAGGTCGTAGGTACAATAAAAGTTTCATTATTGATATCAAATTTCCTGATTTTGATAATCAATCATACCATGGATATGTAAAATAATATTCCTGTTATGAAAATTATATGTGTAAGTGTTTAGGAGTAATGGGTCATAATATGTGGAGTTTATTCTTAAACATTCAGAAAAAAATATATGTGAAACAAAAGTAAAATTATATATGTATATATAAATTATAAATATATATGATACGTATATACACACATAATATATATACATAGAGAGAGAGAAAGTAAGTGTGGCAAAAAGTTAATAACTGGTAAACCTAGGTGAAAGATATATAAGAATTTACTGTAATATTCTTTTTTTATAAATGTTTATTTTTGAGAGAGAAAGAGAGAGAGACAGCATGAGCAGGGGAGGGGCAGAGAGAGGGAGACACACAGAATCTGCAGCAGGCTCCAGGCTCTGAATTATCAGCACAGAGCCCAATGTGGGGCTCGAAAACACAAACCCTGAGATCATGACCTGAGCCAGAATCGGATGCTCAACCAACTGAGCCACCCAGGCGCCCTTGTAATACTCCTGAAACTGTTTTGTATGTTTGAAATTCTTTCAACATGAGAGGAGAAAGAGAAGGACCCCCAAGACAGGAGGATGAGAGTATCCAACCACACTAGAGGGACTCAGAGTTGGTCAGTCTCCTGAGAGGCAGGTGTCGTATAGATCCAAAGTGAATTATGATCATTATGGATTGATAAACTTGAACTTGATCCTTGGGGAAATCCTAAATGTATTTCCAAATAGATGGGCTATGAACATTTAGAAAAGACTGCATGCTCTAGCAGTCAGTATGAACTCCCCCACAAAAACAAATAAGTCTATGCAAATTAGGTCAAACGAATCTCATTTTCTTTTTCAAAGTAAATTAAAGAAACGATCATCAGCACAGTGTATCCCGATGCAGGTGAAGTTTTTGACTAAGTTAACATCTTCGTGGGTAAGAAGACAGAGAACCCTGGAGGGCCCTTTTACAGCAGCCTGAACACCACTCACAGTATAGACCAAATCTGCCTGGGGGCAGGGATGGGGGATTAGTCTCCCAGGGCCGCTATAACCAAGTACCCCACACTGGTGGCTTGACCAGCAGAGATTTACCCTCTCACAGTGCTGGGGGCTTCAAGTCCAAGATTAAGGTGATGAGGGCAAGAGGGTAGGGTCCATTTAGCCCTCTTTCCTTGCCTTGTAGACGGTGGTCTTCACTTTGCATGGCTACCTCCCTGTGTGCATGTCTGTCTCCTAGTCTCCCTTTTGGATAAGGACGCCAGTCATATTGGATTAGGACCCACTCTAATGACCTCATTTTAACTTGATTACCTCTGTATAGACTCTATTGCAAATAAGGTCACATTCTGAGTTGCCAGGGAGTTAGGACTCCCACGTATGAATTAGGGAGACACAATTCAACCCATAACAGTGGATGTGGGGAGAAGGAGCTCTAGCAGAGGGCCACAAAGCCCTGCTCTGTTAAACTCTATCAAGAAAAGACAACATGAGACCCTCTTCTCACACCTGGGGGCTACCCAAAGGTGCCAAGGGGAAATAATCAATAGGATGCTGAGACAGCTGGTATAGCAGATAGGGAATTAGGGGGCGGGGTTCCGTGGCCAGCTCCCTCACCAGCAGGCAGCACCGCCCTGTCATTCCCCACGGACTCCTGGGTGGTGTGAGGATTCAGCAAGAGCCAGGCAAGAGGCGTTATGCAAAATGCAAGGCTCACAAGACTCCTAATCATGTCTCCCAACTGCAGACAGAGTCAGAGCCCCAGCATGGACATGTGTGAGCGACAGCCCTCTGTCATTTCCTTTACTGCTGTCTGTGGCAAGGCTGGGAAGTGTTGGTGTCACTTTGGTGTCCAGTTCCCTCCCCCCTCCCTGCCTTGATCCCATAACTTCCTATACTCCTCTGACGTTTGGAGTCTCCCCACTTTCCAAGGGTGTTCCTCAGTTCTTGCCTTCATATAGACATACAGCTTCTCTCTGGACATATTCTTAACTTACCCTGAGCTCCTATTTCCCAGGCGTGCCCCACAAGGTCTCAGCATGCATCATACCCAGACCCATATTCACAATGCTTAGGAAATGCCTTGCATCTCGACTGCAGGTTTCATCAGGACCTTTAATCCTGCATTCTGACTCTTCACCAAGGGATATGGAATGAAGTATTTCCCAAACTGTTCTAACTCAGAACTCCATTTTCCAAACATCTGGAGGAACTAATGTCCTGCTTTTTATAAGTTTGCACTCTACTTCCAGTTGGTCCGTGACAGGCAGCTACACACCAAAATCCTTTTTCCCTTCTTTGTGGACATGGAACTAGATGCCACTTCCCAACCTTCCTCAAAGCTAGGCATGGCCATGCACCCTCATCCTTTCCAATGGGATGTGAGCAGGTGTGAGAGTTGGGCCTGACTCTCAAACCTGCTCTGTACCCTTTTCCACATCCTTTCCCTTCTGGCTTGCCAGGAAATGAATACCCAGGAGCCCTCGGCAGTGCTGCCATCAGCCAGGGTCCTCAGCACCACGAGATGAAAGACAGCTACCTTCGTGATCTGAATACCTGCCTAGAATTTTGCCTAAGCCAAAGATAATTCCTATGTTAAGCCATAAAATGTTGAAACCTGTTTATTGCAGCCTAACACACTGTCCCATTTCCTTCTTCACTCCCTGTAATAGGCACAAAAGAAAACATAACTTGCTTCTTCTTTAGGGAACCATCATTCAACTCCTTTGTTAGAGCAGCTATAGCTTAACTTACGCAATGTATAAATAGTGATCGCTACATAATAACGCAACCAACAATAACGATTAGTCATGCTGTATTAAGAAATCACTTGGGAGTTTGCCTAAAAAGCAAGAGTTGATTATTCATATACTCAGGATGGGAGGATTTCATTGCTGGGGAAAATGAAATAATCTTGGGATACAGAGAAGGAAATGCGTCTTCCAGAAGGTTCACGACCTTTAAAAAACCCTCAGATCTATTAGGTTGAGCGCACAGTCTCGAACACCTGTGGGCTACAGGCTGCATTGTCTGAGTACTACTGCAGGCATGGGGAAGCAGGGCTTCCCCGTGCTTCCCCGTGATGCATTCTTAAAGTGCAAGACCCTCCAAAAGAAATACCATCCAGTCTCTCCCTCAAGACAGGATGCGATAAATATTAACAGGAAGAAATGCATTTCTGCCCCATTTTCAAGATCTTTGGGGAAGGGAATTTCCATTTAATAACACATACCTCATCAGGGAAAATGACGTGGAGTTACTTGGTTTGTGAAAGCCCTTGTTCACATCTGTTAGTTGTTTTCATTCCTCCCCCGAATAAAATGGGCGTGAGATCTGGTCAGAGTGGCTAAAATGAACAAATCAAGAGTCTATAGCTGCCGGCGAGGATGTGGAGAAATGGGCACCCTCCTACACTGTCGGTGGGAATGTAAACTGGTGCAGCCGCTCTGGAAAACAGTGTGGAGGTTCCTCAAAAAACTTTCACTAGAACTTCCCTATGACCTAGCAATAGCACTGTTAGGGATTTACCCAAGGGATACAGAAGGGCTGATACATAGAAGCACATGTACCCCAATGTTCATAGCAGCACTGTCAACAATAGCCAAAACATGGAAAGAGCCTAAATGTCCATCACCTGATGAATGGATCAAGAAGATGTGGTATATGTATACAATGGAGTATTACATGGCAATGAGAAAGAATGAAATCTGGCCATTTGTAGCAAAGTGGATGGACCTCGAGGGTGTCATGCTAAGTGAAATAAGTCAGGTGGAGAAGGACAGATACCATATGTTTGCACTCATAGGTCTAACAGGAGAAACCTAACAGAGGACCATAGGGAGGGGAAGGGGGAAAGAGAGTTGGGGAGAGTGAGGGACACAAATCATGAAAGACTATTGAATACTGAAAACGAACCAAGGACTGAAGGGGGCGGGGGAAGGGAGGGAAGGGGGTGATGGTCATGGAGGGGGGCACTTGTGGGGAGAGGCACTGGGTGGATATGGAAACCAATTTGACAATAAACTATTATAAATTTTTAAAAAATGGGTGTGAGGTACATGCATTATCACCTTGCTTATTATCATACTTCAAGAGTCTGCATTACATGAGGCCATGAGGCCTTCAGAAGCAGAGCCAGGTTAGCATACCAGGTGTCCCATCCCCAGCCCCACTTTCCTGTCACTTCCCAGCTTCACCCCTGGGTCACCCCTATCAGTGAATGTCCCCTGACCATCTATTCTCTGGAGGGCCTGAGGCCGGCATGTGAATGTGCCACAAAGGTGAATGGGACAGAGCCCTTGGCCTCCGAGAGCTCTGGGGCTTGATGGGAAAATATGACAGGTGTATACACCTGCAACAGTGTCAAGTTCTGTAGGGCGGCACCATGTGACAGCCATAGGCAACAATGCACTGAGCCCTTCAGACCAGAAAAGCCAGTAAGGACAATAAGATGAAGGTGTGGCAACTGCCAGGACCCACCCTCCCATGCCCACAGGTGCTGAGCCTGAAGCTGCAGGCCAGAATGTCCTGCCCTTACACTTACCTCCTGCCCTCTTGGGGGTGGTGGCTTAGATCCTCACCGCCCATAGACCTTGACCTCAGGATGAGGAGGTGTGGCAACACATGTCCCAACCCTCCAACTGTAAGAGCTGGAAAGTACACAAAAAAAATTTTTTGTACAGATAATTTATTTTGAGAGAGGAAGAGGGAGCAAGTCAGGGAGGGGCAGAGAAAGAAGGACAGAGAGAACCCCAAGCAGACTCTGTGCTGTCAGCACTGAGCCCGATGTGGGGCTTGAACTCGTAAACTGTGAGATCATGACCTGAGCTGAAACCAAGAGTCGAACTCTTAAGCGACAGAGACACCCAGGTGCTCCCCGCCCCAAATTTCTTTTTATTAAACTTCCATTTCTCAGACCATCTAGAAGTCAGGTGACCTGGTTTCTGTCAATCACAGGCATCCACAGGACACCTGGAGGTGGAGGGGGATCAAGTCACCTCAAGGTGACTCCAGGTCCTCTGGCAAGCTGGGGAGGTTTCTGAAGTCCATCCCCTCACAGTGCAGAACAGCAGATGACAGGAGCACTTCTTCTGACTGTTGCCCTGGAACACAATGCCGCCCAACCCCCCCCCCCCCCCCCCCAGCGCTCTAATATCCAAGCCTGATCCAGGGGCACTGACACACTAGCCAGATTGAATTCCACTACCTGCACCAACAGCTCTGACCCACTTACTCGTTCTTTCACTGCACAGATAAGTACCGAGGACCGATTGTGCGCCAGGCACTTTTGCAAGTACTGAGGATCCAGCAGTGAGGGAGAAGGACATACTGCCTGGCCTCAAGGGGCTAACATTCGGGGCGAGAAGGGAACCAGCCACAGACAAGACAGATGTCGATGGTGTGAAACAGTAGTGGTTTCTCTGGCTCCTGTTTCCTAGCTCTCCTTTTCAAGTTGCTCTTTGCTGCTTTTGCTAAAACTAAAGCTGAATGAACAATCTCTAGGGGCTCCTGGGCAGCTCAGTCTGGTTGAACTTGATTTCACTCAGGTCATGGTTTCAGGGTTCATGGGCTCAAGCCCTGCATTGGGCTCTGCACTGAGAGTGTGGAGCCTGCCTGGGATTCTCTCTCTCCTTCTCTATCTGCCCCTCCTCTGCTCACATGTGCTCTCTCACTCTCTCTCAAAATAAATAAACTTAAAAAGAAAACAAAGAGCAATCTCAAGGTTCTGTGCATTCCATCCCCCATAGGGTGGTGACAAACCACTTCTGCTATTGCTCATTTTTCTGCACCAGACTTTGTGTATGCCAGGCCCTCCGTTGCTACAGTCCACAAGCTACAGTGTGGGTGAAATACTACTTCAGCAATGTCAACATGTTCTAGTTGTAGTTCCCATGCCGCCAGGATGGCCAAGCCTTCCCTTTCCCCAGAGTCCCATCTAAGTTCTAGGGCACAGGGGTGTCTAACCAATGTGCTAGAGTCAGGCAAAGGGGCATGCCTCCCCCTGCTCCAAGTCTGCCACCTATCTATACTGGCCCATGGAGAGGTCTCCTGCTCCTAGGTCCTTGGTCTTGCAAGAGTCTCCATGTGCCTGTCTGCATGGGCCTCTCTGGTTCAGGGGCTTTCTTCACCACTAGGCCCTGTGGGCCATGCAGGCCTCTGGAAGGGTTACCCGAAGCTCTTGCTATCTGGCTGCCTCCCCGCAGCCCTTCTCAGGGAAGGAGACATCAGCTCCCTGTCTTCTCAGATCTTGCGAACCTCCCCACACTTTGTCTGGCCACATAGGGCATGGGTCTTCTCTAGAACTTCTCCAGAGACCTCTTTGTTCTCAGCTGGGAAAAGGGGTATGGGAAGAAGATCATTAACATCATTTAGGTTTCCTCCTAATAATTCATCCCTTTCATGAAAGAACCTAAGCTTCTGGAATCAAAAGAGAGTGTTTCTTTAATTTCCCTCCCACCAGGTTTTCTGAGGTCTTGATTCCCTCACCCCCAGAAGGCAATGAGCCTAGAGCAGTTTTAACTTGGAAATGGCATTGAGGAGCAAAGCATCATAAGGATATATGCTGAAGGAAGGAGAGTGGGAAGAAACAGGTAATATTTCAAAAATATCACTGCATGGATGGGAACATACAGCAGAAGAACTACAGCAGGAAAGTAAAAATGAAGACATGGAAAGGCAAAGAAAACTAATCCATGAATGGGTACACTCCCCATTCATCACTCGTGTGGCAGGCTGTTTTGGAGGTTGGATTAAGTCTGAAATAATCAGGTTGGCTATTCATTTTTTCACTTCAAAGAGTCGTTTCCTCCAATCAAAGAACTGATCAAGCCAAGTTATACACATAGTTCAAGATAGGAACCAGTATGCTGTGTCAGGAACAGTCGTTCAGATGTATGTACTTTTCCTGTAACAGGTGAAGAGGTCATGGGGCGCTAGTGGATATGTAGGGAGAAGAGTGACTTCTCAGGGCACCCTGGTGGCTCAGTCGGTTGAGCATCTAACTTCAGCTCAGGTCATGATCTCACAGTTTGTGAGTTCAAGCCCCACGTTGGGCTCTGTGCTGACAGCTCAGAGCCTAGACCTGCATCTGATTCTGTGTCTCCCTCTCTCTTTGCCCCTCCACCACTCATGCTCTGTCTCTGTCTCTCCAAAAAGAAAAACAGAACATTAAAAATTAAAAAAAAAAAAAAAGAAAAGTGACTTCTGTATCAAGAAAAAGCTGCCCAGAGGCAAATCACAATGAAAAGAAGCCAGTCACTGGTAGATGAACTTCAAGGAGAAATAAATTAAACCAACATCGCAAAATATACCCAAAGGAATAGGGAAAGCAACTCAGCATTGTAAGAAAGTGAAGGCTGAAAATGAAGCAGTAAGTCACTGATAAACAAATATTTATATATAATCGATTCAAAAAGCATGTTCCTTAAAATAAGTTTTTGGTTAATATATTTCATAATATGAATCCTTTCTTTTTTTTACTGTTTTTATTTATTTTAGAGAGAGAGAGAGAGACAGCATGAACAGGGGAGGGTCAGAGAGAGAGGGAGACACAGAATCTGAAGACAGGCTCCAGGCTCTGAGCCAGCTGTCAGCACAGGGCCTGATGCAGGGCTTGAACCCACGAACTGTGAGATCATGACCTGGGTCAGACACTAAAGACTGAACCACCCAGGTGCTCCTAACAATCCGTTCTTAATGGTCTGGGAAATCATCTGAAAATCAGCTAAAGTCTCTGAGAGCCCAGCTTCCAACTTAACCTCTTGATGGACCAGAAGCCCTGGCCCTTCATACCATGTTCCACTTCTCCAGAGACAAATGAAACAGGTGAAATAAAATAACCACGTAGGAAATCAAACAGGGTTTTTAGAGCAAGCTGAGAAAGATTCATTAGCTTCACATAATCATCTGGTAAACAAAACCAGAAGCAGGAATAGACTTAGGTGTAGAAGGACCTGAATGGGGCTCTCAGATCAAGAGACTGGGAGAGAGGAGTTTTATCAAAGAACTATAATATGTACATGTAACTACAAATGCATTGGAAGGATTGACATGAGCTTCTAAAATGTTTTAAGGAATTTTACTTATCAACATGAAATGTGTTTTGTTTTAAATATGGTATATGAACAGACACACACATACACAATGGAATACTCAACTTTAAAAAGAACAAAATATTCATACAGGCTATTACATCAATAAACCTTGAGGATATTATGCTAACTGAAGCAAGCCAGACTCAAAAGGACAAACACCGTGTGATTCTATTTATATGGGCTACCTGAAATAGGCAAATTCATAGACACAGAAAATGGAATAGAGGTCTTCAGCCCCTGGGGGGGGGTAGGAGAGGGAGAGAGGGGGAACAGGGAAGCAAGGTGAGAATGGGGAGTTATAGTGTAATGGGTATAGAGTTTCTGCTTGGGAAACTTTTTTTCTTTTTGATGAAAAAATTCTGAAAATGGTTAGTGGAAATGGCTGCACACCATTGTGAATGTATTTAATGCCACAGAATTATACCCTTAAAAATAGTTAAAATGGTAAATTTTATGTATATTTAACCATAACTTAAGTTAAAAAAAAAAAAAGAAGAAGAAGAAGAAGAGTAGCAAACAGTTAGTGCAAAGTGCACCCTGAGAAAGACTCAGCTCTGTTTCCTGCTTTGAAAAGGGAGGAGGGGCCATGAGCTGCAGAGAGAATGAGAACAATTAATAGACGCTGGAAAGGCAAGAAAACAGATTTCTCCCTTAGAGCCTCAAAAAAAAAAAAAAATTATAGCCCTGCGGACACTTTGCTTATAGCCCAGGGAGACCCATTTTGGACTTCTGACCTCCAGAACTACGAGAAACAAATTTGCCTAAGATTACAACTTTGTGTTACCACCACCAAAAACAAATTTTGTTTCGTTCTCAACTGGATGACCTAATACTACTGCCTAATCCACACAGTAAAATATTCAGTTAACACTTGTCAGCATGGAACATTCCTCCTCCCCGCACTAGCCCCAAACCTGGGCATAACCAAGGAGTCTTTTCTTAGGCTTCTAGGACACCTCCCATTTGAGGATGAAGGTCAGGGAGCTCCTGGTCTCCAGGCAGACTTGCCAGATGTACCAAATACAAGAACAGAACACAAAACAAGAACAACAACCAAAACCAAAACCAAACCCCAAAACTCCCACATGAAGTATTTCGGACATATACTTAAAAACCTGTTGGTTGAGAATCTAAAATTTACTTAACTGGGCATCCGGTATTTTTTCTGGCAACCCTACTCCTTAGCCATATTTGGTGAGCCCATACATAGTGGATTTGGGTCGTTTTGCATTTGTTTTTAAAGAGTAAACGGAGACGTGTCATTTCTAAAAAACCCCATTTCTAGATTCTCTTTCTCGCCTAATTCCGGAGGACCTTCAGCCACCCTGGCACGCGGATCTACGCGGGAAGACCCGCGCAGGCGCAGAGAAGCGGGGGGGTGTGGGGGGGGGGCGGCGGCGGGCAGCGGATGGCCGTTGCGGAGCCTCGCAGACAGCCCGCGCAGGCGCAGAGCGGCCCATCCCGGGCGGCCCAGGGTAAGCACCTGTCACATTAAAGGAGGTGTCAGCGCCCTCCCTCCCCCTCCGCGGGGCGCTGGCCTTCGGTCTCCGGAGCTCCCAGCGCCGTCTATTTATATCGCTGGGCCCTCACAGGTCCATATTGGGCAGTGCCTGCCGGGCAAGCCCGCCGGCCGCCCCGCCCCGGCACTGGCCACTTGGCCACAGGGCCAGGTCGCAATGACATCGCTGTGGCCTCTGCGGAGCCAGTGGGGCCGTGCCTCAAGCCAGGGGGGCAGCAGCTCATAAGTAACGGTGACAGAGGAAACAGGGGTCCCACTCGAGGCCTTCTTTCTGCTCTAAGGACCAGGCCGGAGTTGGGGTCAGCCTCCCAGTCCCTGGCACTTGCAGGGCCTTCTGCGCTTCCCTCCGGTGGCCGCGGGGCCAGCATCTGTCTTCACAGCTCAGCCCAGCATCCGCTTTCCAACAAGACCGTCTCTGCCCAGCCAGGGGTCTCTCCCCTCCTTCATGTCACAGCATCCACTGTCCTAGCATTATCGTTCTCTGAATCGTCCACGTTACCGTTTGCCTCCCTCCCTAGACTGCAAGCTCCGGAAAGGTAGGGACACTTCGGTCTCTCCCATTTCTGGTTGTCTGCCTAGAGCTATGAATAGTGCTTGGCACTTTCAAAAGCTTCTGTAAGCATCAGAAGTATCCCCAGGCAACTCTCTGAACTTGAAAGCCAGGAAAATAATTGCCCTACATCCCCCCCCCTTGTGATTCTTAAGAGGAACTAATGAGCTACTATATAATGCATATTAAAGCGCTTTGAAAAGTATAAAATGCCCAGAGAATGCAAAACAGTGTGAACTCCTCCAAGGAAAGACAAAAGGAAACTTACCTTATTTAGCTTTATCACTCGTAGGCCTGGTGGTTATTAAACATCTAGTGTGTGGGACGCATTATTGCTATTAAGTGAATCAGGTGTTTTTCCCTACTTGTGGAAGACTCAGAGCGCATTTAGTGTGGTGCAGGTATTCTGAGCCATCTTCTACCAGCCTCTGCGCCTTGTGGTGATGCTGGGGCAAAATAAGGTGTGGGGATGGAACGGGGAAAGCCAGGGGTCACAAACAGTGGCTGTAGGATAACTCTACAGCCAGAGGAGAAAGGCAACAGGGTGAGAAGAATTGTAAATGAGGACACCCAGGTCCCAGTGAAAGGATAATGGGGGCTGGGGAATGGAGGGTAGACGTGCCATCTGAGATGTGGCGATAGACTACTCAGGTCCTGTGCGTCATTGTCGCCGTGGGAATAAAGGGCCCCCTGTTGCCATCTCTTCCATTGTTTTCAGTAGATGCTCCAATGTGTCAGTTTTGCCTGTTGACCGTTAATTTGAAAAAAAAAAAAAAAAAAAAGTCTTTGAGCAGCCAATTTGTGATCTCTGGCTTCAGTTCTCTAAAAACTGGAGCCAAATTCCTGAGAGCACGTGGTCCCGGAATTCATTCTGAAAGTAGAAGTGAGAAGTGGGTGTCACAGTGCTTCAAGTTTTAGGCAAGGAAATCAAGGTAATGATTCTGGGTCATTTGCTTGACGTGGACAATAGTTTGGCAACTTGAAGAATCAAGCACAACTTTTCAATGTAGGGGAAAAAAAATCTTCAAGATCGTGGTTTATTAACAAAACCAGAAGGAAAAAAGGTTATCATGAACTTATAATTTAGGACTAAGCAAAACATTCACATAATTGCAGAGACCTTAGTTGAGCAACTCTAATATACCAGGCATCATCACCGACAGATGTTAAGAATATGGAAATGATTAAAACATGAGCCCCCTACCTCAACGTGCTCATCATTGGATAAATAAATTGCAGTAACAACACTGAAACAATTACTGTGTTCAAGGTACAAGCAAGGAAAGGCAGAGAAGGCTTCGCGGAGAAAGTGATGTCTGAGCTAAGTTTTGAAGACCACTTGCATTTTTTCAGGCGGAGCAGGGGGGAGGGGGAGGAGGATATTCCAGACAGAGAGGACACCGTGTGCAAAGGCATTTGTGTGCGTCAGAGTTGTTAGTGGGTTGGTACTCCTAAAAGATGGGAAAGTATGAGGCAGGAAAGCCAGGAGATGAGGCAGGAAAGGTTGGAAGAGGCCAGATTGTGAAGGGCCTCATGATGTTAGAAGAGGTGTGGCGGTTCTGAAAATAAGCTAAGGATAACTTTTTTATTCTTATTACTGAAGTATGTCTGATGTACAATGTTCTGGTAGTTCCAGGAGTACACATAGTGAATGGACAGTTTCAGACATGAGGCAGTGCCCACCGTGATCAGCGCAGTTCTCCAGTTTTATCCCCCCCTTTGCTCTTCCTGACGGCAACCCTCTCCTGAGTTGGGAGCTTTATACGATGACCCTTCATGTCTCTATATTCCACTTCAGTGGTATGTATATAACGTTCTTAACTTTTCATTTTGAAGTAATTCCAAACTCACAGGAAAGTTTGAAGAATGGTATAAAAAACTTCCCAAATACGCTTTCCCAGATTTACCATTTGCTTATATTTATCTTGCAGACTGTATCGTTTATATTTTCTATTTTAAACATGATTTCAGTGGGATGTCGCACATTCCTCTGCAGTCTTTCGTACATAGCACAGTGTCTGGGAGAGTCACTCATGTTGAAACATGTGGCTCTAGTTCATTCTTTGTTTACACTGTGCAGAATTCTCTTGAGTGAATATACTGCCATTCTCATGTTAATCGATACTCTGGTTATTTCCAAATGTTTACCATTTCAAGCAGTGCCACTATGAAATTTAAACTAGTTTTGACTTCAACACATGGAAGCAAGGTCATGTATCACTTGTGATTTAGGAGAAGAAAATGTACAGAGTATAAAATTAAACATTGTAAAAGCAAATCACTGGCAGTTTGAATTAACATTTTTATGCCACATTAAAATTTGTAGCAGTCCATCTCTCAAAACTAAATATACTGGACATGGGTATAACTGCATTTTGGATTTGCAGAGTAATTAGGCTTTATTCTTGTGATTTGTATTTATCTTTGCTGCTCGTTTTTTCTCTATTATTATGGGTACTATTAATATAAATGTACCAGTTCAGTCTTCTATAAATTGGAGCAGAGAATAATTTCCCATTGATATCATTGAGAACATTTATACAGTTTTGTTTTGCTGATGAAAGGAGAATGCCCTCTCTCCTCATTATAAGAAAAAGTTGCTGTCAGCTCCCTTTTATTTACAGAGCTGTGTCTGTACCCACAAGCAATTGATGTGTGGACCCAAACATCATTATTATTAGAAAATAATTTGTACAGGTGTATCCTGCTTCAGCTTTATCGAGTAGATTTTACCAAGCAAATTACGTGTTATGCATGCATGACCTTATTTAATTCTCTCAACCATTATATAATTCTCAAAGCTAATCTCCAGTTGGAAGACTGAACGAGGCTAAGAAACTTGCTCATGTTACTAGATTTAGATAGAGCAGGGATGCAAACCCAGGCCTCAGTAACCCAGCCAAAGCCCGCATTGCTAGCCTCTGAGCCACACTTTGATACACTACCATAAAATAACTATGATTTCCATTTATTGAGCCCTTGGATGCCAAGAACTAACCTAACTACCTTATTTATATACATTATACCCGTTATTGAACATACCAAGTTTTCAAAGGTTAAATAATTTTAGGATTATAGCAAGTAAGTAACTAAACAGATTCAAAGCCAGGACTGATCTCACTTCAAAGCCATCTCAGTTCAATGCCAATATCTTCTCTGCACCTTAGCCGTACAGGAAACAAAGCTGAGAATGTCTTTGAAGGATGGTGGTGAGTTTAACTGCTTGGGTATTTTTCAGTATTTCCATCAGCAAAGCATTTGGCCTATAAATCCATAGAAATTTGAGTATATTTTAGGAGGTGTATAAAAGATAAGTGGAAGGAGAGGATACTTAAATATTTACATACATCTAAAAAATGCATAAATGTTTCTTCATAGTGTTTGTAACAGTTACTTTTGTTTTAAAAGTGTTTGTTGTTGAAGCCAGTGTTTGGGGCAGATAAGCTGCATCCAAATAAAGTATTTAGGCAAGAAACTGATTTCCATTTGGGAACCTTGGGGACAACCAGATGGTCATTTTAAAATAGGGATCTGCCCGTTACCCTTCTCAGAACTCCTCAGCTGGGTTTAAACAGAGAAGTGGATATCCGGCACCCAGATGGGGTACTGTCCTAGTCATGATCTAGAAAACGGATTTATTTATAACAGGAGCAGAAGCTGTTGACCTGTGGCCTGCTTTTATATAGCCCATAAGCTAAGAATGGATTTTATAATTTTAAATAGCTTTTAAAAATCAGAAGAACGTTGGGGCGTCTGGGTGGTTCAGTTGGTTAGGCCTGGGTCATGATCTCGCCTTTCAGGAGTTGGAGCCCCATGTCAGGCTCTGAGCCTGTTTCAAATTCTGTATCCTCCCGCACCTCTCTCTCTCTGTCCCTCCCCCACTCATGCTGTGTGTCTCTCTCTCAAAAATAAACATTAAAAAAAAATTTTTTTAATCAGAAGAATGTTTCATGACACATGAAAATGTATGAAATTCGGGGCGCCTGGGTGGCTCAGTCGGTTAGGCCTCCAACTTCGGCTCAGGTCAGATCTCACGTTCGTGGGTTCGAGCCCCGCATCAGGCTCTGTGCTGACAGCTAGCTCAGAGCCTGGAGCCTGCTTCCGGTTCTGTGTCTCCTCCTCTCTCTGCCCCTCCCCCTCTCATGCTCTGTCTCTCTCTGTATAAAAAATAAATTAAAAAAATATTAAAAAAAAAAAAAGAAAATGTATGAAATTCAAGTTTCAATAGCCCTAAAACATTTTGCTGGCACACAGCCAGGCTCGTTTGTTTCTGTATTGTTTGTGGGTGCTTTTGCATTACAATGGCACAGTTAGGCCAGAGACTGCAGAGCCTACAAGAGCCTGAAATATTTACTCTCTGGCCCTCGTTTACCCGCACTTGGACTTGCACAAGAGGGAAGGGTTAAGAGTGCAGACTTTGAAGTTAGATGGAACTGGGTTCAGGCCTCCGTTCCTGCACCTCTCAAGTGTTGTGGCCATTTAATGAGAAGAGGTAAACTCAGAGGAGTGACGGAGTGATAGTTGCCTTCTATCAAGAATACATGAAGACAGCTAGAAGTTTCCATGTTTCTTTTACTTGACAGTATAATAATAGAACACATAAGAATATAACAAAAGTGAAATTTTACAAAATACATAACTGCAAGTATCTTAGGCAACCTTTTCTTGACATTTTTGCCCATGCCACTTCTACCATAAGGACCCTTGAGTGTCCGTTCCAGCAGTCCCAATTCAAACAGATTCAAACAGTACAGGAAATGGTTTGTCACTGAAACCTGAAAAATGCAGATGTAAAGCATGGTTCAAGCTGGTTGCTCCGCATTCTCAGCCTTCTTCCCTGTTAGCTTTGTCCTCGGGCTGACTTACGGAGACATGATCTAGACCTCTCATCTACATGACATGTGGACACCCCCAACCACTGAACCAGAGATGGGAGCTTCACGCTATTGAACCAACTTCAGGTTTCACACCGGCCCTGAACCAGTCACAGCAGCCCTACCCCATCGGCTCCAAGAAAAAGCAGATTGGATGCTGGGGGAAACCCAATATTGTCCCCTGTAAACGCGTTTATAAAGAAAACAAATGTACTATACCAGTTAGTCCATCTTTTAGCCCTCTCTGAAACTAACGATGCCTGTGTTTTCATTAAGGTAGTCCCACGCCACCAAGCTCAACAAGGGTGGTTTGGTTCCGGCCTTAAGGATACAAAACCCTAGGGTTGTGGCCATAATGTTTGGGTCCCTAGCATTCATTATACTAGATCTGGTGACCCTATCTGGAATCTGCTCTTGGCTTTCCAGCCCTGGTATTGATTAGCCTCAGAGTGATTCTTACGTATCAGTACAAATAGAATAGTAGAAATTTTCTAATACTTATTTCCTTCAGAGGAAACATTTCTGGTTTTTAGCTCAAAGTAACAGTTTTCATCTATAAAGTTGACTGATGTATTTATGTACAAAGAAGCCCACATAATATTATTTGGGCTCCCTATAACATGTTGTAGGAGAGCTCAGAAATGTGATGACCTCTCAATTACTGATAATTGGATTCTCTTTGTAAAATCAGAAACAAGTGAAGGTAAAAAGCAAAAATTCCCTTTCTACCTGCAAGGCCTCACAAAGGAAGTCTTAAGCTTTTATGGGAGTAAAGTGGAACCGTTAATGCTGGAAACTCTGGCAAAGAGGGTTTCGTTCCTATTTCAAGTCTGTACAGTCTCTTAGATTGGCTGATGGTTATGATTCTACACACTCCAACACAGTGATTTTTAGGTCTTATAGTTGCCACATATACTTAAACATTCCTGTCATGCCTAACACTTGTTTCCTGAAACGAACTTTCATTCAACACTGGAAAAAAGGGTCCTTTCTCATTGAGACACAGTGAGAATTGGGATGGAGAAATCTCATGGAGATTGGATAGGATTACAGAAATGTAGAAAATTTACAACCTTTGCGGCTGACAAATCATGATCCATGATGAAATAATCACCTCCCTTCCTCTCTTAACTCCTAGTACTAACTTTTCTACCATTGTTCATTCGTATTGCTTACAACATATAGCCAAGTAAGAACTGCAGAGGGTGACGGGGCCTGGAGATCTGCTGACTCTAGGACAGCCTTCTTTAAATCCAAACAACTAGTTAACTCTCTCAAAATACCCTGTTTCCATTCCTCTGGGCAAGGTAAAGACAGACAACCAGCTTAAAGAGACTTCTAATTAGGCCAGTGCTTTTTAAGAGTGGAAGTGAGTCCATCTACATATGATAAAGAAGAGAACCAAGGGAAGCTGAGCAGGCAGTGGGAATAGAGACACAGGCTAGCTTTGGGGTCCTTTCTAAGTTTAAGATGAGTCCATTGTAAGTTTCAAGTACTGTGAATTCTCAGATCAGCAGACACTGGGTTGCACTTTGCAAAGCACTGTTGTGAGTGATTTGCCTCATAGCCAAAGTTTGTGCAAAATTTTAATGGGCTTTTTTTCTCAGCCAGCCTGTTTGGTTTTGTGGCCATTAAACATTCGGGTGCGTTTCTTTGGGAGGATGCACATAACATTTTCAGTGACGCATCTCCTTGGAGAGAAGATTACCTAAGGGCCGTGCCTCCTTTGCTTGCTGGCCAGCTGTATTTGGTAACTGGAAATGTATTTGCAAAACATGCTATCTTATCACCTCTTTCCATTCACCTTGGAATGGAGGACTTTCCAGCCCTCCTAAAACAATCTCTGTTGCTGATTAGGTTAGTGTTGTTAGTTAATAATTCACTGTTTATACAATCCATGGCGTTATTTTTAGATACAAAAGTGGTTGTCTTAAAGTACTCTGTTTGGAATGGATAATATTTATTTATAAATACTTCTTAGTACTCATGCTCTGTATTTAAATTACAGGGGATTTTTTTCTTACAAGAAAACGGATTCTTCTCTCTCCCTCAGGAGTATTAAGGGACATCCCTGTTGCTTTGTGACTCATCAGACATGCAAATAGCCCCACAAGAATCAAGCTAAATTTAAAGAAGACTTAGGTAGAAACATTGAAAAGTGTACCATGGAATGCAAGGCTGCAGGAAAAGAAAAATACCAACATAGCTTGAATTTACTGAATAAAGTTAAGAACATGAGAGAATTAGTGGAAATGATTGACGTAGTGCTCATAGCAGAAGGGGAGACGTTTCCTTGCCACAGGTTGGTCCTGGCTGCGTTCAGTCCTTATTTCAAAGCCATGTTCACCTGTGGACTACTTGAATGTACTCAAAGGGAAGTCATACTTTATGATATTACAGCAGAAAGTGTGTCAGTGATATTGAACTACATGTACAATGCGGCTTTGGAGATCAATAATGCCAATGTTCAGACGGTAGCTATGGCTGCCTATTTTATGCAGATGGAAGAAATCTTTAGCGTGTGTCAAAAATACATGATGGACCACATGGATGCCTCGAATTGTGTAGGTATCTATTATTTCGCCAAGCAGATTGGCGCTGAAGATTTATCTGATCAATCGAAGAAATATTTATATCAGCACTTTGCTGAGGTGAGCTTACACGAAGAAATATTAGAAATTGAAGCACACCAATTTCTGACGCTCATTAAGTCAGATGACCTTAACATATCCAGGGAGGAGAGCATTCTGGACCTAGTCCTTAGATGGGTAAACCATGACCAAGAATTGCGCACTGAGCATCTTGTTGAGCTTCTGAAGCAGGTCAGGCTGGAACTTATAAATCCTTCTTTTTTAAGACAAGCCCTAAAAAGGAACACAATGCTTCTATGCGATGCAGCTTGCATTGACATCATTCAGAATGCATTCAAAGCCATCAAGACCCCCCAGCAGCACTCTCTAAATCTTCGCTATGGCATGGAGACCACTAGTCTCTTGCTTTGCATCGGCAACAATTCTTCCGGAATCAGGTCAAGGCACAGGAACTACGGGGATGCCAGTTTTTGTTACAACCCCGCCTCACGGAAGACCTATTTCATCTCGTCTCCCAAGTATGGAGAGGGCTTGGGAACCGTGTGTGCTGGTGTCGTCACGGAGAACAACACTATAATCGTAGCCGGAGAAGCAAGTGCCTCCAAGCTTTCCAGACAAAAGAACAAGAATGTTGAAATCTATAGGTTTGTGTCTAGCAAACTGTTGTAAATTGGTATTAATTATCGTGCTTTAATTATCTCGACTCTAGCAACAGTAGAAGGAAATACTCCCCAAAGAGGGATCCTGTCTTCAATTACATGTCGTCAAAATTACCCCATAATTACATATTTTACATATATATATATATATATATATATATAATTCATAATGAAATTGCCCACATTCTAAAATTACTTTTCTCCTTTTATTTGTTAAGAGCAAATATCCACTGCTGGATTCCCGTAAGGTAAATGTGTATATATTACGATTCCATTGTCTATTTTCATGCTTCGCCTTCATTACTAATCTATAAGAAAGGGTGTAATTGAAGGGCTCCTGGGTGGCTCAGTTGGTTAAGCGTCTGATTTCAGCTCAGGTCATGATCTCTTGGTTTGTGGGTTCTAGCCCCGCATCAGGCTCTGCGCTGACAATTCAGAGTCTGCTTTGGATTCTTTCACCCTCCCTCTCTTGCCCCTTGTTCTCTCTCTCTCTCTCTCTCTCTCAAAAATAAATAATAAACTTAAAAAAAGTTTGTAACTAGGTTTTGAAGAGCTTGATACAACTTAACAAGAAGAAAAGTTTATTAATACTAATTCCTTTGAACAGATATTTTTAGTTCATAATTCAGAGTAATAAGTAACTTTTTTCTCAACCAAAAATTACTAATTATCTGTCAGTTTTCATTCTGTATCCTTAATTTGTAGATCTTTCCTAAACCTCCAGTAGTGCAAAAGGTTTGTGGTCTAAGAATACTTCAAATCCTAGACTCATAAGAGGAATGAGTATCTGCTAAGAAGTAGCTGTTATCTAGGTGTTGTATGTGAGAAGGATACATCTGTTTACTGTTTACTCAGCAAGTATTCAGTACTCAGTGAGTATTCAGGCCTTCAGCTAACTGGGGAAGCAAGAAATATGTACTTAGAATAAATAGTAGGTAGTAAAGCTCTCCTTCAGTGTCCTCCCCCTCTCAGCTCCCTCTTACAAGGGTTTGTTCAGACTTTTCAGCGAGATAGTATTCTTGGATGGCAAAGTTGGGAGAAAGAATTAAGAAGTCTTATTTTTTTCATCTCTTAACACTCCATTATCTCGTTTAAACTGTAAGTCTGTCCCTCTTTCACTATCACCTCCCCTGGTTGTGACAGGGGAAGGCCTGCAGAGCCCTGGGTGAGTGACCTGGCCCTATGCCCATGGGTGCCAAGCACATCCCTGGGCAGCAACAACAGTCTTCCTTGGAATAATCAGGTACAGACCACAGAGCCAGGATAGCCAAGCCCTCGGTGCCCATCCTGTCATCATAGAGCCTCTGGTACAGGAACCTTGGGTTCTTTAGACTGCTACTTTTCTTCCTCCTCAATATAGTCTGCCATTCTGTCATTATGTTTTTAAGTATATTTACTTATTTTAAGAGAAACCAAGAATGAGCATGGGAGGGGCAGAGAGAGAGAGTAAGAGAGAGAATCCCAAGCAGGCTCCACACTGTCATCACAGAGCCTGATTCGGGGCTTGATCTCGTGAACCATGAGATCATGACCTGAGCCAAAATCAAGTGTCGGACGTTTAACCCACTGAACTGCCAAGGCACCCCTAGTAGGTCATTTTGTTAAAAAAAAAAAAAAAAAAAAAAAAAAAAAGGTCTGCCTTTCCATCTCCTTTAACTCTCCCTCATACTTCGAGATACAAACAGCTGAGGGTCTAAGTGCTGTCTCTACCCTGTCACCCTCTGTGAATGCTGACCCTCTTTGGTCACAATTTTCTTTTTATGTCCTATCCATTTCTCTTAATCCTGTGTCTTATAGTTTTATCTGTCCTTTTCTCCTCCCCATTTTCACTTTAAAATGTTAAAACAAAAACAGATTAGCAAGCTTGCCCAGCAAACATGCACTTCTCAACCCTCATTCTTGGCCTATTTTCCTAAACCGTGTCTCAGTAAGCCAGAACCCCATTTTTTTGGTTCTATCGATATACTTGTAAACTGGCTTTATTTCAGCATCCCCCACCCATGACACCTGATCCTCCTTCCTCTTCTAAAATCCAGTACAATCAAAATACTGGATAAAATGCCAACTGTGATTCTAGGGACTGGTGTCCTACCTAGAATTACACAGACGACACTAGCATGGCGTTTGTTAAGTTTCTGCAGTCAGATGGTGACAGACTAGACATGCGCTCCAGGAAAGGAACGCAGTCTTCCCACTTCCCCATCAAGGTCAAGCCCGAAGTAAGCAGTTATCTCTGGGGAAGAATATAAGAGTTGGCCCAGAACATCAGGGGACACTCCCGTAATCCAATTAACTGCCAAATGTTTGATACAAAGTGAGTAGTCTGTACTTTAAAACTGTACTCTGTACTGAACACTCATGGTGTCTTCATTTGTTTTCCAAACAGAACAACTTTTCTTATTTTCTTGGTTTTGTTTTAGTTTTAAATTCCAGAACACATTCTGGGATTTCCTGGGACAGATCTAATTTCACATCTCACTGTCCCCCTAAGTACTTTTGTACATCTTAGACTCTGTGTCCCAAATCATGATTGGAGAAAACAGACTTCCTATTATCAAGAGGCAAGACAAAGGACACCCACAAGATCATATATTTAGTGACTACATAATGTGCCCCCCCCCACACACAGAGCGTTAGACTCTAGGAGGCATTGCAAAACCAATATCCTGGTGTCTCTACATTCCCAAACCCTTCTCAGATTGATATGCTTATTCATGGAAGAAATTACTGAAATTGCCATACCCAGAGCATTAAGGTAGTTGCTAAATGTTATCAGACACCTACAGGCGCTCTTGACTCTGTTCTCAGCCAGTGAGAACTACAAGAAGAAGCCTTAAAATTCTATACCACATACATTGTCCCATTAAAAATCTCTGAATTGAGATAATTCAAGTTTGCTGGAAAGCTGCCTCCTTTAATGTGGGATTAAAGTGAGACTTCTACTCCACAGACCTTAGTCTTAATATTTTGGCATTTTTCATTTTTACTTATTCCTCCTTGATAGTAAAATTACAAAGGATTTGCTGAAAGATTTCCTATTCTTGATTTGCTTTCCCAGAACTAGGAAATGAAAGCGAGTCCTGGGTGACCTATACTTTGTCAGTATATAATTCCTATAATTCTACTCCTGAAACCAAGACTACCCTATATATTAACTAACTTGAATTTCAATTAAATAAATAAATAATAACAGCTACAGAAATAATCTTCTGCAGCAGAGAGATACGGTTAATTATTTCTATGCACATTGTAGTCTGTCAACCCTTGCGGGAAAAAGGAGCACAAACATCTATTAGTCTCTTAAATGAATGTTCCCTCCTCACGCCAATCGGAGGACCCAGATCGTGTTGTTTATAGCTGGAAAAGAAGCTCAAGTATGTTTCTTGAGTAAGCTGGGTTCCAGTGAACGCTGATGCCGGGTTCCCTCTCTTTATTGGCAGGTATCATGACAGAGGAAACCAGTTTTGGGAGAAGTTATGCACGGCGGAATTTCGAGAGCTCTATGCCCTGGGCTGTGTCGGTAATGACCTCTATGTCATAGGAGGACAGATGAAAGTTAAAAACCAGTATCTCATCACAAACTGTGTCGACAAGTACTCAGCAGAACGGGACAGTTGGAGAAGGGTGTCTCCCCTTCCGTTGCAGCTGGCATGCCATGCCGTAGTGACCGTAAATAATAACCTTTATGTGATCGGAGGCTGGACCCCTCAGGTTAAGGAATTTCCCGCATCCCTAACTGGCATGGCCGTGCTGCATCTGGCTGCTGTGCTGAAAGATGTAGTCATGGAACACCAAACGAGCATGGCTTACATTTGGGTAAAATGCCTTTTATTTTGTAGAATGTTCAACTTAAGAGGGTAAAGTGTTAAAGCCGTTTAGAAGAATGAGTTTTAAAGTGTGTTATTCATAGATATGACTTCATTCAGTATTCATGCTCTGCTCTTTATAATCCTGCCCATTCTTGCTAACTATGAAAGATGCTGATGCTGCGGAATTATCTGTAGGGCATCTAAGTAAGAGGCAGAGAAGCTGGATCCTCAGGCTGCTTCTGTCTGCTTAACAGTTGTGTGAGTGGAGGCCAGTAAACTCTTAGGTCTTTTGCGAGTTTAAAGTTCTTACTCTGACTGGGGAACCAGAATACCTGACCTGTGAAGGTACTATCATTGCCACTAAAGTATGTTGTCATTGTAAATACTTCCTGCCTTTGCTGGGCACCGGCAGGAACAGGGATACCGTTGGCACTAAAGTCCTGCCCGGAGATGGCAAGCCAGGATTGCAAAGTCAGTGGAGTGTGACCACAGGGGCCCTTCCTTCTGTCCCTGGCTGTCCCTTCCAGTGCTTTGAGCTCTCACCGCAGTAGCTGCCTTCTGCCCTGGCCTGCCAGTCATCCTCGTAAAATCTCCTCTCTCTAGCCTGCTGTCCATCCTCAGGACAAAACACCAACTTCTTTCGGCCTCTGTGACTCCTTGGTTTGAAAATTCCGTTCAGGATCACACTGATGCTTTCTGCATTCACTTCCTGAGCTTGGATTTTGCCGTGTATCATACATGTTTTTAAAACTTAAACCCCACATTTAACGCTTTGTGAGATGTGTCCTGCGCATCAAGCAGCAGCACAGATTTAATCACAGCGAGTAGCAGCGACCTGGCTGATTATGGGTAGTTAAGCTTTTCAGAGCGATCCATTTTATAGTTAACAACAATAGAAGCTTTCCTTTGGTTTTCTTTCGACTAAAATAGAGAACAAATACTTAACAATGAGAAGGAAAATTAAAACAATAAAGTCAGCATGTGTTACTGTGTAATGTCTTCACACAGTGGCACCAGAATATTTACTGTGCAACAGAAGCGCTGGCCTGCCCGTAGTAACACAGTGCATTAGACTGCGAGCTAGCACTGGGTTTGTGATTGCCTCACAGGGATCGTAACCCCTGGAGGAGTTAAAGTAATTAAATTAATTGCAACTTTCATAAGTACAGAAATTATTTCTGTGTCAAACACCTGCATCCAAAACAAAAGCCATTTAAGCTTCCTTAGACCGGGGCCATAAAAGTTCTTGACACATTGAAAACAAAACACATCACTTCACCTGAAGTTTATGATTAGGGAAAACCATATTGTCATGTCTAAGAATAAACAGTTCAATTTGTACTTTCTAGTCACAAAAAATATATATGTACATAAATAGATACATTAAGATAACTGCAAATAACTTATATTAATCCATAAATCTTAAAAATTGAGTTCAGGGGTGCCTGGGTGGCTCAGTCAGCTAAGCATCTGACTTCGGCTTAGTCATGATCTCACAGTTTGTGGGTTCGAGCCCCACGTTGGGCTCTGTGCTGCCAGCTCAGAGCCTGGAGCCTGTCTTCAGATTCTGTGTCTCCCCCTCTCTGACCCTCCCCTATTCATGCTGTCTTTCTCTCTCTCTCTCTCTCTCTCTCTCTCAAAGATAAATAAAAATAGGGACGCCTGGGTGGCTCAGTTGGTTAAGTGTCCGACTTTGGCTCAGGTCATGATCTCATGGTTTGTGGGTTTGAGCCCCACATCGGGCTCCGTGCTGACAGCTTAGAGCCTGGAGCCTGTCTTCGGATTCTATGTCTCCCTCTCTTTCTGACCCTCCCCTGCTCATGCTGTCTCTCACTCTCTCTCAAGAATAAATAAGACATTTAAAAAATTTTAAATAAATCAATAAAAATAAAACATTTAAAAAAATAAAGTTTAAAGAAAAACTGAGTTCAGACCATCCTCATATAGGTCATAATTATAGTGTAAAAATACTCTAATTACTAAAATACTAAAATATCTTCATAATTTTGTTCCATTTGGATTAGAAAAATATTACAAAGAAACATGCCTTATGAATTATCAAAATTAGTCTCTTGCAAATATTTTTAAATGCCAGCACACCAAAGTTTGCTGAAGTAAAATTGCACTTTAAATACTATTCAGGAGGGGCATTTGGGTGGCTCAGTTGGTTGAGCATCCAAGTTGGGCTCAGGTCATGATCTCACAGTTTGTGGGTTCAAGCCCCACATCGGGCTCTGTGCTGACAGCTCAGAGCCTGGAGCCTGCTTCCGATTCTGTGTGTCCTTCTCTCTCTGCCCCTCCCCTGCTCAGGATCTGTCTCTCTCTGTCTCGCAAAAATAAATAAATGTTTAAAAAAAAAGTTTAAATACTGTTCAGGAAAGTTTGGTTTCATTTCTAAGGGCTCTGCAGTCCCTTAATTGTCTAAAAAAGTTCGGTCTTGTCTCATTGCTAAGATCACAGATTATTCCTGTAACCAGACACCCTAGCTCCATTACTACAAAATACGAATTCCTCCAACATTGACTGAGTGCTCTTCACCCCACGCCACAGGATCTGATGTGTTTGCAAGTGTGAGTCACAACAGCTAACTTCTATTCATCTCCTTGGCTGCCTGCTTCGAAATATTGCATTCGCGTACTCACAAAGGTTCCTAAATGGCATGTTATCCCATCGGCTGTCCTATTTCACATAGGTGGATCTTCCCGATGAAGAACCAGACCGACTAAGCAACCGAGTGCTGCGGTATGACCCCAGCCAAGACCAGTGGACAGAGCGGGCGCCCATGAAGTTCTCTAAGTACCGATTCAGCACAGCCGTCGTCAACAGTGAGATTTATGTTTTGGGTAAGAAGAAGCAGATTGCTAAAAGAGTATAACTATGTTTATTTTCCTGAGCAGTTCGCCTCCGTAGAAACGACATGGTCTTCCTTGCTCTTGTATCCCCATTCAGATGTCTCTACAATAGCCAAAAATGTTCTTTTGTTTCTTGTTTTCCTAGCGCATGGTCAGATAAGACTAAATGAAAGTCCACTGACTTACCAAAAGCAAATTTATTTGTATGGAATTTTCAAGTCCCTTGGAATGCCAGAACAGTAGTGATACATCTTTATATATACTATCTACTAAGATATTTGAAATGGGAATAAGCCTTTGCCCACCTTTAGTTGATGAAACTTGGGTTTTCGCAACCAGCTGTGATTATCTGTGCTACTAGAAGATTCGGCCACTATAGGTAAGACTCCAGTTATGCCAGCCCCCTGTATTGTGGCTCTCCCATCAAATTCCTGGAAGGGTGTTACCAAATGATTCTCATCTGAATGCATTTGTTTCTTATTTCCTAAATATGTGTGCTCTTGTCCTAACCAGTAGGGATTGGTGAAAGACTGGTTCATATCCACTAAAGGGGGTAGAAATTCTAGGATATCTCCTATGTTTCCCCTATCCTTCTTCACTCCTTGTTTTTTCCTCTTTCATTATGTCCTTGGCTCTTCTAAGTACATTCCATCTCCTCCCCAGCACCCCCGCCCCCCGCTGCCCTGCTCCTGTGTGGGAAGGGGTGAGACTGGGACAAGGGAGCCAACTGGGCTGGCACCTGACTGGCATGCCAGTATTCTTTACTTCACCCCACCCACATTGACGACTAACTGGCAGAAACACAGGGAAGGTGATGGGCACCAAAAAGATGACAAAGAGAAAATATGAGATATGGGCTCAGAGCAGACCAAGTATTTGAATAACTCTTTTTTTTTTTTTTTTGCTAAAAGGAAGCCGTTATCTCTTGGCTGCGTGCACAGCATGAAGCAAAATAATTAATGCACTCAAATATTAATAGTTTTATAATTTTAATAACATTATGCAACATAATTTACAACTACCAACTTAGTTATGAGACTCATAATTATAATCAAGTTTTTCCTCTGGAAATATATTTGTTCCTTGGTTATAACCATATGCTGTGCCATAGGCCCAGAAGAGACCATCTCTAAACTAGAATAGATTGCCTAGGATCGATATGTAACTCTGGGGAGGGAAGGGCCGATCTCCTAATTATGTTAAAGTTAGAGGTAGTCAAAAGAGGGATAAAAATGATATATTAATTGAACAAAAATGAGATTTTCCCTAATGTGGAGCCACAGCTAGGCTAGATGTTGAGATAAAAATGTAAATTTTTGTTTGTTTGTTTTGGGTAAGTTAAATAGGGGAAAGGAACCTTAGAGACAAACTCTGGAGCTTACGCTTCCTGGCATGAACAAATGTCCACTAGCTGAATGAAAGGAGGTAGATGTTAAAGGACCCGTAAGATTTGGGTAGGTTAGGAGAGAAAAGAGCACACCCAGGAAGAGAGAGCATGCGGAGGGGCAGGAAAGAAAACGAGTAGAGAGAAAGCAGAAGGAGAGGTTTGGAGGCGAGAATGAAGGTTGTAAGAAGAGAGAATGAAAGGAGAGTGAGTAAATGAGCCTGTGGGGGGCAGGGAGCTGTGGGACATAGAGGGTTTACAAGTAAATTGGGAGCCAGTTACCAAGACCTATAGTAGAGAATCAAGAGACTAATAGTAAGTGGTGAGAAACTATGCAGATGCAACATGACTAAAGAATGTCTGGGGAACATTGGTGAGGCAAGGATTAGAGAACACATCAATGGTGAGAGGAAACTGGATATGGAAAAAACCAATCCGGAAGGCTTTTGGAGTAGCTTAGGATCTAGTTTCTGAATATTCAGAACAGAGAACCGGACTCATAATCACACAAACAAATGTCACCATCTTGTAAAACTCAAACCAAAAGAGTCAACATTCCCAACATTTGCTACTTAAAACCCAAATATACTTACCAGTTTTGAAATGGAATGAAAATTCAGCTGTTTCAGTTTTTCTGTGGTAGCTTTAGTTCAGATATCATTGGTCACAGGATGTGTAACTGGAATTTGGGCAAATACCATGGAGACCCCTAAAACCTTGTCAGTTTCAGTGGTTCACACAGGAGCCTCACAATCATTTGTTGTTTTAGCGAAAGCCCTGTCTGCTTTCGGGAGTCTGCATGTGCCCCACTGTGATGGGAGTCACTGCCAGTTATTATAACAATAACCCCCCCTCCTGGTACCTGTAATGGATTTAATTACTTACTATCTCCTAGGTAATAGGAAGCCACCCCAAAATAACAACCTCTGAAATCTCCTTTCCCATAGAAGCTGTGTGGTAAATTGGGGAAGGTATTGGAATTCCTTCCAGCTTTGGAATTGAGTATATCTGCATTGAGATCCTGGTCTCATCATTTATTACCTCCTTGTAATTGGCCGAGTAAATATTTTTTTCCTAATATTAAAATTAGAACGCCTACCTCTTATGAGGGTCAAGTGTAAATAAAACAAGGTATGTAAAATCCCTACAAGGTAAGTGTTCAGACATTATTATAACTACTGTATTTTTTTTTTAGCTCCTTTGTTTTAGAGACACTTCACTGAATTCTTTGCATAAAAAAGTTCACTTAATGGTCATAAAAAACTGATAGAGTATTAACTATTCTGTATGGCAGACTAGATATCCAGACTGATTCTCCCACTGAAAATACCAAAAAAAAATATTGAGAAAACATTTTTTAAATTTTCTGAGAAGCTTCTATGCTCTGTGTGGCCATAAGAATGGAGCAGGCCAACAGCAAAGGGAAAGCAGGAGGCTGCCAGCTACTGAAATGAGTTGACACCCTCTCCCCACAAAGCAATGATAAAACCAGAGTTTTCAAAACAACCATATCAGGTCTCTAGAAACCAACCAAAGACAGAAAAATGAGAAGAGCTTAGCTTCTCAAAACTGCTGAACTTGACGTGAGTCTTCAGGCCATCCTTGGCTTTCTTTCCTGAACCGCCCCAGTTCCCCACCCCACTTGATTCAGCACGGTACTTCTACCAGACTGGGCTGTCTATGGAACCTAGCAGCTTTGTTGGACAGAGGGGGCTGACACATTTGGGAGTGACGGGTGGGAAACCCACACTCACAGTGACAAATGGGGAAAGCCTACACCTTTCCTAAGCTAAGCTTTTAGTCTTGGTTGGGACAGCAGCAGATAAGAGAATTAGCCAGAAATTTAATAGGGATCGTCCATGGAAATCCTGGAAATGAGAGTCATAGAGGGGCTTGATAAATTCTCCACACATCCCTAGAGACTAGGGACAGACATGCAGCCCATAAGAGGATACAAGTTCTTCACACATTCCTGGGTGACTGGGAGGCTGAGCACATGCGCAGAGATGGGAGAAAGCCAGGCAGAAGGTAAAAGTCATGGCAGGCTTGAAAACTACCTGAGCTTTGAATGTGCTCCCAGCCTTCACATAGACCCACCGAGCAAGGCTGGAAGCCTTACCAATGATTGACTGCAAACAATTAGCCATTGACTAGACCTGAGCTCTGAAGAAATAAGAGTAACCCCAATGCTAAAGAGAGTGAGAATTTTTAAAAATGAAGCAGAGATGGAAGCAAACCACAGGGGAGGCATATTCAGTCTGAGCAAATTACTTAAAAACAAAAACAGCCACAACAGCAAAAAAAGAAAAAAAAATACCCCGGGGAGGGAAATAAAATTAAAAGTGGCGACAATATATTATTTGAAATGTCTAGTTACCAACAAAAATTTACAGCACATTCAAAGAAAAACAAACAGGGACGTGAAACCCATGCTGGAGCGGGGGCATGGGTGCATTAAAAAAAGTCTGTCTCTGAGTGGATATGGGATGTTGGATATGGGATTTCATTTATAACATTCCAAAAAATAAATCGCCAGGCTTAAAAGCTTTCACTGGCAAATTTAAGAATGAAATAACACCAATTCTTCAACCTCTTTCAGAACAGATAGGAGGAGGAAACACTCAACAACTAATTTTATGAGCCAGCTTTACCTGATATGAAACCAAAGATTACACAGAAAAAGAAAATTACAGACCAATCTTCCTCATGAACATAGACACAAAAATCCTCAAGAAAATAACATCAAGTTAAACCCAGCAATACATAAAAACAGTAACAAACCATGACCAAAAATTAGTATTATCCTGGAAAGGTGCAGTCCGTTCAGCATCCTGAATTTAATCAATGGAATCTACTGTATGAAGTCTGTAAAAGAAATCTCCCAATCATGTCAACAGATGCAGAAAAATCATTTGAAAAAATATATAACAACCATTCATGATTAGAAACTCTCAGGCACTTGGGTGGCTCAGTCAGTTGAGTGTCTGACTTCAGCTCAGGTCATGATCTCACAGCTTGTGAGTTTGAGGCCAACATGAGGTCCTGTGCGGACAGCTCAGAGCCTGGAGCCTGCTTTGGATTCTGTGTCTCCCTCTCTGTCTTTCCCTACCTTGCTTGAACTGTCTCTCTCCCTCAAAAATAAATAAACATTAAAAAAAAGTTAAAAAAAAAAACTCAGCAAACTAGAGAGAGAAGGGAACTTAATCAGCTTCTCAGAGAAATTACAGTTAACAATTATTCTAAATGGAAGAATTAAGTGCTTTTCCCCTAAGTTCATGTTTAAGGGAAGGATGTCCACTGTCACTCTCCAACATTATACCAGAAGTCTTAATGCAATGAAGAAAGAAAAACAAATAAAACATAGGCAAAGGACAAAGAAGAAAGGATAGTCTTTCAACAAATAGCATTGGTGTGCTAGTGAATGTTGAGAGATTCTGTCTTTGAAGATTGGGCATCCATTGGTCACGGAGCCAAACTAACTGCCCAAGTTTATGTCTCTCCTGCATTCTGGCTGTTGTCATTGCTTGAAAATGATATTACAAATCTCCAACCACAACTCCTAACATCTGTGTTTCTCTTCCTGCCAAATAGAGGCTATCTCTACCTAACAACTTCCTGCCATCGAGTAAAAAACAGAAGTTCTATCCATGCTTTCCCTTTACCTCTTCTTCCTCCTGACAGACCCTGGTTCTTTTCTCATCTTTGTGGCATGACATGCCTCTTTCTCTCAGGAACTGTAACTAATAAATTCTTATTTCCATGCCATTGACCTCTCTATATCATCACTCAGTTCCCACCTCTATAAATCAAAATCCTATACAATCAAGACAGTTGGAACAATTGGATATGGAAGAGAAGAACAAAGAATTTCAGTCTAAACCTCAGAACTTACCCAAAAATTAACTGAAAATAGATCGTATATATAAATGTAAAACACAAGAATTTAAAACTTCCAGGGTAATAGGGAAGAAGATCTTCATGACCTTGAGATATGCAGAGTTCTTACATCTGGCATCAAAACCTCAACTGTGAAAGAAAATACTGATATATTAGACTTTTTCACAACTTCAAAGCTTTGCTCTATGAAACACACTGTTAAGAAAATAAAGACACACTGCAGAGGGGAAATATTTATAAATCACATGTCTGACAAAAGAACTTTTGTCCAGCATATACAAAGAATTCTCAAAGCTCTGCAACAACAACTATAACAACAAAAACAACCCCCAGAGACAAAAAAAAAAAAAAAAAGAGCAAAATACATGGACATATAATTTGCCCAAAGAGGATATGAAGATGGCAAATGTATGATAAAATTTTCAGCATTATTCATTAGGAAAATGAAAATCAAAATCAAATAGGAAAATATATCATTTACAATAGTATAAAAATACAAGTGTTCAGGAATAAACCTAACAAAAGCAGTACGAGTCCTCTTTGGAGAAAATTATAAGACTTTACTGAAGACCTTGAGGAACACCCCAATATGTGGGGGAAAAAAAACACAATACTCATTAACCAAAGCGCTCAATCTTATAAATATGTTAATTCTTCCCAGAATATAGAGCACCCTCAAACTTTGAAATGATTTTTTAACTTGACAGGCTGATTCTAAAACATTAAATTATGAAGGATAATAATAGTTAAGATATCTTTAAGAAGAAGAAAGTGGTGGGCCCCTTCCCTGGGTGGCTCAGTCGGATAAGTGTCTGACTTTGCTTTGTCTCAGGTCATGATCTCGCACTTCGTGAGTTCAAGCCCCACTTTGGGCTCTGTGCTGGCACCTCAGAGCCTGGAACCTGCTTCAGATCTTGTGTCTGTCTCTCTTTCTCTCTCAGAAATAAACACAATTTTTTTTAAATGAAGAATGTGGGATGGCATCCTGTATCAAATATTAATACATATTATAAAGCTATAATATTTAGAGCAATGTAACATTTGTATAAGGATAGGAAAATACTCCAGTGGAACAGAAAAAAGCCCGAGGAACTTGACATCACAGACACAGTATTGAAGATCAGCAGAGAAAGGTTGATAAATGGTGCTAGGACAATTAGGTATATGTATGAGGGAGAGATGAAATTACAGCTCTATCTACTGCTATTCATGAAAATTATGTATATTTTAGATTGAACAAGACCTAAATCTGAAAGGCAGAATTATAAGGTGTATTACAAGTGTGTCTTTTAGACCATGTACATTTCACATAATTAGTCATGTAGTTGAATTTAAGTTAACATCTGGCAACTTGGTTTTATATGTCCTATCTTTTGTTTATTTCATTATTCCTCTTTTCTTGCCTCCTTTTGGATTATTTTTATTCTTTTAAAATTATACAGTCATATAATTTTTCAGTACTGGCCCAGGGAATTTAAGATGTATTCCAGACATTGGATTCTACCCTTACCTGAATCCTTTTACCACTTCTGTAAGAACCTAGCCATAGTTTAACTTCATCCCCTCTACCCATTGGACTTTGGTTGTCATGTGCTCCAGATACCCTTATTTTGTGGTTATTGTTGCTGCTGCTGCTGCTGCTGCTGCTGCTGCTGCTGCTGCTGCTGTTTAAACAATCTTTGGTAGCTGTTCACAAAATTGCTAGATGCAATGCTCTTCATTCCTACCTTACATTACAGGCTTCCTTCCAACCTTCCAATGAAGAGCAATTATTTCAGTCTAAAGAATTGTCTTTAATATTCCTAGTAGTGCAAGTCTGCTGGTCATGAATTCTCTTGGCTTTTGATTGTCTGCACAGAGTTTTATGTTGTCTTCATTTTTGAAGCAAATGTTTTGCTGGTTAGAGAATTCCAGGCTGGCAAGTTTCCTTTTAGCACTTTATGTCAGCATCTGACTTTCATCGTTTCTGTTTAAAAAGCCAATAGTCTTACTGTGGTTCCTTTAAAGGTAATGTATGCTTTCTGGCTTCCTTTAAGATTTTCTCTTCACTTTTGTTTTCAGGGATTTCACTGATATCTGCCTGAGTGTGATGTCTTTTTTTTTTTTTTTTCATTCTGTTTGGGGTTGACTGAACTTTTGGAATTTATAGATTGATGTTTTCATTGGTTTAGGGGAAATCTTTGGCCATTATCTTGTTGAATATGGCTTCCATTTTGTTCTCTCCCTTCTTTCCTTTTGTGAGACTCCAATTAGCTGTACGTTAGACCTTTACATGTGGGCCATGTGTCTCTGACGATCTTATCTGGATTCTCCTTTCCTACTTTTTTCTTCCTGTACTTTAATTGAATAATTTTATTGAACTATCTTCAGATTCACTTACTCCATCTTCCACTATATTCAGGCTGCTATTAACTATCCTATGAATTCTTATTTTCTGATATGATTTTTGGTTTGTTTCCAGAATGCCCACCTTATTCTTTTTCATAAATTCCAATTCTTTGGTAAATTTCTCCAGTTTTTTCATTCTCTTTGTCAAAGATCTTTTCTTCTATTTAATCTTATTAATAATTTTATTGATCTGCTGATTCCAAGATTTGGATAATTCATGAATCTGCTTCTATTATGTTTTTTTTTCTTTTATCAATCCTATTTTCCTGCCTACTCACATGTCTGGTAATTATTCATTGTATACTGAACAATGGGAAAGAACCAAAGAGGTTCCCAATGCTGTCCTCCACCAGGCAACACACTGCCCTTACAGAGCAAGGGACCAGTCACCTCAGTCCAACCAGGGGTGAGCAGGGCCAGGGCTGGGTTGCAGCCTTCGTAACACTCAGTTCACCTGTTGTTTGTCCCTGTTCCCTGGTCATGGTCCTTCCAGGCTTTGGACTGATAGCTTCATGGATCCCTGTGTCCTCTCTCCTGAAGGACTGTAGAGATTCAGCTCTTCCCTTCAGATTGTGTTAGCTTTGCTAATTTGTTGTTGTTGTTCTTGTTGCCTTTCTGAACAGTTTCAAAAGCTTGATGGCATCTCACAAGAGAGACTTCTGGCTGGTGCCGGGCACCTTGCTTCAGTCAGATTTGGTCTCCTACCCCCCATGCAGCTCCAGGAAATTTCTCTCTGACCATAGAAAGTATTTGGCCCAGAATCCCAGACTGCCTTATTAACTCCACATTTTTGAGTAAAGAAATGGCCATGTGTGGGAAATTCCTCTTTGCAGATCCTCTAATTTTCAGTCTGTCACGTGGACCCCACAAGGCTGCCCCTGCCCCCCACCTTGGTTTCTCTTTCTCTCCCTATAATCTCTCTGTGTCCATTCCAGTTCTTTGCCTCGGTCCAGAATTAGCAAGTACCCCAGGTGTAGAAAATGGCTGGAAAGGGCTCGTTCCTCTCTGGCATTTTAGTTCATCAGTCCTTGTTGTTTCCACACCTCTCTAACATCCTTAAAAATATGATTTCTTTCTGGGGCACCTGGGTGGCTCAGTCATTTAAATATCCGACATCAGCTCAGGTCATGGTCTCACCGTCTATGGGTTAGAGCCCCACGTCAGGCTCTGTGCTGACAGCTCAGAGCCTGGAGCCTGCTCCAGATTCTGTGTCTCCCTCTCCCTCTACCCCTTCCCTGCTCGCTCTCTGCCTCTCTCTCTCAAAATAAAAAATAAAGACATAAAAAAATTTTTTTAATTTAAAAAATACTATTTCTTTCAACAACTCATTTTTTACTCATTGCATTAGGATCATAACCTGCCATGACCTACTGCTACATCTCACCAGGAAATGGAAAAATTATTGCTGTGCTTCGTTTTTGTAGATGCAGTTATGTTTGTAGGAGATGTTTGTGTTGCACTTTTGCAGAAGGGAAAGAACAAGATCTCGGGTAAGTATCTTATTCCCACGTACAGCTCTCAGAAGGCATAGCAGAATCAGAACCAGTCATGTGACAGCAGAGCCTCACTTTCGGCCACTGTGCTGTTCCTTCCTTCCTTCCATCAAGGTTCCTGATTTCGATCCTGCCATTCAACTCAGGCTGCTTCAGTAGCCATCATCAGTGGTTGTCAGAGGCCCTTAGGGAAGTGCCTCGTTCTGTCTGTCCCTTGAGTCAGCTGAGGGCTCCCCAGCGAGTCATGTGTTGGACGGTGCTGGCCCTGCAACTCTCTGCTTTCAAGATTAAGGCTGTATGGTTTCAGTATTTCCTTCTCTCCTGGCAAAAATCCCAAGCTAGAGTCTCTCCACAGGAGCTGCCCTAGGAGATCTGGCTCGCCCTTGTGTAAGCATGTAAGATCTATGATATTTCTCCATACCTGGAAGAATGAGGTAAATCAGAAACTCACATGCTCTAGCCAAGATCACGACCTCTCATCTGTAAGTCCTGAATGAACAGGACCTGCAAGCGCTTCTCACAAAATCCAAGCTGAGAAACAGAATGATTGAATTTTTTCATTTTTTTTTTTTTAGAGAGAGAAAGAGTGTGTGAGCCAGAGAACAGGAGAGGAACAGAGGGATGAAGGAGAGGGGGTGGAGAGAGGGAGAGAATCTTAAGCAGGCTTCATGCTCAGTCTGGATCTTCACACAGGACTTGATCCCATGACCCCAGGATCATGACCTGAGATGAAATTAAAGTCAGATGTTCAACCAACTGAGCCACGCAGGCACCGCCAGCATGGTTGAATATTTGAAGTTAAAGTTCTAAGAGGGTCTTTTAAGGAATTCTCACTCTTTAGAGACTGAAGCCAGGGAGATCTCTGCTGCTTTTCAGCACCTGCAGTTTCATCACAACACAGTTGATGTCCAAGCCAGATGGTGAGCCAGAGAAAGGAGAGGAGCTGAAAATCAAATTATCTATTTTTGCCCTCTGACTGAATAACTTTTGTTCATGGTTTGCCAGGGTAGTCGCTACATTATAGCCTAGGTAGAATGTGGATTTTTATTCTCTGGGCTTGCTTTCCTCCCTCTTAGCATAAGAATTTAAGAATTAGCTTTATAGTTTGAGCCGCTGGGTTTGAATAAGACTATAATGTGGTTTTTTGTCACCTTTGTAGTGTTTCTAAGCCTGATAGAGTAATATTTGCAGTATGTACAAAACAAAATTATAAACTCCTTATCAGACACAGTGTTTGCTAATATTTCCTCCTGTCCCACAGGGGGCCTTTTCACTCTGTTAATTGTCTTTGTTGTACAGAAACTTTTGGCTTGATGTGGTCCCAGCTGTTTATTTTTGTTTTGGTTGCCTATGCTCCTGGTGTGGTACCCATGAAAGCGCTGTAAAACCAGTGTCACGAAGCCTTTCTCGTAACTATCCTTCTAGGAGTTTTATGGTTGGACAACTTACATTTATGTCTCTAATCCATTTTGAGTTTGGTTTGGGGTATGGTATGGATGATGGTTTAATTTCAATTTCTTGCATGCAGATAAGTATTGGCAAGGATGTGAAGTAATTGGAACACTGGCATGCTGTTATTAAGAAGGCAAGATGTGTAGCCACTATGGAAAATAGTACAGGAAGTTTTGTTCCTCAAAAAATTAAAAATAGAAATACCAGGGACACCTGGGTGTCTCAGTTGGTTGGGCATCTGACTTTGGCTCAGGTCGTGATCTCACAGTTTGTGAGTCCAAGCCCTGTGTCGGACTCTGTGATGACATCTCAGAGCCTGGAACCTGCTTCAGATTCTCTCTCTCTCTCAAAAATAACCATTAAAAATTTTTTAATAGAAATACTATGTGATCCATCAATCCCATATCTGAGTATTTATCCAAATATTTGAAATTAGAATTTCAAGGGTGCCTGGGTGGCTCAGTTGGTTGAACATCCGACTTCAGCTGGTCATGATCTCATGGTTTGTGGGTTCGAGCCCCGCATCAGGCTTTGTACTGACAGCTAGCTCAGAGCCTGGAGCCTGCTTCAGATTCTGTATCTCCCTCTCTCTCTGACCCTCCCCTGCTCGCACTGGCTCTCTCTGTCTCTCAAAAATAAATAAAAAGCATAAATTTAAAAAAAAGAAATTAGAATTTCAAAAAGATACTAGCACCCTAATGTTCATTGAAGCACTGTTCACAGTAGCCAAGATATGGAAACAACCTAAGTTTTCATTGAGAGATGAATGGATAAAATGTAGCACATACACACAATGGAATACTATGCAGCCTTTAAAAAGAAGGAAATTATGTAATATCAAAAACATGGATGAACCTTGAGGATATTATGCTAAGTGAAATAAGCCAGTCACAGAAAGATTTCACTTTTCTGAGGTCTCTAAAATGGTAAAAATCACAGAAAGAAAGAGTGGAATGGTATGACCAGAGGCCAGGGGGTGGAGAGGGGGATGGAAATGGAGGTTATTAATCAATGGGCATAGATTTTCAGTTAAGCAAGATGAATATGGTATAGAGAGCTACTGTACAGCAGTGTACCTAGAATCAGGAATACTGTGTGGCACGCTTAAAAGTGTGTTTAAAGGATAGATCTCATGGTAAGTGTTCTTACCAAAATAAAAATTTCAAAAACCAAAATTACAAAACATGCCATTGAGCTAAGAAAGATGTAAAGGGGTAGGGGAAACACACATAGTAAGGAAAGAAAATATGGTATACAAATTCAAAATTAGTACAGTGAGGGAAGTGGGGAAGAGGCAGCAAGGCCTGGGCTAAGGCGGAAGGAGAAGCCTCAAGAGACATATGAATTAAAACAGTTCTTAGGAACTAGATAAATGAAAATGAACAAACAACCAGGGGAAGGTAAGGCTTTCTAAATGACAGATAAAATTCATCTAAGTAACATTGGCATCAGCGAGACTAATAGTTTCCACTGGAGAGATACTGCATTTTCTCATCATACTGTAATTTGATTCAACAAATACTTGTTGGGCATAGAATATGTCAGACCCTGGGCTGAGTGCTGAGGATCTAGAAATGGAAGACAAACCCTATTCCCAGAAGGAACTCATGGACCAGAATTAGATACAGTCAGATTAGTCATGCATATGGTTAAGTGCACACCTATGGGGACATATGGAGGGTCAACTCAGTCTCTGTACAGGTAGGACTTAGTCAGAGAAGGAACAGGGGAAGGAGGCTTGGCACTAGGGACAACAGAAGTCAAAGCGTGGTAGAGAGAGATTTGGTTGAGTTGCTCTAATTGTTCATTTCATGAGTGCATAGTCAGTCTGTTTCTCAAATGTCAATTACTGATCACTGTTAAAGGATGAGACCAGCACTCAGTATCTTGGAATCAAAAAAGCTAAATATATTGATTACATTCCTGCAGGAACAGTTAACTGGTGGGAGAGCTTCTCAATGAACAAAGCTGACTGATAAATCATTTAGGATGGTGGGCAGGAGCCCAAAACACTATTTTGGATTAGTGTTGTTACCAAGGTGGGGACTGGTTCAGAAGGATGGTTTGTGTCCATTACAGAGGCTGTGGTGGGTGGAGTCCGTCCTGGCAGAGGAGTCCCTAGAGTGAGTCAGCTTCAGACTGGCTTCCGCTCAGAGCGCGAGGGCCCAGCTGCCTGTTTCCAGAGCACGTTCAGTGAAGCAAGTTGTCATTGACTGGTTAACCAGGTTGCAAACCACTTCCAATACTGACTTGTTACCACGGCTCTAGAGCAGCTGGGATTTTCCTCGCAGTGTGGAACTTCGATATATTGTCCCTCGTCCCTTCTAGTCTTATCAGCCTAAGCAAAAGGAGAGAGCTTCAGGGCTGTCCAGACAACCTGCACTATTGTCGATTCTTCTTGAAGAGGTTTTACTTGTGGGTCTGATTTCTAATTTGCTTGTCAATCAGCCTGAATTCGTCCTGTTTTGGTCTTCAAATCATTTGTTGAAACGTGGTAGGACAAGTGGCCGTGTAGGTTTAAGACTGGATACATAGCAAGCTATGTGATCTACAGGTATAACGAAGTATTACAAAAAGGGAGTGGAAGGCATACTCATGGCACAATCTAGACTCTTCTAGGCCTGGCCATCCAAACAAGGCCCAGCAACTCCCTGAATCTTAACAGTTCAGAACAGAAATTATTCTACGTCTCCTGTGGTGTTAATTGAGGTGCAAAATGAAGTGTTAGCAGTGGCACAGACTCTTGTTGGTTAGCAATGGAGAAACCAAAGACTGTGCTAATTTCCACAACTATTCAGCAAAGTAATTTTAACCAGCTTGTTTACTATTTTCTGTATCAGACAAAGCAAGGGAGAAATATTCAAGGGTCACTTGAGTTGAGCAGCACCTGGGGATGGGATTGTCATCCTCAGAAATCTGTCCCACCAGTGCAGGGAGGGTTCTAGCCCTTCAGAATCTTTACAAGAAGACATGGCCTCCAGAGAGTGGTACACCTGGTCTACCTAAAGGACTAATAGAACAATTGGTCCTGGTCCTGGATCAGCATCGAAGTTCCTACACAGAAAAAAGAACCTGAGTGCTGCGGTAGAGATATGATCAGAGGTTGATTGGGGCTGGAGGTAGTTTGTCTTTAGGGCTCATGATAAACAGTCACTATTCCTTCCTGTTAAGTAACAGAATTCAACCAGTAAATCTGACGATCTAACTGGCTTTATTAAACGAATCCGGCAGCACCGTATCTCCCACGTGGAGAGGCGCTAGGAGAGCGGGACTGAACGGAAACTTGTTCTAGCCCAGCATGGGGGCAAGAAAGTTATTAGCTTTCTAGGGGTGGGAAGCAAAGTGCCCGATCATGCAGATGACCTCCTCTTTCCTTGGGGGCTGGCGAGGACTTGGGTGCGGACTCACTGGCAGGGACTGAAGAATTCTTGACTGCCCAGCTAAGACTACATTTCTAGGGGAGGTTGAAACTGCAATTAGATTATGTGTTCAGCCCTGATGGGAGAACTTGGCCTAAATGACACCATTTTGGGCCTTGTGTTTTGTGTGGGTTGTTGGTTCAACAATCTCAAGAACATTGTTATCCCTCTCTCTCAGTGCAAGGACTTTTTTTTTCATTTTTTTTATCATGTCCTTATTGGTAACATCAGTTTGACATATCTGATAGGAATACCTAAAATTCTCTGCAAAAGCAGTAGTTTGGGAGAGGTAAATTAAAAAGTTAGGATGGTCATCAGCCCTTAGTAAACCAGTAAAGAGGGAAAAAAAATGTGGCGAAAGGGATAAAGAAGTGCATAAAGAAGGGCCTGACAGTGGTTTTAGTAGAGTCTGGTCCTGATGGTCTGAGTCTAAGTGATGCAGTTTTGAGTGGTGGTTGGGGGTCCAGAGCTGATGGCTGAGAAAGGATTCTTGAGACATCTTTGGTACAAGAAAGGTGATTGCATTAAAGTACGGGGACAGGACCCATGGGTAGAAAGAGCAGCACTGAGATGTGTTGGGTGACTGATTATATATAAACCTTCAGGTTGGGTGGGGGTTAGGGATAGCAAGAGTCTCTAAGGAAGTTTGGAAGCACAGTTTCCAGGACTTTGATGGGCTCGCTGTTGCTAGGGAAATGCCACTTCTTACTGTTTAGTAAAAGCTCAGTCAGATAGTTGTATGTCTGGCGGCCATAAGCTTGGAGTACGACTGCCAACATACATGGGAGGGGGGCAGGTAGAGATAAAGGAAGTTTCCAAAGGAATATTTATATGTTAAAGTAGACTTACAGGACCCCAGGGGGCCAGGATAATGTTAAGCTAAGGTTGCCTTTTGGCCTGAGCAAAGTGTCATCATCATCTAGGCAGCTGAGCTCCGAGAGGGCAGTCCCTCTGCCTGTTTCAAGGACTTGTCAATGGGCTGCAGGCAGTAAGGGAATTTTTCATTTGCCTTAGTTTCCCACATCCTAAGGAGGCCCCAAGGAGTAAATGCTTCTGGGTGTTATCTGGAGAGCCTTACTTTAAGATCCCCAGTGGCTGGCTCTCCAGTCCTCCTGCTCTTTCTCAAGCTCTTTGAAAATGGTCAGCCCATCTTAGAGATCTTCCAAATCAGCAATTTTTTTATTCCAGTTTATTTTTCTGAGACCCCTTTTTCCTGTTTGAGTCCATTCACAGAAAGAGAAGACAAGCCTTACTTTACCTTAACTAATGGATGTACTTCTGAAAATTGTTTGGAAGTTTCCTAAAAGTTTTTTTTTTAACTCTCCTATTGATTCTCCTTTATGATGTTGACCATTTTACTATTACTTATCCAGCACTATTTAGATAATTACACGGACAAAGGCCCTGTCCACAAAAAGTTTATTACCTTCCTTGTCGAGTAAAATATACCTTTAAATAAGTAGGTAATCCCCCTTGACAGCCCATGTCCTGAGCAGTGCCTGTACTGTTTCCCAGGCATTGGAAAAGGAAAGACTCTATCGAGTTACATTTTCCAAATAATTGGTGCCAGCACCTTTTCGTGCCAACATCTGATAACATTTTTAACTATACGAAAATGTTTCAAGTTATCACACTTTTCTCTGCCTCCTGAAAAACAATTTCTTTGGAGGAAAGTAATTTGTGTTGAAGAATTACTAAATGCTGGTGCCTTGCATCGTCTGAGTTCTCACAATGTCTGACAGAGGTGACATCTCTGCTTATTTTTATCATATGAATTGTGCGATTAAATCTGGGGTTCAACCCCAAATCTGCCCCATGTCAAGGTTAAAATAACTTGTATAGATAATTATTACGAGCATCAAAAACTGTACCAGTCTGTACGTGATCGGCCGTGAATCAGGTAGAGCTAGAAGGCCAGCGGTCACTGTGTTGTGACGGTCCTTCTTTCCTTCCCATGCTCAGGTGCCATTTCTTCTCCTCCCTTGTCTTCCCCAAGCTGGGTATGAAGATCGCTCGGGCAGACGATTGTGTGTTCACACGGATTGTGTGGCCGTGGGCCTTTGACAATGTCTCCAGTTTTCTTCAGAATGAAATTCAAGGCCCCTATCATATACCACCACTCACTCACTTTACTCTGTTCCACATTGGCATTTGTGTTCTGCGAGGTGACTTGAAATCTGGCTTCCGGTTAAATGAGGGGTGAGTGTGGCAGGTGGAGGTCTGGGGGCCTGAGAGTCCTAATAAGCATCTAACCACCCTGGGGAGAGATTTAGGCATGAGGCGGGCATCTGGCTCATTTTGGTTAATAATGGCCCTACCTTCACTTTTTTATAGTTTTACAAATCTGAGTTAACGCCGTCTGTAACGAGATTTTCCAGGTTTCTTCTTTACCTCACATAAGTCATAGAAAGGCAAGGTCCTTCTGCAGACACATCCTATCTCTGCAACTTACTAATGCCATGCCCTTTGGAGCAAGTTGCTTAACTGTTGGTCTGTCTTCTTCATAAAATAAGGATGATAATAATACACCATCATCTCATGCAGTTGCGAAGCTTGAGAGTGTCCTGTCAAATGAAGACTACTGGGCCTGGCACAGTGTGCAAGAAATCAGAGTTTTCATGATAGTTATTATGATTAGTTGTAATAAGTGACAAGCGGCCCAGTTACACCTCAGTCCCCCGAAAGGTCGGCCCAATCCTTGCCTAACGTCAGTGGCCTGAGCTGCCCCCGCTCCCCCCTGACAGGTCCCCGTGCTGGGCGCAGGGCCCAGCTGAGGAGCCGTCCTTGGGATGCGGTCACTCTGGCCTCACGCACTGGGGTCAGAGGTCTGTCTCTGTCCATTTTTCCCATCCCCTTCCTTTGCAAATACACACCAATGACACTGCATGTCCACACAGCCTGCTTTTCTGTGTGGAGCAGGTACACATCTTCATGTGAGAGGCTCTTGGAAAATCCTGTCCAGAATGAATTCTTTCCAGTTGAATGACTGCACATTGTGGCCAAGGCGGACCCCAGGGTTTGATATGAGCTATTGGCTTCTGTTAGCATCTGTGCCACATTTTTGCAGGAGTATCTTTGGAAAGTGTCTTACCACAGATAATGACTTGAAATTAGAGAAAATGGCTCCTGGAATTAGGGCAAATGAGCCAAGAGGCATATTAGTCAGATTCTGGAGTTTTTCCTAGAAATCTAGAAATTGTGTTCTTAAAATAAAAATACAGGAAAAGACACGGCCAGATTGTTAGCTTAAGAGATTCCACTGTCCAGTCACATGTGGATTTTATCAGTTTTGCACACTGTCTTTGGCTCTTCTGTTGAATAACTTCCTGGAGAGCTTAAAATAATTTAAAGAGTCTATAATAAGCCTTATGAGTATGTGACACCCTATTGAAAGCCCAGGTATTTAAACCTGGCTCGTTTTCATTTTGGCTTTTTCTCTGAGGGCTTTCTCTGGAATGTAACCATTTTTGTGCAGGAAGGAACAGGCACTGAGCTCAATGGCAAAACCATTTGAAACCCTCTGGAAAGAGACCAGGGGTGCTGTTTAAAGCCATGCATTTTAAAATGCTTTCTTTTTTAAGAACAATCTTTTGTCCTTTGTACTGTGAGTGCTCATTATAAGAGATAGTTAAGCTTCTTTAATCCCAAATACATCCTAATCTGCCAAAAAAAATGTTATTTAAACAGGCAGCCTAAAAAATTTAGGTTAACCTATCCCATCACTGTGAGAAAATATCAACTCCTTGTTTTCAAGGTTTAAACTCTAATTTTTATGAGCAATCAAGGAGAAGATGGATTAAATGCAGGCTCCGATTAGTAAAATTTTGAGAAAGATGGAACCTTCCAGCCTCCACCTCATTAATCCCTGGCTGTGAGGTCTCGTGGAGTGGATTTTAAATATGGTACCAGGGGTTGTCTTTGAAAAAAGAGATTTTGTGAAATAAACTAGCACACCTTTGAGCTCTCCTACTATGAATTAGGCTTCTGAATAAATTATGCTTGATTCTGAAATGACCATGGATGCTTATACATATGGATTTCTGGCAAGTGTTTTTAAAAAGTCAGTTCCTATCCAGAAGTTGTTTCAGCTTGATGGGTCAAGAAAATCAAATACAGAGTGTGAGCACCAGCATGTATTTAGGGAAAGGTTTAGACCTTTCCCGACCTGCCCCCAGCCTGCCTGTGAGGCCTCATCCCCTCTGGCCTCTCCCCTTTCAACCCCACAAAACCTAAGCCCCAGCCACGGGTCATTTCATGACCACACCTCCGCCCTGTGCCTTTGGTTCCTCTCCCCCCTCAGCTCCTACGGCCTCCTCCTCTGTTTCCCTAACTCCTATACATCCTTCAACGTCTGGCAAGAAATGCCCTTCCCCTTGGCAGTTGTGTGGCCACCAGGTCAGAGTTAATTGCGCTATTCCCTCACTGCAGGCTGTTCTGTGCCTGTCATTGCCCTTGTCACGCCACACTCAGACTAACTAGGACTCATTCATGTAGGTGTCTTTTCCAAGAGCCAGCCCGGGGCCTGGCGTCTGTGATGGCTGCTTGGCAAATATTAGCTTACTGACCTGACTTCTCTCACCTCTGTAGCCTGTCCTTGTCTTCCATCATATAAAGAGCCACACACATAACCACACGGGTGTTGTGGAGAATTGTTTCAGGTAGGACTCTTCCTGTTGCTTTCCGGGGAGCCAGAGAACAGGAAGTCTTCCCACACAGCTGATGCCCCCAGACGTCGGTGTCACTTTCTCCAGGAGACCACTCTGTCCCTCACCGGCTTACTGAGGGCAGCCACACTGTGCAGTCTCAGCTCGAGTGCCACTGAGGGTGACGCAGGGGAGTCCCACAGAAGGTTCCAGTCCCTAGAGGAAATGCACTTCAAAGATCACACTAGAGGTAAATGATTTTATGAGGTGAAAGAACTAAGTTTTATGATGGTAAGATTTTGACTTTATCTCTCTTCTGATAAAATTCAAAGCGCCTTTTTAAAAGATCGAAGTGTTTCTCAAGTTACCCCCATTGGTTGTTAAAATGGCAGATCCCCGGCCCTCACCCTCAGCAGATGCAGAGTTAGAGGTCTGAGGGGGGACTTAGGAATCCGAGTTGCCAGAAGCATCCAGGCAGCTCTGGAACGACTCATCATCGGACGACACTCTGAGAAGTACAAATATGGTGAGGGCAGTGGAGAAGCGGCATCATGTGGGTGGAGGTGTCACACACCCAGAATACTTACTGAGCTGGCTCTTGGGAGAGCTGCAGAGATGAATGGAGACATGTCCCCACCCCTGGGCAGCACTGTCTAGTCAGGCATCCTAGGGGGATGTCGAAGTTATTTGGTCAAAGCATCCTGCCATTCATGTTACCGAGCAGGCTGTCAGTGTGTCCTGATCTAATTCCAGAGTGTTCTGGACTTGGGCATTTCTGAAGTTCATGCTGGAATGAGAAGGCACTATGCTTTTACAAGGGCCACAGACATCAGACAAGGCCTTTTGAGTGCCATCTTTCTCTGAGAAAAGGCTGGCTTTAGAGATTCACCAGCTGAGGCTTTGAACTGGGACGAACAGCTCTTCTTTCTGTTGTGGGTATCTCCGAAATGTCTTTCCAGTCAATCGTGAAGGATTTTAACCAGGATTATCCGGCACCCTATCAGGGAGCCCCAGAATGAGTACTCTAAGAGACCTAAGCTTGCCTATGGCTCCCAAATTACAGCTTAGCTATAGTAATTTTTATCACTGACATCCTAAAAGTTCACAGAAAGTTGGCAGTCCCCCATTTCATTGACCATTAGTTAGAAATTATATTTTATTTAATTTAGATGTTTATAATGTTTTATTTATATATTTATTTATATATATTTATTTTATTTATTCAATCCCTGTATAATTATAATACTATAGTCTTTATGATTTTGTATTTGCCTTTGGTTTCCCAGTAGGCTGTGTCTTAAGGACAAAAAAAAAATCTTAAATGTGTTACTCTCTGATACCTAGTATAAATACAAAGTGGCTATCCAAAATATACTTATAGATTGCTTAACATTAACTAGAAACTTAAAGTGTTTTTTTTTTTAATTCTGAAGTTGAAGTTGGAAGCTTCTCCAAGTTGAAAGCCCCTGATGAGCAGTGATGATAATGTTCTTGAAAGTGAATGAGAAATATCTCTGGAGAATGTTGTCTTGGCCCCTGATTTAGCTGCATATGTTTTCAGAGAAGGATGGTGTTTCACAACCAGGGGATGTTCTATGCTTTGTTTCTCTGAAAAGAGGTAAATTGCTAAAACCCACACCAATAGCCAGGATTTGCTCATGAAAGCAGGTCTTAGGTCTGTTTTCACGCAGTTTAATGAATAGAGTCATCTTACATCTATGGGATAGTATGACAAGTCGTATTGTTACTCCTAAATCCTTGAGAAAATGTTTAATTACATTTGGTATTTTCAATCCACTAAGGCAAAGAATAACATATGTTTTAAAACGTCATAAAAGAGTAGAGTGTGTGATCTTCAACTGGCTTATCCTGATTCATATATGTGATCATTTTTTTATCACTCTGATTCTCTACTAGTTCTTCGGTAAATATGGCAATGAGCACAAATTATGGTTTTCTGCAAATCAGTTTATTTACACATGAGATAAACATGCCGCAGACTTAATATGACCTTTTTTCTTTAATAGTTATTCAACAAATATTGCCAAGATCCTTTAGGGAAAAACGTTATACTTAGCACCGCAGAGAATGTAACAATATGCATACCTTGCCTTCAAGGATTCACACCCCGTGTGTCTACACTTTTCAGCTGGGGTACATCTGATTAATAGTCCTCACCTCAGGGAAGTGTTGGTGGAGTGTGGGCTTGTGTCCTGTCAGGTCAGGTCCAGCGCAGGTTAAGAGAAGTTACCTGATGTGGGCAGGCTAACCTGAGGGCAGGGATGGGCCCACGAACGGACCCACACCCACAATTTCTCCCAAGACCTGGGTGGACATTCTTGTATCCTTAGGAAGAATGACTTTTATAAACTGGCAGGAAGTGAATTTTCAGCTCTTTGGACTCGGGGCTTGCCACATTCTGGGAAGCCAGTCATCGCTTTTTGTTTTGACAAAAATGTTCAAAAAAAAGAAAAAAGACACCTGGGATGAGTGTGAGGAGCTGCCCATTTCTGCATTTAGTTGGGTTTTCATCCCTTAACTGTCTGTAAAAAGGGTCGAGGGTACAGCTGTGAATTAGACACTCTTCTGCCCTCAAGTGAGGTACAATGTGATCTAATAGGGAGACATAGGGAAAGATAAGTTAGTGCAACGTATCTTATATACAGACTCTGATTTCTGTTCAAAGGACAGTGGAAGACTAAAGAAAGGAATGGCCAAGTTTATGTAGAGAGACATGAAAGATTTTTTTAAGTAATCTCGACACCCAACATGGGGCTCAAACTCACAACCCCAACATCAAGAGTTGTGTGCTCTACCAACTGAGCCAGCCAGGTGCTCCTAGACATGAAAGATTTACTGATGGTAACTATTGAGCTGAGCCTAAAAAGAGAAGTAGAAGTATTTGAAGTGGAGGAGAAGGAGGAGTGGGAGGAGGAAGAGGGGAAGTAGAGAGGCCATTCTAGGCAAAGATCAGCCTAAGCAAAGCCGAGAGCTCCAGAACCTCGCCTTTTTGGGGAACTGCAAACAGCCCAGCACACAGGAGGAGGTGGAGAGCGTGAGCAGAAGGCGTAGCACCAGGCAGTGGCTGGGCCATGGAAGCTTGCATACCTTACAGGGAAAGGGTAGCTAGGAGAAGAGGTAGCTAGGAGATGTGTTGAAGAGGTATGCCCAATGGAATTGGTTGATGGATGAGATACAGAGGCCGCTGAATCAAGGAAGACAGTACTGCTGTTCATCGAGGCTGAGCCCAGTCATCTCTGACCTGGCGTGACATCTCTAGGTCATCTGCTGAGCTTGCTTCTACCTAGCATTCCCAGGCTCTCCCTGGTTCTCCCTATGTGGGCTCAGTCTTCAGACCCGCCAGGCCAGCAGAACAAGCTAGTGAAGAGGTTAGGGGAAGGAAGACAGAAAGAGGGCCCCAGGGCCTGAAAGAGCTGTCCAGGTTAGGCTAGACTTGGCTCATACATTGAAATCCACCAACACCCAATACTGGATCCAGCAAAGCCCAGGGCATATCAGAATCGAGTGGGACAGCAATTTTGTAATTGCAGCTTATCTGGCACCCACAGGCTGTGCCAGAACTTACTATTCAGCTGCCCACATTTCTACTGAGAAATGTATTTCTCTTGGGGGTTTTTTGGGGGGGGAAATATTATTTTTTCATTTTTTTAAGTTTATTTATTTATTTTAAAAGAGATGGACACAGCACAAGTAGGGGAGAGGCAGAGAGAGACAGAGAGAGAGAGAGAGAAAGAGGAGAGCATCCCAAGCAGGCTCCACGCTGGCAGCACAGAGCCCAGTGTGGGGCTTGAACCCATGAACCGTGACATCATGGCCTGAGCTGAAACCAAGAGTCAGCTGCTTAACTGACTGAGCCCCCAGGGGATCACCCCTGGAAATGTATTTTTCGTTCCAGTGGAAATGTAAGACATTTCAAGCAAAATCAAGCTTTAACAAATGGAACTTTGTCTTCCTTTTCAGCTCTTTTATTTGATTTTCAAGCTAATATGTTTTGAGGAACAAATAAAATGCAGACAAATGATTGTTTTCTTAGCCTCATGAGAAAAAAGACTGGCAAAGGGCAGTAAAGGGTTAGCAGGTGAAGAGAAGGGCCTCATTACATGTGAGGATGGTCAGACCATGTTCTGGAAACCAAGACGCACTATAGGTATGCAGTGCTGGCGCCACCAGTAATTTTGTAAACAGCAGATAAGCCTGCTTTCAACCCAGTCCTCAAGGACCTTTTTCTGAAAATACCCGAGATGCCTGTGTTAGACCAAGAAAGGAACAAGATCATGTCTCCTAGGGTCTCAGGCTCCGAATTGGAAACGCTAAAATGAGTGTAGGAAAAAAACTCAGAGAGCAGACAACTCCAGTGAGAACAAAATTGTCGTAGGCATGATATCAGCAGCAAATAGACTGCACTCGACATGCAGGTCAGAAGGCAGCCTATCCACTTAGATACGTGGGCTGGCTTCACTCCTGGACACCTGCTGGCCGCAAAATCCGTTTCTGGCGCTTAGGATGCCACCTGACCGCCCCTCCCTCTCTCAGATGTTCATGACCCAATGTGTTCCTCTAAACCTGGTCAGGGAGCGTTTCTCCTCATGATGGCTGAGTTGATGGCTCAGCCTACTTGACAGCCCTTGGACCTTCAGAAGATGAAACATTTAAGAGAGATTTGACCACATAGTCCAGTCACCCACAGACCTAGCAAATAGGTCTATCAACCACAGACCTAGCAAATAGTTAACTTGAGAATAAGCAAAAATAAGATTTCAGCAACTTCGGGGATCACCGGCTTGCTCCCCCAACATTGCAGAACACGCAAGAAAAAGGATCAGCCCTGCTGAGTACCCTCTACCTGCTCCCCGCTGTGTTTACATGCAGTACATGAGACTGAAGAAAACGCCCATAGGAGTGCCTGTGAGTAGATACGCAGCCAATGTGTCTACCTCCTTACCCTTCTCCCCTTTCCATAGTTACAGAATAACTTAATCTTTGCCCCCAACTTATGAAATTGGTATTAGTATCCTTAATTTACAGATAAGAAAAATTGAGGCTTGGGGAACTTACATGGACCCAAGTCATCCAGCAAGTAAGTGGTGACACAGGCATGTGAGCCAGGGTCTGTTTCCAAAAGCCTACGTGCTTTGCCTGCGTCACAAGGGAGCTTACACTAGAGATACTTACTAAAGCTTGTTTCTAAAGCATCTTTAACAATGCAAGTAACTCTGGGAGCTCATCTGTGCCATTACACAAACCCCTTCCCCTTTTGGATCCAGCCCAGGGAAGAATAGAGGAAGCCTGACACCTGAAGGCTACTCAGCAGGGCAGACACTGGGAGCCAGCACCACTGCAGGCAGGGTGCATGGACAGTGAGTCCTCAGAGGGTGTCAGAGAAGCGCCTCTGCCCTCAGCTGCCTCCCTGCCAGGCTTTGTATGTGCACCCACAGAAGGGAAGGGACCTATTGCAGCCAAACCCAGGAAGAGTGGGTCTTCGTAGAAACAATAATGAAGAGGGGCGCCCGGGTGGCTCAGTCGGTTAAGCATCAGACTTCGGCTCATGAGTTCGAGCCCCACATCAGGCTCTATACTGATGGCTCAGAGCCTAGAACCTGCTTCGGATTCTGTGTGTATGTGTGTGTCTCTGCCCCTCCCCTACTCACACTCTGTCTCTTTTTCCCCCAAAAAATAAATAAACATTAAAAAAAAAGAATAATGAGAGGGAGGCACTGTCCTCATCTATAATTATCGCCCCACCCCCCACCCCCCACCCCCAGAAAAAACCTTAAGGTATACAGTTTGCACTTGAGGTCGATTTGGGTATGACTCACAAAGGTGATTTCTCTTCATTTGCCTGTTCTGAATAAGGAAAAGTCAGGCTGAGAGGCTCTGATAGCATATAAATTAAAGATATGTATCTCATTGAAATTCTAAAGATATGCTGATCCTACCCTAGATTCCTCTCATCAAAAGAGTTCTCGTGTGGTGCTGCTGCTGACTTATTAATAAAGATCATGCTTTTATTTGATTATTTATCTAATCAGGATTCACCTTCGGTTTAAGCCCATTAAGTCTGCTGTTACAGAGTGCCGCTCCAAGTGTGCCTGATGGCGGGATTACATCCAAGTGAGACAGAGGACACACTCACACATTGATGGTCAGGAGCAAAGACAATGCCCTGTAAGCCGTGGCACCCACGAGCCGGGCGTGAGCATAGTCTGTCAGCCAAACAGAGAGGGCACGTGTCTCAAAGAGGGGCGTAAGGACCGAGCAGGATAAGTAAATACACTCAGTACCACAATAACAAAAATGGCAAGCGCTCCAATTATTCCAAACAGCAAGAGAATGCTACCCATTCTTTATACACATGGTGTTGAGGAAGCCTTTCTAATGGGCTCTCACTGAAGCTTGTGAGTTATATTCAGGATGCTGGGTACTCCGTGTGCCCCCCGCCCGACTCCCAGGGCCTCACGCTTAACTTGTTTGCTTCCACTTGCTCATGGGTTTTCCAAAGTGGTTGGAATCTAAACCAGCCTAATAATCTCTCCCCTGGGACTTGCAGAGCTGGCGACCAAGTTGTCTCATTCTTACCTGGTGAGGAGGCACCAGGTTTAGCTGCTGGTGATAAATCCTCTTCTTTAAGGCTGGCTTGCCCTGCACACAGGAAATTCCACTTTTTGTTGGACGAAGACCCTCTAGCCACCACGGTGCCACACTCAAAGAGGGCCCGCGAACAGCAGGGCCTTGCAGTTCGCCAAGGTCAGCACGTCCCCTCCTTGGAAATGCTGCAGCCCAGACTTGGCACTGGGAAGAGCTAAATTATTTATCTGGTCAGATATGAGAGAAGCAACTAGGGGCTTCCTGAGCTGATAGTCACGGTCCCTGGATTCATACTGAGACAGGAAACAGGCCAGGCTCCATTAGGAAAGAGGGAAAAAAAGGAGGGGGGAGCCTTCCTCCAAACTTTTTTGCCATCACCTCTCCTGCCTGACATGAGTCCCAACCAGAGTGAAAATAAGCTGTTCCCATCAATCTCCTTGAATTCACTGAGCACTGTGCATGAGGCGCTGTGAGACAGAAGAGGGGCAAAGAGCAACCTTTGCCCTCAGGGAGCTTATAACACGTCCACTTGGACAGAGAAGGCAGAGGAAGAATTAGATTTCTCATTCATTCATTCATTCATTCATTTCAGGCACACATGTGTCAGACACTGTGCTAGGTATGAAGAGAGACTGAGAAAAAAAACAGGCGTTGATCAAAATACCATCTGACTAGCATAACGATGGGCAAAAAGTGTTAAATAACAGTGAAAGAAGAAATGCCATGAAATAGTATCTGATTAAATTCTCAGTGATACCTGCGGTATATGCCAGGAGATCAGAGCAGCTTGGTTTAGGGTTTTGTTGGTTTGAGGGTTTTCGCTTAGCCCCGCCCCCCATCAACTCGATGCTTCTAGGACCCTTGCAACCAAAGGAGATTGGCCATGCAGAGCTGGGCTGTCGGATTGCATCATGAGAGAAGTGTCTCTCCTTCCAGGAAATTCACCTCTGCCTCATGAGCCGTCCTGCAGGTCAGGAAATATGGCCCTGACGGCAAAGACCCTTTCACTGTGAGACTTTGGGGGAAAGAACAAAAAAAAATCACCTACAAACGTGTGTTCCTTATTACAGTGGATGGGAAATTCTTATACAATTACCGTTTCCCTGAAGGGCTGTGCTTAAAATCATAATTATGTGAGTGATATTTCTGTTACTTGTCACAGTCTCTGGACTTCTGAGTCTAATTTGTATCTCTTCTAAGTTACCTGTCACGATGTTGTCTGCTATTTATTTGCATACATGACCCTTTCTGCCTCATTAATTTCTTTTTAAATTTTTTTAAGGTTTATTTTATTTTTTAAGAGAGAGACACAGCATGAGTGCAGGGAGAGGCAGAGAGAGGGAGACACAGAATCGGAAGCAGGTTCCAGGCTCCGAGCTGTCAGCACAGAGCCCGACGCAGGGCTCAAACCCATGAACTGTGAGATCATGACCTGAGCCAAAGTCCGACACTTAACTGGCTGAGCCACTCAGATGCCCCTCCACCTCATTAATTTCTTAAGAGCAAGACATGCCTTATTTTTCCTAAACTTCTTCCATTTAGCACATTGCCTTGATAAAATAGGCAGCCAGTGAATAGCTGTTGAATGAACTGTATCATCCAAAAATGGAAGATGCACTAGGCATTTGAGTTTGGAGCCTTTCTTTGACCTTAAACTTTAAATTTATCAAAGAATGGCCCTTCCTTCATGGGGAAGAGTTGATGCTAACTTAAGAAGAGAGGAAGAGACAGACTTACAATGATGAGAAATGGAAAGGATGCATCCCTACTAGCAGATCAGTGAAATCATTGCTAACAATCAGAAAGACAGATGTCAGAGTCGAGTTACCCTCACATTCAAACCTGAAATTCTGACTCTAAGGGCGACGCTCAATGTGTGAACCAGTGTTGCAAGTTGTCAAACATAAAGCCTACGATGGCATCAGCCTCCTGCATAGCACAAACAGAACAATGTGAATAAAAATAGTATTAAATTAAATTAAATAAAAATGAGCAGACATCACTATTGCTTAGAAATTATCTGAGGGGTACTTGGGTGGCTCAGTTGAGCATCAGACTTCAGCTCAGGTCACAATCTCAAGGTTCATGAGTTCAAGCTCCAAGTTGGGCTCTGTGCTGACAGCTCAGAGCCTAGAGCCTGCTTTGGATTCTGTCTCCCTCTCTCTCTCTGCCCCTCCCCTGCTCAAGCTCTGTCTCTCTGTCAAAAATAAACGTTAAAAAAATTAAAAAACATAAAAAGATGGGGCGCCTGGGTGACTTAGTTGGTTAAGTGCTGACTTTGGCTCAAGTCATGATCTCACAGTTCATGGGTTTGAGCCCCACAGCAGGCTCTGTGCTGACAGCTCAGAGCCTGAAGCCTGCTTCGGATTCTGTGTGTCCCTCTCCTCCCCTCCCCAACTGGCTCTCTGTCTCCCTCTCTCTCTAAAATATAAATGTCAAAAGAAAGAAAGAAAGAGAGAGAGAGAGAGAGAAAGAGAGAGAGAGAGAGAGAGAGAGAGAGAGAGAGAGAGAGAGAGAGAGAGAAAGGAAGGAAGGAAGGAAGGAAGGAAGGAAGGAAGGAAGGAAGGAAGGAAGGAAGGAAGGAAGAAAAGAAAGAAATCATCTGAGAAGAAGCCCCAGGCAAAGCCAAGTCAAAGGCCTGTGAATGTGTGATAGAAACCGGAGTAGGAAGGGGGTGCTACCCACGATGAAGGTACAGTTCTTGGTCATCTCATTGCTGTGTATCATTCTCTATAGGTGGGATTGGCTGTGTTGGTCAAGACAAAGGCCAGGTTCGAAAGTGTCTCGATGTGGTGGAGATCTATAACCCTGACGGGGACTTCTGGAGAGAGGGTCCACCTATGCCAAGTCCCCTGCTCTCCCTTCGAACCAATTCTACCAATGCAGGAGCAGTGGATGGGAAGCTCTACGTCTGTGGGGGGTTCCACGGAGCAGGTACCGATCCGATTTTAAATGTTTCATAACCTCCGCCGCTGGTGTTGACTCTAAACTCCCTTAACTGACCCAGCCACCAAAGGATGATCCGGACAGCAGTGTGAGCCCTGGGCAAAAGCCTGGCCTTCAGAATTCAGTGTTCTGGAGCAGCTCACGGAAGCTCCTCTGAACTTGGGTTTTCACATCAGCAAAATGGAGCTATTTGCCACGTCCACAGGCTATTTTAAGAGTTAAATAAGATCCAGTTTATAATGTGTCTGGCCTATATCAGTCACTCAGTAAGTACTCGCTGAATACGGGGAGAGGATAAATGGGAGAAGCAACTCTCAGGCCTGATTGTGGGGTTAACATGAGATTCGAGAACGTGAAGAACAGGAAGAGCTAGAGCAGGGGGCAGACTGTTGGGTTTCATCACTGTCTTTATTGAGCAAGAGATCCTGCCCTCGGAGGACATTCTTAATCCTCCTCCTCTACTACTTCATGAAATTAATTGCTTGAAAGCATTACTAAAATAACACCTAACATACATATTTATTACCACACTTAGGTTCCCATGTACCAAATTGTATCATCACTACAATGCCCGGTATGGATTTCTGACTTTTAACGTAACAGGATTTTTAAAAAATACGCACAAATCTAATAAGCAACTGTCTCCAAAGTTATTTTGTTGCGCCAGTAAAGAAGGCAGAATGCAGTTATATTGAATGACTAACTGTTCAATTCTAACATCAGTGATAGGAGCACAAAGCCAGTGTATCTACGTGAAATGCAGGCCTCAAGAGCCCTTAAAACTTTGGAAGCCTTTTGTAAGCCCATCTTCATTTACATAACTGGCTGAACGTTAAGAGTAAAGTTTTCATTACAAACTAAAAGAGATGAATGAACCGAATATAATGAGTGGGCCTTAGTTGGCTCTTGATTCAAACAAATCTCCTGTAAAAAGATATTTTTCAGATAATCTGGAAAATTTTAATATGGACCAGAGTATTAGATGGTATTAGGGAATTGTTCATTGTTAGGTTATGATCATAATGGCCTTGTGGTTTTCTATAAAGGAGAAAGAAAAAAAAGGAAAAAACGTTAACAATTAGAGATCATCTAGAAGTATTTATGGGGGACAATGATAGGCCGTCTGAAATTGGCTTTCATCTACTCCAGCAGGAGTGAATGGGGTGATGGGGGCAAGAACAGAGTTTATAGCATTAGTAAAACATTGGTAATTGTTAAAGCTGGATAATGGATACATTGGGGAGTTATTTTACTACTTTTGTATATGCTGGAGCATTCCTATAACAAAAAGCTTTAATTTTCTTTTCTCTGGACTTGCCTTTCAGAGGACTTTCCAAAGGGGTTTCTTAAAAACTGTTTTAATATCTTTTATATTAAACATCACATGCTTGTGTAATCTATCACGATAGCCAAGAACCCTGGCTCAGCAAGGAGATGTAATAAGTGCCCCCGCATCCAAGCTCTGTGTGTGAGGAAGGATACAGGAGTCAGGAGTGAGACCCTAGCCGCTGGACCCACACCCCCACCAGGGACTCCTACAGCTAGGATCACACGCCTCCTCTCCAGCCTCTGGCTTTTGGCTTCTCCTGACCGGGAGAATACAAAGGGACGGGTGGCAATTAGCATCTAAGGACCTAGAAGACAATTCTGTCTTTTCTTTCTTCGTCTTATCATCCCTTGTATAATACTGAGTTGGAAAACTGATAGCCCTTAACTTTTCAAACCTCTTACTATGAGCCAATCTCTTTTCTTGGCACTACAGGGGACTCATAGTGCTTCCAGCCAGAGGGAAAGGGACTCACCACAGGAGCTCTCAAAGTCCATTTTAATTATTTGGTCCTAACATGGTGGATTGCCTGGGATTAGCTGAATGAATCATTCCGGGGGTTTTATGAAAAATAGAGCAACTGTATAATAGCATGCCCATTACGAACCAGAAACTTCAGCATCAGAGCTGAAAACAGGCACTGAATTTTCTCTCCTCGTATGACACAAACCGAGTCATCCCATTTATTTATTCAGAAAACCGCAGTCAAGAAATGAATGTCTCATAATCTATTTCGTTAATTCAGGGAAAAGGGAACTGAAACATAACTGTTGAAGGCATTTGGGAGGCAGTCGAGATGTCCAACATGTGATGGGAAAGACAGATACATAAACATGCGATAAATACAATAATTTGTCTTTGTTTAACACACCGGTTTGAACACCTTCATTTTCACCCCAGACCCCACTAAAATACAGTGACGAGGGAAAGGAGAAGGAGGACAAGGGCAACAAAGTTTTGGAGGCCGGGGGACAAATGAGTGGTGGCCGTCCAGACCTGAGACAGTTGAATCTGAAATAGGCCACAGGAAAAGCAAACAAACTAACAAAACCCACAGGACCCCAGGCAGCCTCAGGGACTGGCAAGAGCAGGTGCCTCAGAGGAGGAAGGGACAGTGAAGCTGAGAACACGAAGACTGGCTGGGAGGAAGGAGGAGCCCAATCTCCTGCCCCGCTCTCGGCCGGGACCCAGAGCGCCTCGCACCCCAGGGGAGACAAAGCTAAGGCGCGGAGTGGAGGGCAGGCACTAATGAAGGTGTACAGGGAATATGGTACATCCGTGCCGTGGAATAGCATTTGGCAATAAAAAGGAATGGCGTCCTGACATACTACAACGCAAATGAACCTTGAAAACACTATGGGAAGTAAAAGAAAGCCGTCACAGATGACCCTGAATGGCTCCATTTATATGAAGTGTGCAGGAAAGGCACATGCGTGAGGATAGTGGTCGTCAGGGGGAATCAGGAACAAGAAATGACTGCCAATGGGTACAGTGCACAAGTTTCTTTGTGAGGTGACAAAAATGTTTTGAAATTAGATGGTGGGGATAGTCACACAGCTCTGTGAATATGCTAAAATACATTGAATTATATATTTTTAAAGGTGAATTGTAGGGCATGTAGATTATATCTCAGTAAAGCTGTTGTTGAGGATAAAGGAGCTCCCGGCCCCCAAAGTAATGGGCTTTTGTGTTTGACGCTAATAAGGAGAATTAGCTGAATTGCCCACAGGGAGAGTGCAGTGGAGGGGAGTTCTTTGCGTGGAAGAGGCAGAAATGGCTCTCTCCAGGGACAGAAATGTCAGTTTACAGAGACAGAGAGACAGTGGTGGCAGGTGACACCTAGTGGTGGGAACCTATTCCCTGCTCATAAAAGCCTCCAGGAAGAGATTACAACACCGTGGCCTTAGGAACTTGGAAAAGATCCCTGTGTCGATGCTCAACACACAGAAATCCTGCCTTTTCGGGACAGCACCAGCAGGAGGGGGACAAAGAGAGAGGGGGACAGAGGATCTGAAGCGGGCTCTGCGCTGACAGCAGCGAGTCCAATGCGGGGCTCGAATTACGAACCCCGAGATCATGTCCCGGGCCCAAGTGGGACTCTCAACTCACTGAGCCACCCAGGAACCCCCAGGTCCCCTTTTGAGGGACCAAGTGAGCTCGAAGGGCAGGCACCTCATGCTTTCTAGCTCCAGTGAGTCCCCAGGATTCTTGACTATCCCAGGAAGAGGGGCTCCTCCCAAGGCTCAGCTGGCTTCCTGCTGACAGAGCCCCCACTTTGGCTCTTTGCGACTCAGCTGCAACTTCCTTCCAGCCTTTGGTTTTAGTGTTTCCCCCTAAGTCTCTGGTGCAGGGGCCCCTCGCCTTTTACCATGACAGCAGCCAGAGGGCACACACACTGATCTGCAGTCTGCAGCTACTCTTCCGTGCCCTCCAAGGAACACCTTGGGCCAGCTGAGGGAGCCCGCCTCCTCTCCACTTCGGCTCCACACTGGCTACGAGGGGATGAGGGGACGAGGGAGGGGACGGGGCTCTGGACAGAGAGGTTCTGCCAGAGTCCAGCTGCAAGGCCCTTCTGCTTCCAGTCCCCCTTAACCCCCCTGGCGCATTTACACCTTCTTTCCTGGATGATTCTAGGGGAGCTAGAAATCGGCCCCTCCTCCACCCAGGACCAGAGAAGCCCTCTGCCTTTTCTCTGTCCCTGGCAAGAATTTCCCTCACACCACTCCTCTGTCTTCTCTCATTCAGCCGGGGGCCCAGCCCTAAAGGTAGAAAGGCTGCAGAGGACAAACCTGAATAATCAATAAGAGGAAACACATTGGGAAGTATTTCAAAAAAAGTAATTACCTCAGTTAACAAATGTAGAATAAAATGTGCAACTCATAGTCACCTGGTGTTGACTTTGCCAGGAGCTGTTCTGAGCACTTGGCGTATGTTAATTTACACAGTCCTCACCACAACCTGGGAGGTAGACCTTGTTGTTACCCTTACAGACAACTGGAGAAACAAGCCATCTAAAGAGGTCCCACCAGGAGACATGTTGATTCTGGGATTCAAAATTCAGGTAGTCTGGCCCCAAAGTTTATATTGTGTTTTTTTAACCAGGAGTCTAAATTGTCTCTCCATGCCAGACATGTTAAATCAGAATATTTGGGGATGAGGCCCGGACATCAATATTTTATAAAAGCTCTTCAGATTGTTCTAGAATACAGTCAGCATCGAGAACCACCGCCCTGGCTGATGTCCATTTTTCGTTCATTCAACAAACCTTTATTGAATGGCTTCTAGGTAAGAAGCCTAGGCCAAGCCCTGGAGAACCAACATAGGCAGCCCCAACCCTGAAGGAGCTAAGAGAGGGCTGACTAGGAAGTTGCTACATTGGTAAAATAATGCTTTCAGCCAGAGGCTTAGGATGCAACTGTGCCCCTTAGAGAAAGAGCCGATTCCAGGTGTGGGGCACAAAACCTGTGAGCTGAGCTGAGGATACCCTGTGATGCCAGAAAGCAAGTGAACTGTCAGAGACTTAAGGGAGTCCCAGCAAAAGACAGAGAAGCTGGCAGAAAAGGGCAGTCCATGGCCAAATTTGAAATAACTTAAACATCAAAAATCGTCATTGACTATAATTGATTGAATAAATAATAAATGTAGAAGGAAAGATAGAAGAATACATAGAATCATCATGTTGCAACCCCTAACATTGGTTCCGGCAGTATCATCAGTGGATGCTAACAGCATTGACTGAAAGATTGTGAAGAACAGGATATGAACATGGCACCAAAGTATTACTCAATACTAACCACAATACTAATTAATACTAATTACAATGAGGAAAAATATATACTTTTATAGCGGCAAAATGTATGGCCATCATTGTTACCAAATAATTATCATTAAAATGGGATCATTTTATAGTACAGTTGGCCCTTAAACAATGGGGAGGTAGGGTGCCAACTCCCCATGCCGTCAAAAATCCACATATAACTTCTGACTCTTCAAAAACTTAATAGTCTACTCTTGACCAGAAGCCTTACCGACAACATAAATAGTTGATTAACACATACTTTCTATGTTATATGTATTATATGCTAAAATAATTGCATTAAAGTATGCCACAGAAAAGAAAATATTAAGAAAATCATAAGGAGAAGATACATTTATACTACTAGCTATATTTATTGAGACAAGTCTGCATATAAGTGGGCCCGTGCAATTCAAACCCAGGTTGTTCAACAATAAGTGTATTTTCTTTCTGTGTGATACGGTAGGAAGGATTCTTGCCCACCTACCACCACCATATTGATTAACTCCTGTCTAATCAGGTCTCTAAACTTCCCGTTTATAGGGAATACAAAGGAGAGGAACACATTAAATGACCCTATGAGGAAACAAATTCAGAATATAGACATTCAACAAGAAAACTGGTCTGGATATTCAAAAAAGTTAATGTTGCAGGGGGAAAAAATGGTGCCATCCTAAATGAAGAGAGATCAGAGGGACATAAAAACCAAATATAAAGTGTGAGCATTTATTGGATTCTGATCGAAAAGAACGACAATGTAGACATTTTGAGGACAACTGGGGAATATAAGAACAGGATATTATTTAACATGATAGAATTAATGTTTTCTCATACGTATGATAAGGATATTGTAATTATGCAAAGAAATATCTTTATTCTTAGAAAAAGCATGCTGAGTATTTAGGGGTGAAGTGTCATGTCTGCAACTAATTCTTAAGGGTTTCAGAAAAAGAAAGTGTGTGTTCATGTGTACACTTGAGGAAGGCAGTAAAAATATGGGGAAATGTTAATTATGATTGAATCTGGCTGTAAAGACTGCAGATATTCATTGTGCTCTTCTTTCAACTGTGTCAAATTTCTCAAGGTAAAAAGTTGAGAAAGGAATGAACAGCTTTGGTGGGGACTACAGGATCAAACTGTTTTATCCCAGGTCTATCGACCACAGAGAGAGATACAGTGCAATTGAATTTGTCTTTTACTATTGCTATTTCAGTCCTCCCTGGAGAAGTTGTACTGAATATGTACCACATATTTATACTGTATATGTCCTGTATGCCATTTGTATTTCCAAAAAGGATGGAGACAATTTAAAGAATAAGCGTAGGTGCAATGAAACTAAAAACAGGCTTAGTAGTAAGTAAGGGGGTAATTATATCAGAAACTGTAAGTTAAGAAAAATTTCCAGAATTTAGCTCAGCTTCCTGGCCTCCAAGGCAAAGATGGAAAAATGATGGTTTCTGAAGCTCCTATTGAGAGAGGCGTGCAAGTGCCTCCTTCTACTGTTTCTCATCCCAAGTCTGCTTGAATCTTGAATCTAATGGGAGTTATCTGTGCTTCTTGGATTTTGATGTCTGTGCCCTTCCCCAGATTAGGGAAGTTTTCAGCTATAATTCGCTCACATTAACCTTCTGCCCCTTTTTCTCTCTCTTCATCTTCTGGGACTCCTATGATAAAAACGTTATTCCTCTTTAATAAGTTGCTGAGTTCTCTAAGTCTTGTATCATGATCTTTTGCCTTTGTTTCCCTCTTTTTTCTGCTTCATTATTTTCCATAATTTTATCTTCTGTATCACTGACTCGCTGCTCTGCTTCATCTGTTATTGCTGTATGGATCTATTCGGATTGCATCTTGGTTATAGCATTTTAAACTTTGGCCTGACTAGATTTCAGTTCTTTTAGCTCTGCAGAAAGGGATAATCTGGTGTCTTCTCTGCTTTTTTTCAACCTCAGCTAGTATTCTTATAATCATGATTTTAAATTCTAGTTCAGACATCTTACATGTATCTGTGTTGATTGAATCCCTGGCCGTCATTTCTTCTTGTTCTTTCTTTTGGTATGAATTCCTCTGCCTTATCAGTTTGAAGGAAGAAAGAAATAATAAAATAAAATTTTAAAAATTAAAAACAAAGCAAAAAAAATCAGATAAAGAAAGCTAGATTCCAGGTGTATTTTGGTCTGCTTGATGAGGGAAGTGTGCCATGATTGACGGAGTCCTTTGTCTGACTAAGGAGGTTTCATGTCTTCTGCCAGGATCCTTCTTCTCCTCCCAGATTTACGAGATAATAAACTGCCTGCCTGATGAAATGAAGACAGGTGAATGACTCAGGCTCTGTCCTGACTTGTTTTCTTTCTCTTCCACTTGTGCCCTTCCCAGAGACCTTGCATGATACAGGGAAAGATGGTGCAACAGCCATCCATTTCACCCTGCTTTGCCTCTCCAATCATCCAGCACTGTTCTCTAGATGCTAGAGCAATGGAGTGGGCCTTGGCTCATGTGCAGGCCATCAGAAAGGTAATATCCTCCAACAGGTGGGACCTCCTGTCCCTAGAGAGTGAGAGGCTAACATGTCATCCTGAAATCTTGGGGCCACACCGCATTGGCTCCTGTCCTGACCACTAAAGGGACTAACTCCCTGTTTCACACCAGCTTTTCTTCCACACCATTTGGCTTCATTTTCTAATTAAGTTTCCAAAAGTGACAGTAATCATCTGCCATAGGTTGTGCTCCTCCAAAAATAGATGCTGAGACAGGATTTGAGTTTACATAGTTCTGGGAAGCATAACTAGAGGAGAAAGATGGGAAAGCAGGGGGCCACAAGGGAGAATTAACTGATAGGTGACTGCCTTGGACCACTGGCATTCAATCCCATTCAAAACCTCAGAGACAGTGTTGAACAGCCTTTGGGCTGTTCCCTACCAGAGGGTGCAGAATCTGAGGCATTTATTTTCAGATTGACTTCTTGGCACTCCCAACTTGCCCCTCTTGAGCTGAGAGAAGATCCTGAGGCAAAGAGTAGCAAGTGGATGTAATCAGCATGTTCTGGAACAATGATCACAGAGGGGATATGGCTGACAGCTGATATGCCAGTGATCTCACTGATGGAGTCTTCTACACCATCCTAACCACCCACCTTTAAACAAAGAGGGCTTGTTACTTTGAACTAAAAAGATGCATCTAAGCAGATTCAGCTTCTGGTGGTTTTAGCCGACTGTCACTGTTTTCATCTTGCACCAGCTTCTTCTTACCATGTAATCACTGGGTTTGCATTCTTTTTTCTAGAACACATCCAAGAATAGGAATGCAGCCTCTAGGCTCTGTGCTGAGCTGGCATACAGATCTATATATGTTTTATAAGTTTTTGCAAACTCGAAAGATTGACATTGATTCATCAGCATGACATACAATTCTCTCTACAATCTCCAGCAAGCTGGGAAAGGCTGGGGAAGTCTGCCATCAGCTGGAAGCAGGCAGCAGAAAAGGCCTGGGGTCAGTTACTGCCATTTGCAAAATAGATATCACAATGCCCATGACAGAGCAGAATTCAGGGAACCCTTTCTCCCCCCATATTTTTAGTGAAATTCAAGTTAGTTAACATATAGTGTAGTATTGGTTTCAGGAGAAGAATTTAGTGATTCATCACTTACATTTAACATCCAGTGCTCATCCCAGCAAGTGCCCAGCACCCATTTAGCCCATCCCCCACCCACCTCCCTCCATCAGCCCTATAGTTAAGAGTCTCTTATGGTTTGTTTCCCTCTCTCTTTTCTTTTTCCCTTCCCATATGTTCATCTGTTTTGTTTCTTAAATTGTACATATCTGATAAAGGGTTAATATTCCAAAATCTATAAAGGACTTGTCAAACCAATACCCAAAACGCAAATAATCCAGTTAAGAAATGGGCAGAAGATATGAATAGACATTTTTTCCAAAGAAGGGAACTCTGTCCTTTTCAAAACTCAGAGATAACTTCAAACTTACAGACTAGTTGCAAAAATAAAAACAGCACACCGAGTACACAGATTCACCTGTCACTAACACATTACCTTTTTGCTTTATTTAGCATTTGCTTAGTCACTGAATCCATCTGGCCATAGGTACGTATATATTCGTACATGCAGACAGAAGCATAACTTCATTCTAATCACATGTGAGTAAGTGCATACATCATGCCCTTTAGCCCTAAATACTGGAATGTGTGGAATAAGAAACACCACAATATAACTAACAATTTTAGGAATTTAAACATCAATTCCACCCATTTATTTATTCTCTTCTTCGTATTCTAACTTGTCAATTGACGTAATAATGTCCTTCATAGCATTGTTTCCTCTCAACACCCCTCTATAAGCAGGTATTGCATTTTGTTTATCTGTCTCTTCAGTTTCCTTAAATCTGAAATGTTTCCACATACATTTTTTGACTCTCATAACATTGCTATTTTAAAAGGATGCAATCCTCCCCCTTTTTTAAATAAAACATTCCTCTTCTGAGATCCAGCTGGTGTTTCCTTGCAAACTCAGGTTACGCATTTCTGGCTAGAATATTACATACCTGCTATGTCCTTCTCAGGACACGACATCTAGAGGCAAATTAAGTCCATTGCCTCTCCCTGAAAATGTAATTTTTATTCACCTGCTCAAGATATTATCTAATTTCTCCTCTGTACAATTCCTATTTTTCCCTCGCAACTAATAGGCAATGTGTGGGGAGGTGCTTTAAAACCGCACATTCACATTTTTTTCACTTAACAATATCTCCCAGAAATCATTCCATATCAGGTAATAGAGCTCATCCTTGCTCATTCTTACTGGATAGTGTTCTGTTGTGTAAATGTATCATAGGAACTCTGTTCTTTATTCTTTGCTAAGGCAATGCCCCAACATCTCTTTGGACCAAAAGCTAGTGCTATCTCCCTGATTTTCACAACAGGTGGTAAACTGCGTTCCCGTCAAGACGGAGTAAGCGCCTTTCACTCCGTCTCTCCCGCGGAATGTGAGCAACGCCCCTGGGCAGAGTGCTCGGAGCAGGGACCTGAAAACCCTTGAAACTAACTGGTCCTGAGCAGACTGGGGAAGTAAACCAGACCTTGCAATACCACCAAATCAGTAAGTTCCCCGTTGCTCTGCCTTGGCACCCAGTGGCCAAGACTCAAAAGCAACCTGAAACCTGAAATTTTGCTCCAAATGTGGACAGAAAGAGAAGCCCTTTACTTCCGTTTCAAGGAACAAGAAAGAGGACCCCGTGGGTTAGAGAAAGTGGGGGATTTTTTCTTCTTCGTTTTCCATTCTCGCCAATATATATTTTTTTAAATCTTTTCCTAAGCTTACTTATTTATTGAGAGAGAGAGGGAGAGAGAGAATTCTAAGCAGACCCCAGGCTGTCAGCACAGAGCCGAATGTGAGGTTTGATCCCACAAATCGTGAAATCATGACCTGAGCCAAATCCAAGGTCAGATGCTTAACCAACTCAAGTGCCCCAAGATTTTGAAATAACCAGGCAGACACGTTAAAGCAATTAGTATAATGAGGCTCCAACAAGTAAGAGTGACTACTTTTGAAAGGTTTGTAAAGGCTCAATAGAGAAATAGAAGTTATTTCTTAAAAAAAAGAACCAAATGGAAATTTTGGAACTGAAAAATAAAATAGCAAATAGATTACTGAATGGGCTCAATAGCACAAGAGAAATGACAGAAAGAAGTGAGAAGTGCACGCATTTGAAGGTAGTAAATAAAACTTACCCCATAGTTGTAATAAAGAGAAAAAATTGTAAAAGAAAAGACCTCTGGGGACCTTTGAGACACTATTAAAAGATCTAATACTCATGTCATGATCCCAGAAGGCCAGGAGAAAGAATATGGGTGAAGAAAAAATATTTAACGGAATGATGGCTGAAAACCTGCCAAATTTGGCCCACTAACTGCACTTACAGATTTAAGAAACTCAGCAAACTGAAAACAAGATAAACATGAAAAAACTCACACCCAGACACATAACCAAACTTCTAAAACCTAAAGAGAGAGAAAAGATCTTGAAGAAGCCAGAGAAGAACAAAAGATAACATATAAGGGGAAAGTATTAGAATGAGTGTGAATTTCTCAAACCAGGCCTGAAGAGAGAGTAACAAAATTTTTAAGCTCTGGGAAAAAAAAAAAAAAAAAGAATCACCTGGAATTGTATATGCAGCAAAAATATCCTTCAGGAATGAGAGCAAAATTAAGGTAAGACATTTTCTGTTGGAGAAGAACTAAGAATTTATTGCCAACAGACCTGCTCTTAAAAAGAAAGTTGAAGAAAATTCCTCAGATCGAAGGCAAATGGGATATAGAGAAAGTTAGAACTTCAGGAATCAAGGAAGAGAACAGAAATGATAAATACCTGGATAAATATAATGGACCGCTTTTCTCCTCTTCAGTTCTTTAGAATATGTTTGACAGTTGGCAGCAAAACTTTTAACATTATCTGATGGCATTTTCTTTTTTTTTAAGTTTTAATTTTAATTCCAGTTAGTCAACGTAGTGTTATATTACTTTTGGGTGTATAGTATAGGGATTCAACAATCCTATACATCGCTCAGTGCTCATCACAAGTATGCTCTTGAAGTCCCATCACCCACTGAAACCAGTTTTTTCTCTATAGTTAAGAGTCTGGTTCTTCATTTCTCTCTCTCCCTTTCCCTCTATCTCTCATATACGCACACACAAAACAAATGAGCAAATGGGGAAATATATATATTATATATTTTTATATGTAAATTCTTAAATATTTATAAATTTATATAGAGATTTTAAATTTATATATTAACTATACATGTGTACATTTCTTAAATTCCACATATGAATGAAATCATATGGTATTTGTCTTTCTCTGAATTGACTTATTTAGCATAATACTTTCTAGCTCCATCCATGTCATTGCAAATGGCAAGATTTCATTGTTTTTTATGGCTGAATAATATTCCTTTGTGTATAGACAAAAAGAAATATTATATATGTAATATCCATTCATCAATTGATGGACTTTAGGGCTGCTTCCATCTCTTGGGTATTGTAAATAATGCTGCTATAAACATAAGGGTGAATGTTTCCGTTTGAATTAGTGTTGTTGTATTTTTGGGGTAAATACCCAATAGTGTGGTTACTGGATCTTAAGGTAGTTCTAATTTTTTTAATTTTTTAAGTGTTTGTTTATTTTTGAGAGAGACAGAGAGACAGAGAAAGATCATGAGCAGGGGAGGACAGAGAGAGAGAGACAAAGCATCCAAAGCACACTCCAGGCTCTGAGCTGTCAGCGTAGAGCCTGGTGCAGGGCTCAAACTCACAAACCGCAAGATCATGACCGAAGCCAAAGTCAGACACCCAACCGACTTAGCCACGCAGGCGTCGTCCCCAATGTAGTTCTATTTTTAACATTTTGAGGAACTGCCGTCCTGCTTTCCACAGCAGCTGCCCCACTTTGCATTCCTACTAGCATTGCATGAGCATTCCTTTTTCTCTACATCCTAGCCTACACCCATTCATTCTTGTGTGTTTGATTTTAGCCATTCTGATGGGTGTGAGGTGATACATATCCCTTTGTAGTTTTGACTTGCATTCCCTGATAAACACTGATGAGCATTTTTTCATGTGTCTTTTGGCCATGTGGATGTCTTCTTTGGAGAAATGTCTGTTCATGTTTTCTGCCTATTTTTTAGTTGGATTATTTGGTTTTTGGGTTTTGGGTTTTATAAGTTCTTTATATATGTTGGATACTAACCCTTTATTGGATATGTCATTTGCAAATATCTTCTTCCATTCCATAGGTTACCTTTTAGTTTTGTTGATTGTTTCCTTCACTGTCCAGAAGCTTTTCATTTTGATGTAGTCCCAATAGTTTATTTTTGCTTTTATTTCCCTTGCCTCTGGAGACTTGTCTGATAGTGTTTTCAATGTATGTTAATGTTATAGAGAGAGGATAATCTCACCAGGGGTAGGGAGAGGAAGTACGTGGTGGTAAGATTCCTATATCTTGAAATGATAATATATTAATTAATCTGTTAAAATTTAAGGATATGTATTGTAATCCTTAGGACAACTACTCAAAAAAAACTATAAAAAAGGTGTATATAAAAACTCAAGATAAATTAAAATGGATATTAAAAATGTTCACAGATTTCAAAAAGAAGGAAAGAAGAAATCAAGGTACAAAAATAAAAGGGAATAATTAAATAGTGACCTAAATCTAAACATACCAATATTTACATTAAATATAATGATCTGTATCAGATAATTTCATCTCAGAGACTCTCCACTTGTGCTTAAAGAAAGCGTAATCTCATTAAAGAAAACAACAACAATAATATCTTCCTCTTGGGAAAATGAAACTCAAAAAATTTTCTTGGAAGAATCATTTCCTATTTTAACTCCTCCATGAAACTTCACGCATAAAATGAATTCCACATTTCTTATACATAAACCCATACTTGGTAGGAGTTCATTTACAAACCATTACATAGAAGGCCAATTTTCCCTCAGTCAAAAGGGGTTTTACATATCCATTCCTTCAACCTGGTGGAAAACATAAAATCTTTGATTAACTAATTGAATTTATAGACAGAGAAAGAACGTGACTATGCATCATGATTTTATAATTACACTGATATTTCTAGAGGGCTCTCTCCTTTACACAGACAACTCCATAGATCAGCCATTCATTTGTCTCTGTTCTGCCCATTTGAATGCACTCTTGGCCTCCCCCACTAGCGGAAGCCTGCTGGTTATGCCTATTTGTGACATTCATGACCCTCTTCCTGAGTTGGGGGCAGTTAAATGGCCCCTTTCACTGATATGTGGCCCCTTCACCACTATAGAGAGTGAATGTAAAACCCCTCAGCTGAGGACAAGCCATCTTAGCCTGGGGTCCATTACTGATTTTATGATTTATCATTTATTCACACACCTCTTCATTCAAAATGAAATTAAATTAAAGATATTAAAGAGAGAAATTAAATCAGGAAATTGAGTGGAAGGACAATAAAGATAGAGAAAGACAATCAAGAGAGAGAGGTGAAGTCAGTACATAAAGATGCCTGAAATTCTTCTGCCCTGGCTATGTCTGGACTCCAGTTTATCTCTGATCTCACGAGAGGCCCAAGCAAAAAGGAAAGCATGCCCTGTCAGATGTGCAGTGCCCTCTAGGGAAGAGAAAACCGCTACGTAGCACGTGCACATCTTGTAAACATGTGAGAAACGTCTCCCCATAGCCTCATAGAGAGCAGAGGGAACTGTCCCCAGGAATGCTCCCACAATGACAAAACGCCAGGTTAGCATTTCACTGAAGAGCAAGTCAAAAGAAACCAACTCTACAAAGGACTAAAATAGTCAGCTTTTGGTTTTCTGATAGTCGGATTAAATTCAAGGATGAAATATAGACTGAAGAGTGCTTTTCAAATTTTTCCACTGAGGCAACACCAATGACAGAGAACCCCCAAAATACATGGGGTGCAGCCCAAAGCAGTCGACCACACAGATGGAATTTGACAGCTCATTATTTACCTCAAAAAATCGTGTGAATCTTCTATTTACTTCATGTAAAATAATGTTTTACACTGGTGGGCTCAGGGGAGATCCTCTCCAGAGGTCTGAGCCTAAAATAATGTTTTAAACTGCTTACTCTTGGAGGTGTCAGGATGCAGGGAGTTTCCTGACTCCTTTAATAATTAAGTGTTTCTATTTTTGGAAAATTAGCTGAATTGAAAAGGGCTGACATTGAGTTCAATCTCCAGTTTCTTTCTCCTTATTAGCGTGATGTTTCCAGAACCCAAATTCGCATATCCAGGTAAGGACAAATGCCAACCCCTGATTCCTTGCTTTCCGAGCTCTGTTGGTAGAAATTTAGGACAGCATCCAGCATCACCCCACCAGGACGTGGGCATCTGGGGGGCAACTGTAGGGGGGGCGTCTGTGCTCTTCCTGAGAGTTCCAGCCCCCAGATGCATGCCTGTGTTCTAGAACACTAGTTCAAAGCTTTCATACTCAAGAAAGTTCACTGGCTGTCTTCTTCACTTCCTTGTCACTGATGCAGTAATCTTCACCCCACATAAATAAAGTAAGAGATTTCTAGAAAAGCTGGTAATAGGCATACATTGGTTTTTTTTAAAAATGTCTCCCCAGTTAACACTGAAATAAATGAACAGAAGGAAGCAAAATTCGTGAAGAAAACTGCCTACTTCGACATGATAAAAGGCCCCAGCCTGCATTAAGTTCAAGAAGGATGCCAGAAGTCTTCACCCAGTTAAAACAAAGCAAAACAAAAACCAGGAAACATGGTTGTGGCCATGGTAAAAGATGCATTCCAAGACAATGGCAGTAAGTAAGGTGGAAAAGGCCTTTTCATCTCAGTAGGAGTAACAAGAAAGACAGAACTCTGTAGGGCACCTGTCATGTTTTAGGTGCTGAGCGTTTCCAGCAGCCCTGCCCGCAGCCACAGCGGCCAGCCGTGGGAAGGAGCGGTGGTAGCGCTCTGCCCAACCAGGGCCTCCCGCCACGCCTCCAGAGCTCCTCAATCTGTTGAGCTGCTGTTATGCCCAGATTTTAATATCGCCCCCAAAACCAGAGACCGCCAAGGAGACCGAGTCACGCATGCAAAAGCAAAGGGCTTTATCACGGGTTTAGGCTCGCTGGGGCCTAAACTCGGGCTCACAGACCTTACCAGCGTGGTGGATCCATGCTGAGAGCCCCAAACAAAGGCGGGGCAGGGCCTTTATGGGGTTTGGGAAGGGGGAGTTACAGGAAATTGTGACATAGGTACAGTGATCCAATCATTATTATACAATATTATTGACAGCAGGTTTATCCAATTACAACATTTAGAGTGTTAACCAATTACAGAGTAGACCCAGGACCCAGGACCCAGGACCCTCACATAGGGTGTAACTAGCCTTAAGCAATAAGTGATTACCTATAGCTTCTATTTCTAGGCCTGCCCTTAGGAATGTTAAGGGTATTACAAGGGTGGTCCCTCCTGCCATGGGCAATGTGTGCCCTTCTATTGTCTAATGATTAGTCAATTTGGTTCAGACTTGCATCCTTACATTGCCTTCCTTCCAATAAATCCCCATTTTGCAAAAGCCAGCCCAGTTTGGTTTCTGCTGTTGCTACCAAGAACCTGAAATGAGGCACCTGACCCTTTTGTATATAACAACTTTGAAATATACAAAACAGAAATGTATACAAATCATAAGACAAATGGATAAATCCACAAAAGTTGATGGACTTTAAGATACATTTCTCAGAAATTGACAGATCAAATAGACATAAAAAAAAATAAAACCAAAGCAAAAGGAGACTTAGAGCTTTGTGTTAGTTTAAGCTAAGTACAATTAAATAAGAGTTCAAAATCAGTTTCTCATTCCCACCAGCTATATTTCAAATTATTTAATACCACATGTATCTAAAGGTTGCTGTGTTGGACACCATGGATTATAGAACATTTCCTTCATCACAGTAAGTTCTACTGGACAGAGTTGGTATACCGAAAATGTCACACACACACACACACACACACACACACACACACACACACACACACACACTGGAATATTATTCAACCATGAAAAGAAGGAAATCCTGACATTCGCTGAAACAAGGGGGAACCGGGAAGACAATGTGCTAAATGAAATAATCTGGACCTACACAAAAAAATAAGTACTATACCATCTCACTTGTATGTGGAATCTAAAATAGTGAAGTTCACAGATGCAGAGTGTGGAATGGTGATTGCCAGGAACTTGGGGTAGGGAGACTGATGACGTTGGTCAAAGACTTTCAGTTATAAGATGAGTAAGTTCTGAGAATCTAATGTACAGCATGGCTATAGTTAGCAATACTGTATTGTATACTTGAAATGTGCTTTAGGGTTCTCACTACACACACGCACACACACAGAGATACCTATGTCGGGTGATGGATTTGTTAATTAGCTTGAAGTGGAATTCATTTCACAATGTATACCGTAAACATATAATTGTTGTCAATTAGCCTCAGTAAAGCTGGAGAAAACATTTATCTTCATACCTAATTTTGTGTTTGTAATTTTGTGATCTTTTCCTTAAAGAGGACCACCAAATTTGAATAAACTTTAGGTCCCACTCATTGGTCTCTTCAATATACTGTGGAAAATGCAATGATACCATGATGTCCCCCTTCATTCAACAGAGCTTAGTAGTTACTAGCACAGATTTTGAGAATCCTGTATCTGGATGCATATTCCAGGTCGTCCACTTCTAACTCTATGCCTGTAGCCACAGCATTTAATTGCTCTAAGTTCTTCCTAATCTGTAAAACTGGAATAACAACAGTGCTGGCGTACGGGCTTATTATGAGGATGATTTAACATAGTGCTTTAAACGCAGCCAGCACACACAAAGCATAGTGCACAGTGTGCATCCAGGGAGTATCAGCTCTCACTGTTGGTTTCGTGTTTGTTTTTGTTTTTGGTATTTGGGGAGTGAAGAGTCTTTCAAGAAATGCAGGTGAAAAAAAGACATTTTCAGGGAAACAAAAGCCGAAAGGGTTTGCAGTAGATCTCCTCTAAAGTATATACTTCAGGAAAATTATCATTGATGAAAAGTCTGAGATGCAAAAAATAATGAAGAGCAATGAAAGTGTAAATATGTGGGTTAATTCTAAATGAGCAGTTACTATATAAAACAATAATAATGTCCTGCACAGTTAAAAGATATATAGAATTTAAATGCACACACACAGTAGCTAATAAATTGGGAGGGCAGTAAATATAATTAAACTATTCTAAAGCCTCCAAGAAGAGGGTCAAGCATTGATTATCTTTAGGTCTTGATAAGTTGAGTAGGCATGTTTTACTTTCTAGAATAAGCATAAACAAAAAATAGAAACCAGGTTTATAGCTTCTAAATCAGTAGAGGGAAGAAAATGGAACAATAAAAAAAAAATAGCCAATCCAAAAGAAGGCATTAAAAGAGAAAAGAAAGAGTGGTAAAAGGACAATCCAAAAATTAGGTGGTAGATTTAAACCAAAATAGATCAGTAATTACATTAAATATAAATGCACTAAATGCCCCAGTTAAAAGACAAAGATCATTAGAACGTTCTTGAAATCTGACTTTTTAGTATTTAAAATATCAGTCAAAAGAATGCTGATGGAACTCATTCTAGAGTAAGATCAGTCATGACAATAAATTTATAAATGTTAAATTTATATATACTTAATAATAGACTCAAATGTATATACTAAAAATTGACAGAACTAAAAGGAGAAACAGACAAATCCATAATTTCAGTGGGATATTTTAACACAGCTCTCTCGGTACCTGGAAGGACAAGCCCACAAAAATCAGTAAATACACGGAAGTGTTGGCTAACATGACCCAATGAGTATATATGGAACACTGTACCAACAACTACAAAATACATGTCCTTTACAGGCACACATGGACCATTTTCAAAAATTGACTTTAATTTGCCAGGACTGGTCATCTTTGCATATATTATCTCCTCTGATCATCATAAAATTGTGAAATAGTCATCTAGACTGGGCATCTTCCATCTGCACTTCCAGACTCACCCTGCCCATTCTCTGTCATGCTCTATGTCCTATGAAGTTGACATATACTGAGTGCATTCACAGACACCTTTCTCCTCTGGCCTCTGGTTGGATTCAGCCAGTGGGAGGCAAGAGCAGAGGTGAAAGGAGGATAGAGTCGGGATTCACTGTCCCTGCCTCCTCGCTGTGGGGCTGCTGAGGATGGCTGCTCCATCTTCCCCATCTATGTCTGCTCCTGCCAGGCTGCACTCTCCAGACAGCTGCCCCCCACACACACACACAAATCCAGTACCCATTCCTCCCCTTGCTGCCTCTCAGGTCTAGGGATGGTAATAGCCCTTGCTGTTCTTAGTCCTGAAAGATTGTGCCATTTCTTGTGGGTCTTCCTGATCCTGCCCACCTCTTTCCAATAGTTCCTTCACTAAATTATCTTCAAACCACCTAGACAGGGTGAGCCATCTGTTTCCCACAAGGACCCTGGCTTAGTATTAGCATCCCTGTCTGCTTTTAGGGAAACATAAGCCCAGAGAGGTCAGCAACTCATATAAGGTCACAAGCTGTATCTCCCCTCCAGGTGTAGAAATAAGGACAATTTCATCTGTAGCTCCCAACATCAATAAATTATTAAGTTTATATAGTGGTATACCCTGTTAGTATGTCAATTAATTTTTGAATGTGAGTTTTAACATGACCTATTTTAGTTCCTTAAATGTCAGGGACACTGTGTCTTCCATTTAAAGTATATTTATTCAGTTGTTTTCTGATTTTGGTGCCTGATGCCTTTTAGAGGAAGTTGTTTAATAGAGTGAAGATGACCTCTGAATTTAATACCCCCATGATATTTTGTCTTCTTACCTTGCTATTTTTCAGATCGACATGAGGTTATCTCCAAAGAAATATTGGAGCTAGACCCATGGGAAAACCAGTGGAATGTTGTAGCCATTGATGTCCTCATGCATGACAGTTATGATGTCTGCCTGGTGGCCAGGATGAACCCCCGAGACCTCATCCCCCCGCCTTCAGATCTGGTGGAAGAAGGCAATGAGCACTGAAGTCAATGTATGCTGTAGGACCTCTTGCTGTGTCTGCACGGGAAGTGTTAGGAATGGAGAGAGCCCACGGGCACCAGCCAATCACCCTGCACATGTGTGTTGCATGCGTAGTTGCCTATGTGCAAAGCAGCATGTGCTGGGTGCTGTGATAGGGAGTGAGCAGAGTCCGTGCTCAGGGACCTCTGGTTGGCTTGGATGGACAAGACATTACAAGGCCAAGGTTGGCAACAGCACAGGAAGGACACAGGGTAAGTGCCGTAGGAACTGGGATGGAGGAATCTCATGCTGCCAGGACTAGAGGACAGCATTGCCAAGGAGCAGGCCTTTCACCAGGGCCTCGGAGGATGAGGAAGAAGCAGTCCCATGGGTGCAGCTGACGGGGACATCACAGAAACAGCTGAGCAAAGGCCCGGAGTGGGTCAGGTTGCTGGGGCCACAGGCTCGGAAAAGGAGGTTGCAGATAAGTGACCACCACCTGGGAAAGCAAGGACTGTGGACCTGGTCTCTGAGCAGGGGACTTGTCTCAACCCCTGTGATGTTGAAGAAGACTTCTCACTGTGCTTTGTTCTGGTTTCCATCTTGCAAAGCCTTTCTTTTCTCGTGTCCAATACTCTTCTACTGCAATAACATCGGCCAAAACAGGGCTAGCAATGAACCACAAGTTCCCAACAGCCCAGGCACCCAAGCCCCTAACCACAGGAAGCAGGGAGGAAGTCCACCCTGGGCCAGATCAGCATCAGGGACAGAGATGGGGAGCCCTGCTACCCTTGCCCACTCACATTGGCACACAGTGTCCTGGACGAGACTTATCCAAGCTGCCCTTGGCCGGCTCTCAAGGGCACATGCCCTTCGGGACATCAGCCCTGGCTGCATGCAACTGGCCTAGGCCACCCATAGACCAGGCTCCGGAGCAGAGGAGAGAGGAAGTACATCCTTTTGGCTACCTGCTGCCTGCTGTCTTACCCAGTCTTTGCACTCTCTTCCCCAAGACTAGAAGGTAGGGATGGAGCCACTTGCTTCAGCCCACAGTTGAACATAATCAGAAAACAGGAACTCCCAAAATATGCTTTAGGGCTGACACTTAAACAACGCATGGGAAATCCACCTATTTTACTTGCTGTCCCTACTCCCAGAAGCTCAATGGACTCAAAGAATGCATTTCAGTAGCTGTTCTTCATTAACTTCTCCAGGTTGTCCCCAAGTAGGCCAGACTCTAAGGGGGCATGGGCCGTGTCTGTCACCTTGCACCTCGCCACTGTGCTACTTGAAGCCTGCGTTGAGCAAAGTGTGCTTTTAGGCAGTGAGGCCCAGGCCCTTCCCTAGTGTTTATACAGAGGGTTCTAAGAACGCTTCTTTCCACGTGAGTTCCAATGGGCTGATCCTTCTCCCTACTCTGTGGATTTTTTTTTCTTGCTGCAAAGGCAGAGCAGTTCCTGTGAGTGGACGGGACTGGCCATGGCAGCCAAGGTTGCAGAGAACCCCCCACAGGTTTATTTCCCAAGGTTCCTCTTAGCAACACCTGCTCTGCACACACATTAGAAGTTGCCACATTTGCCTGCGTCAAGGAGGTCTTGTAGGCATGTCATGATCCATCCTCTAGAGGCCCTGGGGTCAAGGTCTCAGCTCTGCCACCAGCCTTGCTACTTAGCCAGCTGCATGGTCTTGGCCAACATAAGTAACCTTTCTAAAGCTGTATTTTCACCAAATGAAGAATGGGAAGAAAAAATCATGTCTAGGGTAGGTGTGAGGACTGAGTGAGAAAGTGTGGAGCACAGTCCCTGTCCTTCACCTGCCATTGTTTCTAGTAGCATCATCATTGTAATCCACACTTCCCAAGGCCTAGAGGGCACAACAACTGGTCCTTGGATGGGTGGACTCTTGTGGGATTGTAGGGGAGTCGTGCACATGGCATGAGGGGTTCCTAGGGCCCCAGACCCTTCGCAGGGCATGCAGATACACACACAAGCCCTCGCTTCAGCGTCTATTTTAAACCTGCAGTGCTTTTAGTCTTTCATGTTCATCATTAAAAACAAGGTGCCTCCGCCCTCCTGTCAGTAGATACTGTCAGAGACTCAGCTTTGAACTCCTACCGCTCCTTCCTTCCTCTCGGTGGAGGACTCTCAGGAAACTTGGACTCTTTGCCAGCTCTTCTCTGTGGGACAGGATTCCTGGACACTGAGCAGCAGAACATAGTGGGGAATGCTCTGGATGCTGAGGCCCTTAAGAAATGGCCACTGTCAGCAGATCGCCGCCCACGTCCACCAAGAAAGCGCCACTGTCTTCACTGATTGACTTTATGATGAGCAGATACTTTAAATGGGGACTTATAAAATAAAAGTGTACTAATGAAAGATCGCAAATGACACATCGCTGCTATTGTTTTCATATTGCAATTTCATGTAGATTTCTCCTGGAGAAGTGGCTCTGCACACAGGGAGTACTGAGCATCCCAGGGAGGGCAAGGAGCAAACAAACCCAGAGGCCAGGACATGTGAGGTGGGCGGGGGGCAGGAGGTGACCCCACTTCCAGGGCGGTCGAAGCACAGGAGGATGTCAGGAAAAGGAGATGAGGCCAATCACAAAAGACCTCAAATGCCACACCAAGGAGTTGGTCGCTGCCTTGGCACGTCGGTTTCAGGCAAGGAGGTCCTGTAGGAACAACCCTCCAGGAGGCAGTGTGGACGGGCGGGGGGGAGAGCAGACACGGCCAGGGGCCCCTATCACTGAAGCTGAACTAACCTGGCGACCATGACGTTGGGACAGCAAGTCCATCGCACAGAAACAGAGGCTGTCTGTGGTTTGCTGACAGATTCAGAGGGCAGGGAGATGCTGGGAGCTTGACCACAGAAGAATGGCCAGTGAGCCAACCAGAAAATCTTTCAAGGGGTCCTGCCCCCACCACCAGTGACCCTTAAAGACAGCCACCACCCAGATGGCTTCAGCCGTTCACACTGGGCCCACCTGGGAGTCACCAAGAGAGAAAAAGGGTTTGGGGTGTAGTCGAGTCACCCCACTTCTTTGCCAACCCTAGAGCCCCAGCTGGTCCCCGTCCTTGTCTGCAGCAGGAAAGGGGCTGTCCCAGGTCATCAGGACATCCTGCACGGACAGTCATTGGAGGCACTGCTCATACCACAGCTAATTTAACAGACATATAGCACAGTCCCGGCCAGAGGGAAATTTCTGGAAGGACTTTTGGAAGGGCTTTCTCTGCCAAGTGTTTTCAAGTCACTGCAGACACTGCCCTGGGGTGATGAGGAAGCAGACAGCTGCAGTTGGCCCACAGGTAGGGACGAGATAGGGGCGTGGGGAGACCCAGGTCCTGGGTAGCACACTGGAGCCACTACACAAACCAGCTGTAGGGCTTGTGGCGACATGCCACTCGTTCTGATAAGTGTTCCCTCATGTTCAGACTTCCCTGAGTCACTTGCAGCCCAAGATTTCCCGACACTCCAACCCCCCACCAAAACCACTTGCTCTTGGGATACATTTGATACCCCTGCCCAAGGGGAAAAATCAGACAGTCCGGTTGCCAAGATGTCTGGTACGTATCTTCATTCACTGTGAAATGCTGTGATTTCAACACATAACCAATATTAAAAAATATTAATGGGATATTTTACTTTTTTTTTTTAACTAAGTCTCCGAAATCCAGTGTGCATCCTGCACATCTCAGGACAACCCATGCCGCAAGTGCTGAATATCCTCACTCTCCCTTACTGACAGCCACTCGCACTGTCCCCAGGTCCCCCAAAGAACAATACAACAGCCACGTGCCCACCTGTTTCTACTTGAGGGTCAGTGTAAGCACTCAGGTTCCCCCCCACACACACACCCCAGAAAATCCCCAGTGGGACTTGCTCCCCCTGCACCTGCTCACTCCCTTGAAGTGCGGTGCGGCCACACAGCCCCGCAGCGCCCCCGTCCGCAGGTCCCAGGCTTCCCAGGGACCGCACACCCTCCAGCTCCTTCCCCCCTCCACTCCCCCTCCCTTCCTCACCTGCCTTTCTCTTATTCTCCAATGCTGTGAGAGGACGTTCCCTTGTTATTTTGATTTTCCTTTCTCTTATTACTAACGGTTTGGGGCTGAGCTACTTTAAAAAGGATTTCTCCCACCTAACGGGCATCAATAACAGATTAGCTAAATAAATTACGTTGTCTCTTCCAACGGATGGCCATGGAGTTGTTACAAGGAACGAAGTGTTTGTGTACCACCCGAGAAGATCGTGAGACAGGGAACCAGGGTGCGGTGCAGAGGAAAGGGTTTGATGGCCTGACGCTGATGTAAACAGCTGCGCGTGTGTGGGGTGCGCCCAGCCAGTAAGAGCGGTCATCTTTGCAGGCGTTAGATAATAGGGTATTTTGCACTCGCTCTGCCCAAGGGGTTTCCTGTCATTACGTGCACAACTTTTCAGCCAGGGACTTTTTTCCCTCACTGGGTAGAGCACATGATTCTTGAACCCAGGGTTGTGAGTTCTGGCCCCACGTTGGGTGCAGGGGACCAGCCCACACACCCCAGTCGAAAGGTCCTGAGTAGGGGGTTGGTGTCGGTGCAATATCTATAAGAAAGAAGACAGACAACGTGAATGGTGGAAAAGCCATGTTTTACTAAGATGGCCAGGGTCTTATATACCATGGGTGATTACATCATTTCTTTAATGGTTACATAGTTCAAGGTCTTTGAAGTAAAGACATGCTCCGGAAAGGGTCATGCTTAACAGGACAGGTGTAAATAACAGGAATTATCAAGTCATTGCAAGAGAGGGATTTCATAATAGTCTGGCTCCAAGCAGAAGATGAGCCTGAAGAATTCTATGAGGAGATTTACATTCCTTAAGGCCCCTCATCAGTTATGCATGGGCAAGATGCTTATCCTTTAATAGGCAAATCTTTTGGCAGAGGATTGCGTTTACTCCCAACAGCAGACAAAGAGCTAGTGTAAGGATGCCGGTCTGATTCAGGTTTCCCCTCTGACCTTGAAGGCCAGCTAACACCATTAACATTTCTGGGGGCGGGCCTAAAGATGGAGGTTAAGACTAGTCATGCCCTACCTGAGGGTTCTGGGTCCACTCTGTAATTGGTTAATGATTGGACCCCTGTACCTGTGTCACAATTTCCTGTAACTCCCCTTCCCAAACTCATAAAAGGCCCTGCCCCCCCCCCCCATGTTCGGGGCTTGCTCCACGTGGATCCAGTGTGTTGTTGAAGTCTGTGAGCCCGAGTTTAGTCTGGCCGGGCCTAAATTTGTAATAAAGCCCTTTGCTTTTGCATGTGTGCTTCGGCCTCCCAGGTAATCTCTGGTTTCTTGGGGTGATATTAAAATCTGGGTACAACACTAGAAAGCAAAGTAAGGGGAGGGCTGGAGCCACTGACTGACCCAAGTTAATTCAAAGCCTAAAAGTATATGCCTCTTTACAAAGAAACAAGAAAATCATAGACAGGATGAATAGAAGCCACATGTGCGGCCCAGGAGGCCAAATGTTGTTTCACAGTCTCCAGACTTGTTCCACAACTTCCCAAATAGTTCTCCTGCGCCCCGGAGACAGAGCCATCAATGGTCACTTATATAGATTCTCCTGTGCCCCGGAGGCCTAGCCATCAATGCTCGCTCTGCGGGAGGTTTTTTGGCCTACTGGGCCCCAACAGTTGGGCAGAGATGACTTAGGATACCGGCATACATACATACTCTCTAATCGCCATCAAGCCCTACCAAAAAAAGCTTTCTGTCTCAAAAGTAGACAGCCGAGCACCGCCCTCCCAGCCTCTCTCACTGTCCAGAGCTCCAGGTGCAGGAGGCTGGGTGCAGAGAAAGCCTTCTGGGGCGACCAGTTCCCATCCCAGCCCCCACACGTTCTGTGCAGCCTCGGGCATCCCTCCTCCCCTTTCTGCTCCCTACCTAGGCAGTGGGACTAAGCATTTCTACTTCACTTGCAGGGTGTTGGAGAATTGAAGGAGGTGATGTGCCTATTCGCCTTGGAGGAGAAGCATTTTCGGACCTGGGGGAGTGGCCCTGGGGGTTCTCTTTACCCACAGCTCTCCAGGGCCACACCCCACCCCACCCACCTTATGTGACCAGAAACCTCTCTGCTTCTCTGTTTCTCTGCCTGCAAAAAGAAGGGTCAGGATAGTGGTGAAGACCAGACATGGAGACCAGACCACTGAAGGGATTCTAACAGTCTTCCGTTGTCTCATTTCTCCTGCTCCCCCAGCGGCACCAAGAACTCTTCACTCCTGCAACGCACTCTGGCTGAGGATTTACCATGGTGCCAGCACTGCTCTGGGAACTCCCCTCTTCAGCCTCTCCAGAACAGAGAAAGCTAAGCAAAATGAAAAAGATGAATAAATAAAGATCAGGACATCCTGAATCCCAGAGGGGACAGGTAGCCATCGCTTACTGTTGGCTCAGCTATGACCGGTGTTTACATCAGATTACAATAACGCGATGCCTGAGCCAGAATGAATGGCTGGCAGGGGTGGCAGGGCACCAGCATGGGTGAGGACGGGGAGGAGAGATCCGCAACAAGCAGGCGCCCTCCACTCCGTTATTGCAGGAAAGGGCTTTCCATGCCGGAGTCACTGGAGAGCCGCGGCAGTGCAGGGCCGCTTCTCAGAAGCTAACTGACCCGTGGAAACTCAGAGCTGGCCTGGACGTACCCCAGGCCCATCCCCTCACCCACCAGAAGGGGGACCGCAGGCCCAGGGCCACACCAGGAGCTCGTGACAGAACCAGACACAACCCACTCAGCTAACGCCGGTCCCTCCTCACTCACTCATGTGCATGCAGGTGCTGGAGAACATCGCTGCCTAAGGACCACGAAACAGCTGTGTCCCTCTGGGCCTCTCTGAGCCTCTGTTACCCCATCTGTAAAATGGGGGTATAGAGGTATGCACCTCTTAGGATATGGGGGTTAAAAGACCACATGTAGATGAAGCGCCTAGGGGAATTATCGGCTCACTTAAAAGCAAGGGGTCTGCATTATGATTATGCTCCCTCAACCTCGGTAGTACAATGTCAAGTGAAAAAGGTAAGAGAGAGAACTAAGTATATAACCTGGTTCCATTGGTGGGATGTGGACAAGGCCATGAGCACCACCACACCCCAGACACACACACACCAGTCACACACATACATGTCTGTGTCCATATATGCATGTGTGTATGTGTTTATGAGCATGTATGTGTGTGTACATATGCATGTGTATGTGTGTAAAGGGTGTGTGTGCCTATATGTGTGTATGGGGGGTGAGAGTGTTTATATATGTATGTGTGAGCCCTGTAAGGGTAAATACAAACCCAAAACTAAAGAAATTGAGTCTGATCTGGAGCATACAAGGGAAACAAGACCCTCTCCCCACTTCAGCATTTCCTTTAGAAAAGTTGAGACTATAAATGCCATCTCTGTCTCATTGAGATGTATGTAAATCTCTTTTTTTTTTAGTTTATTCATTTTGAGAGAGAGAGCCAGAAAGCAGGGGATGGAGGGAGAAAGGGAGAGAGAGAATGCTAAGCAGGCTCTGCACTACTAGCAGGGAGCCCCAAGTGGGGCTCAAACTCACAAACTATGAGATCATGACCTGAGCCAAAATCAAACATTGGACACCAACTGGGCCACCTAGGTGCCTGGTATGTCAATCTCTTTTAAAAGCCTAAATAAGGGGGTGCCTGGATGGCTTAGTTGGTTGAGCATGAGACTCCTGATTTCTGCTCAGGTCATGATCTCACAGTTCATGAGATTGAGTCCTGCATCAGTTTCCTTGCTGGCAGCATGGAGCCTGCTTGGGATTCTCTCTCTGTCTCTCTCTCTCTCAAAAATTAAAAAAAAAAAAAAAAAGCTACATAAGGAGGTACCTAGCTGGGTCAGTCAGAAAAGCATGTGACTCTTAATCACAGGGTTGTGAGTACGAGCCCCACACTGGGTGTAGAGATTACTAAAGAAAAGAAAGAAAGAAAAGGTAAACTTTTAAAAAATGAATAAATAAAAGCTAATAAGCTTCTTGAGAGTTTTGCATCCTGGGACCAGCTTTCTCAGAGTCAAGTCATCCTCTCTAAAATGTAAACAGTCAGAAAGTGGGTGCCTGTCTCCCCTCTTGCCAGGCCCCGAGATGCAACTGTCTGCTGGTCAGAGGGTAGGAGGAATCTCGCTTCTCCTCAGGGTACAGGCAGCTAGCACGTGGGCCATGGCTTGTGTCTGCCGGGCTGCGCGAAAAGGGAAGTGTCTTTTTCTTCTCTGGCCCCTCGTTAGCAGCTTGCCCACAATGCACATTGCAGTCTGGTTCGATGCTTCTTCAATAACAAGTCTGTTCTCTCTCTTCTACCATTGTGGAGAGGTTTCCATTATTTTCCCAACAGCATGTGCATGTGTATGCATGTATACCGACTGAGGGTGTGTGTGTGTGTGTGTGTGTGTGTGTGTGTGTGTGCAGGTACGTGTATGTAGGTATGGGGGGTGGGGGGGGGGTCTGTAGCAAGATTCCTAAGAAGCTGGTGCAGGGGTGCAGGGCACCCCCTCCGGGACTCTGGAACTGGGATCAGACAGGGAAGGAGAAACCAATTTTTTTCCTATATACTCTGTGTGGCAACTGAATTAAGCACATGCATTGTCTTACAGAAAAAGGCATAATTTCCAATCACTGTGTACTGTCTGCAGGAGGGTTTTCTCTAGATGGTTAGTAACAGTTAACCCGACCACAGCTGCCTACAGCGCCTACATCCTTCAGTTATTTAGCCTCCAAAGAGCCCAGCAGACCTGCAGAGTAGTCGCTGCTGCTGTGATCACTCCCTTTTAAGAGACAGGAAAGCTGAGGCTTGTCCAAAGTCACAGGGTTGGTGCACACCGGGGTGCGGGTTCACACCCAGATCCATCTCTCTGTGTCAACCACGTGCCCAGTGTCCCTCCAACCCAAGGGTCCAAGGGGCGGCACCCACAGCTGGTTCCTGGGGGCCTCCAGCCCTCAGGCCTGAGGCCCTGGCTCCCTCCTCCAGAAGCCACCCAATCAGACTTCCCACCCTCACCGCCATGAGGGTAGCCACGGCGCCTAGCTGCGGGTCAGACAGGGGCAGGCTGCCAGGCAGGATGTGAAACTCAGAGGGGTCAGGACTCTAGAACCAAAAACACTGATTACATAAGGCTCCCCAGAGAAGTAAGGTCAAGCTTCCAGGATTGCTCTTTGGTCCATTAAAACCAGGAGAGGGGCGCCTGGGTGGCTCAGGCGTCCAACCTCAGCTCAGGTCATGATCTAGCGGTTCGTGGGTTCGAGCCCCGTGTTGGGCTCTGTGCTGACAGCTCAGAACCTGGAGCCTGCTTCAGATTCTGTGTCTCCCTCTCTCTCTGCCCCTCCCCTGCTCACGCTGTCTGTCTGTCTCTCTCAAAAATAAATAAAACATTTCAAAAAACAAAAAACCAAAAAAACCAGGAGGGATGAAGGATAGTAGCATATTGGGCAGGAAAAACCCAAAGGCCGCGGAAAAGGGACTTGGACCTGGTGGCTCGGGCCCCAGACCCAGCGCTGAGGCAGATGGAGGATCACTGTCCCAGTGACAAGGACTGCCCTGACCAGGTGTCAGGTGTCAGCGAGGGCCGCTCCTTCACGCCACAGCTCCTGCGCCACCATTAGGGGGTCTTACTGTGCTTTTAGGGTCAAGGCCGCGCCCCTCCAGGCCTGCCCCACCCCGCCCTCCCTGTCCTTCTCCAGAGGCCGCGGCTCCCATCGCTGCGGCTGCAAACCGGGCGACGCGGTCGGTGAAGCAGCTCCTCCCCCTGGTGGCCGGACCCGGCAGCTGCCGGCCATCAGTCCGCGGGACCGTCCCCGCCCTGGCCCTGGCAGAGGGTGTCCCCGGCACACCCCGGACAGCAGGGATCTGGGGAAGCAGGAGCAGAAGTGACAAAGTCCCCTAGACCTGGTCTAGAAACAGGGTGCGTTAAGAAGCTCTACAGAGGGGCGCCTGGGTGGCTCAGTTAGTTAAGCACCCGACTTCACCTCAGGTCATGATCTCATGGTTTGTGGGTTCAAGCCTGTGTAGGGCTCTGTGCGGACAGCAGAGCCTGGTTCAGATTCAGGGTCTCCCTCTCGGCCCTCCCCTTCTCAAACTCTCTCTCTCTCTCTCTCTCTCTCTCTCTCTCTCTCTCTCTCTCCCTCTCCCTCTCCCTCTCTCTCTCTTGCTCAAAAATAAACGAACAAAATACAAATAAATACTTTGCAGCAACTACATGGAGCAACATGGATGAATCTCACAGGTGAGTGAAAGGAGCCAAATAGGAAAGATTTCCTGCTGAAGGTTTCAATGGATTCAGTTTCAAAACAGACCAAAGTCATGGAGGTCCAGAGAGTGGGTTCCTGGGGGAGGTCTGGAAACCAGGACGAACAAAGGAGCCTGCTGAGTCCCTGAGAGTCTCTCTCTGTCTTGTCCTGGTTGCGGTGACCGGGCATAGGCATATGGACACATGTATCAATTTTCCTATTTAAATGTTGCATATCTTAGTCAGCTACCCACCCCCGGCCTTGTGGCCTATGTGTGACCACAAACTAAATTCTGGCCTATGAGGGGTACACTGAAGTTTTGTGTACGATTTGGAGAAAGGGTCTTTAAAGGAAGGAACTGTGCCCTTTTTTCCTTCCTCCTTCCTGCTGGCTGGGATGTAGATGTAGGGCTGGCATGTAAGCAGCCATATTGGGCTGTGAGGTGCCACAAACGGCAGAGCAATAAGCTATAAAGGGTGCCTGGGACTCTGAGACCATGGGGCACGGAAGTGGACCTGGAAAGGCTACTTTCAGACTTCTTCAAAGGGAAAGAGATTCACTGCACCATGGCTAAGCTGCTGTTATTTGTTTTCTGTAATAAGCAGTCAAACCTAATCATAAGTGAACACAGACACCATTGGGGACCATTGCCCGTCAGACAGGAGAGCTTTAGAAGCCTGTGGAGGGTGGGCTGGGCATGCCATCTGGGAGGTAGGAAGGGCAGTTAGAGATGCCTGTGTCCTGGCAGACGGTGATATGCCCAAGCAAGGGCAGGGTGGAGGACAGGGACAGAAAACTCATGTCATGTCGGTATCGGATGTGGAGTGGACGACAACAAAGGATCGAGGTGGGCTCATGCTACCAAACCTGGGGATTATGAAAGTGACAGCTATGGTAAGCACAGCAGGAAACAGGACAAGGAGATTGATGAAGCATGATCATGACCTAGATTTCTTGATTTTCTCCTTTCTTTTTAGACCCACACTAGTTTCCACCGAGCTAGTGTTCATAAAGAGCTGCTTTTAACAAGACTCAGGGTGGAGGGCACAGAGGAGAGCTATTAATTATGCATCACTTCAGGAAGCACCCAGGAGCGCCTCTGTGGCTCAGTCAGTTAAGCATCTGACTCTTGATCTCAGCTCAGGTCATGATCTCGTGGTTCATTAGTTTGTGCTGGTGGCACAGAGCCTGCTTGGGATTCTGTCTCTCCCTCTCTCTGCCCCTTCCCTACTTGCTCTCTCTCAAAATAAATAATAAAGCTTAAAGACATAAAATAAGATAAAATGCCACCTGACTGATATTTGTTAACAGTCAAAATAGGTACAATCTGTCTTTAAGAAATGTATGAATACGGAGGCTGAGTGAAGCAGTTGCTTAAGCATCCGACTTCAACTCAGGTCATGATCTCAGGGTTTGTGAGTTCAAGCCCCGAGTCAGGCTCTGTGCTGACAGCTCAGAGCCCAGAGCCTGCTTCAGATTCTGTGTCTCCTTCCCCTGCTTTCTCTCTCAAAAATAAATAAACGTTAAAAAAAAAAGAAAGAAAGTAAGAAAGAAATGTATCAATGCAGATCAAGAACTTTAAAAGTATTCATTGCTTTGACCTACCCAGAAATTCCCACTTTGGGGATTCTATCCTGAGAAAATTAATAGGAGACATAGGCAACATTTTCATCTTGAAGATATACATCCCAATGTGATTTATAAGAGGGGAAAAATGTGCACAATCTAAATCTACAACTTCAGGGAAATCATAGTAAACCGTGAAACCTCCCTGGATGTACCTTCCCTAGGTATAGAATTAATATGAGGGTAATGGAAAAAATGTTAGTGGTGGGAGGAAAATACTACATGAATTATTGAAAATATTTAGAATACTTATTTGAATATTTAAATACTTTAAAATTTTAAATGATTTAATATATTATAGAAAAGCAGTATACAAAATAACATGTGGTCACAATTATGTTAAAAGTAGGTACGGAAAAAAGACAATGGAAACTGACCCACATCAAATCCTCCACCATGGGCAGCTATAGCAGATTTTCAAACATGGGTTTGAACTTTCATGTATCTTCCAATATTCTTTAATGTCCTGAATTATTTTATAATTGGAGAAAATGAATCAGCCACGTTCCCTGACCCCTGAGGCCCTCTCATGTTCTTGATAAGATGTGTCCAACTTGAGTGGGTACCTCATGAGACCCCTTGTATCCAGGCCCCTGACAATTGGGCCATGAATGGCTGCCCGGTGGAGGCCGTGCCAGACATCTCTCTCCTGTGAATTTGGAATTAGGAGCTAGTGACTTAATGTACATGATACTAGGGACCCACAGGAGAGACTCACCTAAATGATATACCACTTCGCTCTGGGGCAAAGGGTCTGCAGGAAGAGAAGGAGATGCGAATAGGAAGTCCAGAGAAATGGGCTGCACAACTGTGGCTAATGATGCCCACGCTCTCCTCCTGGCCGGATGACCTTCCTGTCATTTCCTTCTTTGAGTCTTCCTCATGTCCCACTCACACATTATCAGTTTTGGCTTGGGCTCAGTTGGGGGACCTGTTTTCATTCCAATCAGAGAGGTCCAGAAAGTCTGGGAGCCCCCGTCTGGGTCTGTGCCTTCAATGTGGCCCCTCAGATCCTGCCCAGAACGTGGAACACTACACAAGCAATATGACAATGAGCAGACAGTTTCACGCTGTTGTTTGCCACGAGGAAACCTGTCTAAAAGTGTGATGTGGTTAAACTGACCATGCTGCTTGGGATCGAACATGGACAGAAATAAAGGAGCACATGTGACAAGAGGCACACAAAACCTGAGGCAGCCACGTGGGTTCCCAAGTTTGCACATACCTGTGACCCAGCATCAGGAACCAGAATCAGAACATGACCAGCACCCCAAAACCCCTGTGCCCCCTCCCAGCCACTGCCCCGTCCCCCAAGGGTAGTCACTGCCCTGACCTTGGAATGCCACAGATTCACTTTCCCTGTTCTTGAAGTCTACATGAATGACCTCATACACATGTGCTCTTTTGGCTCTGGCTTAGACCAAAGACAAGCACAACGGTACTTCCTTACCACTCCCCCACTGACAGGTGGACCCCAGTATCCCTGCCTTTGAATCCGAATGGGCTCATGCCTTGCTTATAACCAAGAGAAGACACCAGAAGTGATGCTGCATGAGTCCTGGGGCTTCAAAGACAAGGCTTGGTTTGCTGAAACGCTTGCCTATGGAGCCCTGAGCCCCTGTGTCAGGGCTGACTATCCCAAGGCCACCATGCTGCAAGGAAGCCCAGACCACACGGAGAGGCCATGGCCACTTCTCTGTTCCACAGCCCCAGGTGAGGTGCCAGCTGACGGCCAGACAGGTGAGTAGAAAGGAATCCAAATGAGTCCAGCCCTGGGTTGTCAAGTCATGCCTAGCTAAAATGACCTGATTTCAGCAAAACGAACAAATAAATTGTAGGACCCTCAGTCGGATATGAATTTCAAATACAACAAATACCTTTTCATATAAGTGTGTCTCACAATTCTTTGTTGTTCGTCTGAAATTCAACTTTAGCCAAGTGTCTAATATTTTATATGGCAACCTGATGCAGCCACTCTGGCAAACAGTATGGAGATTCCTAAAAAAAATTAAAAAATAGAGCTATCCTATGATCCAGTAACTGCAGTATTGGGTGTTCACCCAAAGAAGACAAAAACACGAATTCAAAAGGATATATGCACTTTTATGTTTATTGCAGCATTATTTACAATAGCCACTATATGGAAGGAGTCCAAGTGTCTGTTGACTGAATGGATAGAGAAGGTGTGATATATGTGTGTGTGTATGTATGTATATATATATATATACATACAATGGAATAGAATTCAGTCATAAGGATGAAATCTTGTCATTTACAATGACATGGATGGAGCTAGAGGATAACACTAAGTGAAATAAGTCAGTCAAAGACAAATATATGATTTCACTCACGTGTGGAATTTAAGAAACAAACAAAGGGAAAAAATATAAGGGAGAGAGTGAGACAAATCAAGATACTGACCCTTTAAAAATTTTTTTAATGTTTATTAAGTATATAAATGTCACTGTGTGTTAAGTCCAACATCCAGGCTTCCTCAGGAAGGGCTTTTATGAGATGCTTCCTTCCTTCCTCCCTCCCTCCCTCCCTCCCTTCCTTCCTTCTCTTTTTTCCTTCCTTTTTTGTAGGGCCTGTTTTTGAATCCTCACTGAAAACTGGATATTTTAAACAATCTAACAGGGCAACTCTGGAAACAGATTTTGCCCCCTCCTTAGGACTTATCTTTATCGTTGTTTGTTTTGGTGATTTGTTTGAACTAGCTCGGTGTTCTTTGCAGTGTATGGCCATTGAAGTCTCTGCTGAGTTTGGATAGTGATCAGCTAATGATTAGACAGAGATGTCCTTAAACACATGAGACCGATATTCTCCTATGGCATGCAGAGGGTTTCACTGCCCTGACGAACCCTTGACACTCAGCTGGTCAGTGGACCAGCTCGAGGCATAGAGTCTCCAGGTCCACCACAGCTTAGCGTCTTTGCTGAGCACATGCATGGCAGTAAGCATGGGCATGCTCAACCATGCATGTGGCGTTCTAGATTTGCAGGAATATTTTTGAGCTCTTCAGAGCTGCTATGGATACCAATTCCCCAGTTCTGCCTTTTATCCTTTCTGGCTAACTTATTGTCTCAAGCATCATTTGCTCTTTCACGCAGTTGTGAGGTGAACCCTTGCCTGCACATGTTACTGGGAAATACCCTTCGGAAAAAGGCTTTTTGCACTGGGTGAATTCTGAGCCCAAGTCAAGTCAAATTAAGTGGGGTCTTGGAGGTGGGGTCTTCCAGAGACCCTCTAGACCAGTCAAATAGCACCAGTTCTCTTGAGAGGGGGTTTCAAAGGAGCTCCACCCCATTCTGCACCATCCAGTGACCACCAGGCCATCAGTGCTCACCATTTGCACCTGCTGGTCTTCCAGGGGCCTGCAGAGCTAGGGGGTGGGGGGCTGCAGGGGGAGGACAGGGCAGGTTAAAGCACCACCAGAGAATCATGACTCTGCTGCCGCTCTTGAATAAATGCTCACCCAGATTGCTGCAAGCCTTTGGCTATTTGCAGAGCTCTGAATAAGTTGATTTTTTTTTTTACCATTGTTGGCAGTTTTGTTTCTTTTATGAAGGAGAAAATGGGGGAGGTCCTCACTCTGTCAATTGCACTGGTATCAATCGAGGTACCATTTTAACTACTGTGGGTATTGTTTTCTCAGGCAATGTCAGGTTAGTAAAGGGGACAGGAAATGACCAGAGAAAGATACTGGTAGCAAGAGGAAGTGAGAGCTGCTTCAGCAAGAATAAATAGAAATATCACGCTGGGCCAGTGGCTGGGGGTAAATGGCTCCTATCTATCAGATGCCCTTGAGCCTGCTATGATTTCATAGACCATGTGGCTTACACAGCAGACATTTACTTCTCACAGTTCCAGAGGGTGGAAGTCTAAGGTCAAGATGCCCACAGAGTTGGTGTCCTCAGAGGCGTCTCTCCTGAGTTTGCATATGGCTGCCCTCCCACCGCCTCTTCACATGGCCATCCTTCTATGCATAGTCATCCCTGCTGTCCCTCTATGTGTCCACATTTCCTCCTCTTAAAAGGACACCAGTTGGATGTTGGATGACGTTCCCTCCCAATGGTTTCATTTTAACTCATCAACACATTCAAGGTCTTATCCCTCAATACTGTCACTCTCTGAGGTACTAGGGGCTAGTCAGGGCTTCCTTCCACATAAGAATTTTGAAGAATGGTCTTGTCAAAAATGGTGCGGGGACCATTGGACATCCACACACAAGGCAATAAAGCTGGATCCCAACCTCACACCATATACAGAAATTAACTCAGAATGGATCTAAGGGATAAGACTATAAAACTCTTTGTAGAAAATGGGTGTAAATCTTCTTGACCTGAGATGAGGAAATAATTTTTTATATCCAAAGCATAAGCAACAAAAGAAAAATAGATAAATTGGATTTCTTCAAAAAAAACTTTTGTTCTTCAAAGGTGACCATCAAGAAAGTGAAAGGACAGGGGCACTGGGTGGCTCAGTCAGTTAAGCATCCAATTTCCGCTCAGGTCATGATCTCACGGTTTATGAGTTCAAGCCCTGCACAGGGCTCATTGCTGTCAGTGTGGAGCCCACTTCAGATCCTCTGTTCCCCTCTCTGTCTGTCCCTCCCCTGCTCACTCTCTCTCTCGTTCTCTCTCTCTCTTCAAAAATAAAAGAAACATTAAAAAAAAAAGAAAGTGAAAGGACAACCTTCAGAAGGGGAGAAAATATTTATAAATCATGTATTTGTTAAGGGACTCGTATCCCAAATATACATTAAAACTCTTGGAACTCCACAGTAGAAAGACATTTCTATTTAAAAGTGGGCAAAGAATTTGAATAGACATCCTTCAGATAAAAAAATATTCATGGCCAATAAGTATCAAAAAGAAAAGGCTCAACATCATTAACGATGCTCACATCATTGGCTCTCAGAAACAGAGATCAAAACCTCAATAAGATACCACTTCACACCCACTAAGATGACAAATTAAAAAACAAGAACAGACAATAACAAGCATTGGGGAGGATGTGGAGAGATTGTAAAATGGTGTAGCTTCTTTGGAACACAGTTTGACAATTCTGCAAATAGTTCAACATAATGATACCCTAGAATGCCACACTATGTATACATAACCAAGAGAACTGAAAACAAATATTGACACCAAAACCTATATCTGAGGAGTCATAACAGTGTTATTCATGGTAGTCACATGACAACCATGTAGAAGGTATTCAACACCCATCAACTGATGACAAGGTGAAAGGTAATATTAAATAAATACTCCAGACAATGGACTACTATTTAGCCATAAGAGGGTATGAAGTACTGATGCAGGCCACACCATGAATGACCCCTTAGCATTATGCTATGTGAAATAAGCCAGTTACAAAAGGCCACATATTATATAATTCTATCTAAACAAAGTATCCAGAAAATATAAATCCCTTAAAGACAGACTAGGTGGTCACCAGTGGCTGGGAATTAGGACTAAGAGTGGTGGAATGGGGATCAACAGCTAATGGGGGTGGGGGTTTCTTTCGGGGGTGATGAAAACGTTCTGAAACTAGATAACTATGTCTGTACAAACGTGAATATGCTAAAGTCTCTGAGTTGTACACCTTACAATGTGAAGGTTGAACAGTTGAATTTTATAGTATTTGAATGGTATCTCAGAAAACAAATACATACACGCACTGTGCTTCTGGAAGAGCAAATAGGTTCTGAAATGACTCAAGAGTAAAGGGAGCTGTCAGGTGGTGATCAGGGCCATCTGGGAGTCTGCTCTGATTTACTCTCAGCTGTGCTCTTGAGCGCTGAGGTTCCCAATAAGTTCTCTGAGCAAGCGAGGAGTCATGCTGAGCATTTTGTAAGACTGATGCTTAGTATCACGCATAGCCTGATGGCCTTGACCTGACAGAGTGCCAGTAGGTGTGTCTCCAAATCTAAGCATTGAAGGCCACAGAAAACCACTTCAAGTTTTGGCAAAACCTGTCAGGAAAGCCCATCAAATAAAACACTGGGTTTATTTGTAACTTAGAAAATGTTTTTCTTTCTTTTTTAAAAAAAATATTTTAAAGTTTATTTATTTTGAGAGAGGGAGAGTGTGCACAAACACGTGAGTGTAGGGAGGGGCAGAGAGAGTGGGAGAGGATCCCAGGCAGGCTCAACTCTGTCATCCCGGAGCCTGGTGCAGGGCTTGAACTCAGGAACAGTGTGATCGTGACCTGCGCTGAAATCAAGAGCCGGACGCTTAACCAACTGAGCCACTCATGCGCTCCTATAATATTTTCTTAAAATATATCTGAAATTCATGGTTTTGAAGTAAACAGCTTTGTGAGAACTTGTGGTCTTCAGAGAGGTGTTCATCAAAACCTTTTTTAGAGACAGAAGACAGCTAACTCTCTAGCTTTCTCAGCTAACTCCGAGGCCAACATGGTTGGAGCAAAAGTGCTTGAAGTCCTTTCCAGAATTACAAGCATTTATTTTCACATGAAAATCCTAAGAAAGAGCACCATCTGACCTTGACGGGCCCCTGGAAGATAATTCTGCTGCCATATTCAGACCATATCTACTGAGTAAATAAATAAACCATATCGTTCCAAAGCTTGTCAATGACACATTTCACGATTGTTATATTTGCTTCAAATTATTTGGAAGAGGTAGAAGATGCACCAGACTGTTTATGTTTCCTAGGAACTAGGGACCATAAATGAGACATCTGGCAATGTTCTCAGTTCCAGGGTTCTGGTAGGTGGTTTCTGTTGGGGGGGTGGGGAGGGGAGGTTGGAGATGGGTTTTTGTTTTTTGTTTTAAACAGTTTTTTGATGTTTATTTATTTTTGAGAGAGAGAGAGAGAGACAGAGCACGAGTCGGGGAGGATCACAGAGAGAGGGAGACACAGGCTCCAGGCTCCAAGCTGTCAGCACAGAGCCCGACATGGGCCTCGAACCCACGAACTGTGAGATCATGACCTGAGCCAAAGTCGGATGCTTAGCCGACTAGGCCACCCAGGCTCCCCAGAGATGGTTTTTAAAAAAGGTAATGGTCTGCCCTCTCCCTCGGCCTCCCCTTCCCTCACTAGGGGACTGTACTCACCGTGGATCCTGAGATTATTTGTATGATACCACAGCAAACTATCTCCAAAGGATACGGTTTCCATTGGTTTGTGTCACTTAGTTGTTAAATAACATGGGGTAAGTTCCTTAACTAAGTGACAAAGGTCTTCACAAAATGGGTTGATAATACCTTTTTTTTAATGTTTTATTTATTTTTGATACAGAGAGAGACAGAGCATGAGAGGGGGAGGAACAGAGAAGGGAGACATAGAACTGGAAGCAGGCTCCAGGCTCTGAGCTAGCTGTCAGCACAGAGCCTGATGCAGGGCTCGAACCCACAAACATGAGATCTGACCTGAGCCAAAGTCAGAGGCTTAACCGACTGAGCCACCCAGGCACCTGATAATACCCTCTTCACAGGGCCAGTGAGGACTGAATTAGTACCTGTGAAATGGGACTGCTGCGTTGCTACCTCTAGGGGGCGCCAGCCTCACTGGCGTTGGGGATTGGCCAGACTGGGGGCTGCGCAGCCCCATGTGTGTGGGCTTGTGACACAGGCCTACCTGACAGTGCATTGGGTGCACAGCAAACAATAAGTGGTAACAAGCCCAATAATTACAGTCACTTCTTTTGCACGAAAGGTGAACTTGCCCCTGGATGCCTCAAAGAGGCTTGGATTGATAGCAAAAAGGAAATTTGCAAACACTAGACTGTCCCAACCCATTATTTTGTTAGGTGTCCTCACATGTGTTATTCCACTTAACCTTCACAGCAAATCCATAAGAATATTAGCACCCCTCTCTGATTAAAAACTAAAAGGCAGAGATTTTGAATAATGTGTATGACTATCAAATATCTGAACCAGAATGGGAATGTGAGTCTGTTGGACTCCGTATCTAATGCTCTTTCCAGTGGCCGGTTGTGGACAGGTGGGAATACATATTCTTGTTTTCTTACCCAGGATCTATGCCTCCTTCTTCTGGAAGGGGCAGCCTGATTTTCTAGGATAGAACCACCTTTCAAACATTGTCCATCAGTAGGGTTTAGAAGAGATTAATCTCAGACCTGACCAATCAGTCTATTTCATCCCATATGGTCACAGGGACAGCGCAGGGACGCATATCTGGTCAAATTCATCCAATGATACTCAAACCCAGGACTTTTGTAAGAACTGTGGGAAAGAGAGAATCTCTCCTGGGGGACTTGAACCAGGAAGCCTGGGACTTTCGAGGAGCAGTCTAAGAGGGAAGCCTGTAATAAAAAGACAGCAGAGAAGAGGTGGAGAGAAATTGAGTCTGATGACATTTTTTGAGCCATTACACCCACCTATGCTTGATGTACATCAGCTAAAAAATTCCAGGATTGTTTTTCTCCTCCAGTGTATTCAAACTGGGTTTTTTCCCCCTGTCATATACAGTTGAAGGAGGCCTGATCCAGGAGGGTGAGGACATTAATGCAGGGAATTCTTAAATCCATTTAAGCACTAAGCCTTGTCTGTGAATGGTCTGTTGACAATGTTAATTGTGAGTGGGAGGAATAAGGATGTTCATTTTATTTTTGCAAACCTTTTTCAACTTGACCAAAAGATTAGAAGAGGTACCACAAACTGCATTTAAAAATAAAACGTTTAAACATAATAAAATAAAATAAAACCAGAAAGGAACAATTTCCCCTGATTGGTCAGGTCTGACCAAATTCCGTTTGGTAGCTCTCCAATCTAAAACCCAATTCCTAGACTTCCATCTCATGGCAATTCCTATATTAGCATTCCAGGCTCAGGCTGTCTCCCCATGTCCATTCTCCCTTTCTTCACCGTAATTCTGATTTTTAGCCAGCACATAACGTTGCAAGATAGAGACTACATTTCCCAGCCTGCTTTTCAGATTGGTGTGGTCATATGACTAGATGATCGCCAATGGGATGTGAACAGAAGTAATGTACTCACCTTGCTGGTTGTGTGTTAAAAGGAAGGGCATGCCAAAACACAGTGGCAGCGATGTCCCAGGATGGACTTTGTAGGCAAGGACACCTCCCTAAAGGGGGAGAAGTGATAAGATATTCGGAACCTGAGTTCTGTACTGCTACCCCCAGACTTCCTCTGGTTTAGTGTACTGTTTTTTTGGAATCTCTGCAGCAACAGCCAAATTTACATCCTAAGTAGTACACCAACAAACTTGCCAGAACACGGGTGCCTCCACTCAACCTTGAACCACTGTTCCTCCTCCTCTCTACCCTTAAATATGGGTGGTGCCCTCACCCTCGAGGTCCTTCCTTAAATCTGGTTTCTCTATACTTTCTTCCTTGGAAATCTCGTCTACTGCCATTGACGAGGGCTTCAAACCCTTCTAACGCTAACCCATCTCTCAGCACCAGTTCTGGTTTTCCGCCCTCTCTCTCCTGATGTATTACCAGCACATCAAACTCGGTAGTTTAAAATCAAGCCCACGGTCCTCCCTCTCCTTCACAAACACACAGTCACCACGTAGCTAAGGGTGGACAACTTGTTCTTTTCCTGATTCCTCTGATTTAGTAAATGGAGTAAATGACACCACCAGCCAGCCAGGAGCCCAGGCTTAACACTCTAAAGCAGGGGCCCAATCTCAGATGCTTTTGGGGAGCTGAAGAGCTCATGATCAACCTAAGAGTAACTGCTATGTGGCTGATTTCTCACTTGTAGGAATGTAGGTACAATGTTGAAAGGTCTGATTTTTCAAAATAAGTAAAAAATTTAGATTTTTATGCTTTATATAATCTTTCTGTATTTGTTCTTAAAAAACAACAAAAGCTCTCTTCCACAGAAATATTGAAAATATTGAACTGGTAATATTAATATATGGATCAATATGTAAGTCAAAACCGTAAACAGGTCTTATGCTATTTTCTAGATAAACAATATGTATTATAAAGTGGCTAATTAAATAATACAACTTGTAGCAAAAACAATTCATCAGGTCATTCCAATAAGGGTAAATCATTTGTTTATATTTGGAAATTATTTATCTTTTGATGCAGCTGTCACTAAATTCTGTCATGATTTGACATAGGGAACAACGTCAAATTCTTCCAATAACTTCCTCATTAAAGTTATAATCACTTAGATGAGCTTTTTAAGTAACCAATTTTTCTTAACGTCAATGACGGTTTACTGTTGAATCCTCAGCTTCTGATGAATAGCAATTATATTTAAACATTTCCCAGACTTATCGTCTGAGGGTTTTATATATTCAATATTTCTTTTATTGATTAAATCACAAAAATCATTTATTGAAATACCTTTTAACCAGTTGGCTTAATTTACTACTTTTTATTCACCCTCAAACTGCAGAACTGCATAAACCCGTTGGGCAAATTTTGGGACTCAGTAAGTTGAAAGTGTCAAAAAGTCCATTACATCTTTCACTTTTGTCCTCAAATACATTTCATATTATCTGTTGGACAATCTTATAGTTTTTCTATTGAAATTGATACTTCATTTAGATTCAAACCTTGTACCTATTTTTTTTCATATCTATATCTTCCACTTCTGTTTCAAAACTTCCTTTATTTGTTGTTATGGGCTGAATGTGTCTTCCCAAAATTCACATTAAAAGCCTTGCCCCAGGGCACCTGGGAGGCTCAGTCAGTTAAACATCCAGCTTCAGCTCAGATCACGATCCCACGTTTGTGGGCTCGAGCCCCATGTCAGGCTCTGTGCTTACAGCTCAGAGCCTGGAGCCTGCTTCGGAGTCTGTGTCTCCTTCTCTCTGTTCACGCTGTCTCTCTCTCTCAAAAGTGAATAAATATTACAAAAATTTTTGAAAGCCTTGCCCCCCTCCCCACTGTGATAATTATAATTAGATAAGGTCACAGGGTGGGAAATCATATGGAATAATACTCTGGTAGGAGTCACTAGAGTGCCTGCTTCCTCTGCTCTGCTCTCTACCACAAGGGCACAAAGAAAAGTATGTGGCCGGCAACCTGGAAAAGGGTTTGTACCAGCACCCACCCTGTCCCAGCACCCTAATTTGACTTCTAGCTTCCAGAACCGTGAGAAGTATGTTTCTGTGATGTGTAAGTAACCAGCCTTTCGTCTTCCATCACAGCAGATCCCAAACAGCCCATCGCAGTTTACATACGCTCGGCTGTCTCATGTATAGAGCTCATTAAAATACTATCAGCGATAATTCAATCATGTTTCTCATTAAATTGAAATGAATTTTGACATTTCCATGAAAATTTCATTTATTAAGGCCAACACGCTTAAAACATGTTTTTGAAACAGCTAAGCACTCTGTCTGTTTCCATGACAGTGAATACATATATACAACATACTGATTTCCACACTGCTTTTGAAGTCTAGCCCTTCAGGCTGTCCATCAAGGTTCAAATTTCAGTATGTAATTTGCAGTTCTTTCTGATCTTTATTTGAGGTGTGATAGTAAATATAGTGTATTAAGCAAAATATGAGAATTACTTGACTTATATCTTGTAATTGCTTTATCCAAAATTAATTAAATTTGGTAACTTCATGCCAAGTTAATACATCCAAATGTTTTCTAAACTTTTGGCTGAAACCCCAGACTCTCTAACATTACACTGGTACTTTCTGTACAAAATCCAATGACTTTTTTTAAATTGCTGTAAAATACTCCAGTGACATTTTTAGGGAAATACTTTTCAGTAAAGTATAATTTTTCTTGCCCATGAACGAAGTTCTTTACATTGTATTAAATGTAGCTCACATCATAAGGTCAACAAAAACCATTATCTTCAAAATCTTGAAATTTGTATTTTAAGCAAATTGTTAAAATACTTTTAAGTATGGGCACCTGGGTGGCTCAGTGGGTTAAGTGTCCGGCTTCGGCTCAGGTCATGATCTCACAGTTCGTGGGTTCAAGCCTCGCTTCAGGCTCTGTGCTGACAGCTCGCTCAGAGCCTGGAGCCTGCTTCCGATTCTGTGTCTCCCTCTCTCTTTGACCCTCCCCTGCTTCCCTGCTCACACTCTGTCTTTCAAAAATAAATAAAAGACATTAAAAAAATTTTTAATAAAAAAATAGGTATAAGTAAAACAAATAGAGTTTCTTAAAAAAAATTTTTTTTCTAGTGTTTACTTACTTTGGAGAGAGACAGCACGAGTGGGAGAGGGGCAGAGAGGGAGACAAAATCCGAAACAGGCTCCAGGCTCCACCCTGTCAGCATAGAGCCCGATGGGGGGCTTGAACCCAGGAACCATGAGATCATGACATGAGTCGAAGTCAGGTGCTCAACCAACTGAGCCACCCAGTGAGCCACCCAGGTGCCCCTGTTTTTAGTATTTTATAATAAAACCTTAAATGTACAAATATGAGACACTGCACACCTACTACTTTCAAAACAATTACCAAGAATAAAGTTATTTTAAGCTAGTGATCCTCATAAAGCAATTAGTGTTTTGTTAACATAAGCTACTCAGCCAGTTCCTTCAGTGACACAGGCCAAACTGTATGTCATCAATATTTCTTGGATATAGCTACATCAGAAGGCCCATTTTCAATGGTACTAATATCCTAAAACTGTTGTCACCAATGAGTTTAAGTTTATATTAACTAATTAGACCACTTATCACAATTAGTACAATTTACCATTACGTAAAATATTCAGTATTTTCACACTCAGTAGGGTGCAGGGTGCAGAGTGGCTACACCAGCTCTGGTCTATCTCCTGGAGTTAGACCAGGGGCTGCCAGTTTTAGCATTTGGCCACAACTCCAGAAGAGATTATCAGTGGGTCCTCGATTGGAAGATGAGGCTGGATTTTGGAAGCAGCTCTGAGTACTGCTTGGTCACTTTTTTGGTGTGGGGGGATGGGTATCAAGTGATGTCACACTTGGACTACTTTGCTAATTGAAGTCACCTGCCTGTCTCTTGCAGTCATTATAATTTCCCAGTCCTGGTTAAGGTTCTCAAAAAAACCCCTCCCGTCCTACCAAAATTTCTGAGGCAAGAATTTGCAAATCCTGTCTGCATGGGGAGGGAAGGGGGAAAGAGAAACCGCAATCCCTAAATTAATATTACAAATATGCATCTTGCCACATCTGCACCTCCAACGTATACCAGGTCCAGGTCACGATTTAGCTCCCGGAAACTCTCCCTAATTCCCAGCCAACATCGCCCATCTCCTCTTCCTCTAAAAGATCACAGCATGAAGTCTCTCTCTTAGCGCTACCCTGTAATTACACATGGCTCGAAAATAAATTCCAAACTCCCAGTCTAGCACACCTTGTCCCACCCATTATCCCCCAACGAACATTAAGTCGTATTGTTTCTTCTTCATATAGCCTTTGCTCCAGACAGGACATTGTCCCCTATAGATGTTAGGCAGTTTACACCGCCATGCCTTGGTCACAAAGGTTTCCTCAACCTGGCGCATCCTCCTTCCTGTCGCCAGAATCTCTCGAGTCTTGGCACAAAAGGAACTCCTCCGGGAGGCCTTCCTGGATTCACTGGCATGCCAGACCATTTTCTGAGCTGCCCAGCTCTTCTCTGACCGTCTGTCTCTCCAGAAACTCTTCCCATTCGTCCTCACACGGCAGGGACACGACAAGAATAATTTCTGGGACCCTGTGCATAGGACAGGCCTCTGGGTTTGCTGAATGACTCAACAAACGAGGGTGTTCGTCGGCCCCACCAGCCGGGCACCTAGTAGGAGTCGGGCACTACGGTCTACGCTGGACACGGCTCCTGATCAAAGGATGTTATGCTGTATTCGTTAACTCAGAGCTATAAGCGCCAAGAGGGGCATAGAAGTGACCTGGAGCTCTGCCTTGCTCGCAGAATTGCGCGCGCAGACGGCTTCTGCCCTTTGCCTCGGTTTCTCCATCAGCCGGAACCCGCCCTCGCCGTCGCCCTCTCGCTTTGCTAGGTCTGCGCAGCCGCACGCTCCCAATCCCGGCATGCCCCGCACTCCGCCCCGCCAGCGAGCACCCTCTTCCCGGCAGGCCCCGGGAGCCCCGCTACATGCCGGGAGTTGTGGTCTCGGCGGAGGCGGCGCCACGGCCGGCCCGCAGCGCGTGGCAGGAAGCGGAAGCGGCCTGCGACCCGCCCTCAGCCCCGCCCCGCGCCGCGCCGCTCGCCGCGGTGCTAGCACTGACGTGTCTCTCGGCGGAGGTGCTGCGCTCCGGAGCGGGCTGGGCCGCGGGCAGTGTCACCTCACTTGGAGTGGAGCGGAGCCCAAGCGGGACCCGGAGCCTGCGCAGCCGCCGCCATGGCTAGTGAGTCCCTCGGGGTAGCCCCGGCGACGCCGGGAAGGATTGGATCCCTCTTCCCCTCACCGGTCCGGGCGAATGCCCACCCACCGGGCCCGCCCGGGTGCCATCAGAACGAGCACCGCGTTCCCTGTCTCCCCTTAGGGTCCTCGCGCGCCCTCGCGCGCGGCCTGCTCCCCTAGTCCCTGCTCCAGCTCGTGCTGGGCGGAAGGCGGCCCCGGGGAGCGCAGGAGGCTTTTACGTGCCCTAACTCTGCTTTTGTATCTCCCATCAAAGTCAAATTTCTGGAAGTCATCAAGCCCTTCTGTGTCATCCTGCCGGAAATTCAGAAGCCGGAGAGGAAGGTAGGTTCCCCATACGGCCGCCAAAGAAGGTTTCATGAAACTGGGCGCCTGAAGTTTGCGGTACAATTAAAAATGGCTTCAGCACGCACGGTGGAAACTTCTCCCGGTCCATCCTCCTGAGCTTTGTCGCAAGTGACCGGGCTGGGCGGGGGGTTGCACCCACATCAGGCCGTGTTGTATTGGGAGCACCTTTCGAGGACGTTACCCCAGTGAACAAAGGCTTCCGTTCTCTCTGTCCCCAAAGTGGATCTCGGGCCTTGAATGAATAAGGCCTCGGAAGCCTCAGGGTACTCGGACCGAGTGACCCAGCTTCCCTTCTTCACCTCGACTGGAGCGCTGTGTGGTCGGTATTTTCCCCGGAGAAGATCTGAGAATGCATGTGCTCCAAGGACCGAACAGCGGTCACTTTTTCCCCCGCACAGATGCCTTTGTACCTTTTACGTAGACTGTCACAGTATTGAGGAAAAAAAGCATTTTGCGAACTCTACTTTTTACAGCAGACACGTTACAACATGAGAAGATAAAACATAGACCCTTAATCAGAATTGGGGCGCCTGCAAGGCTACGGCCCAGGGTAGCGAGTGTCGCAGGTGATTAGTAAAGCTCTTCAACAGCAGGAAAGTTGTATTTAGATTCTTACATTGAAAAGAATGAATAGTGAAATATTTCTGTTTTTAGACTATTGCTCACACATTCACACGTACCTACATCAGTTGACATCAGCATGGGCGCTAACCCTTGTGGTCTTTTTTTTCTTAACTTATAATCATTTTGTGCAAAAGTGCTCCATATACGTGCTGCTTCCAGTGGGCAGAATATAATGCTGTGCTATTCACCCCACCCCTCTGGCATAGTAGAAAGGGACGAGCTTTGGACTCACTCTTCACAAACCTCTTAAAAGCTGTCCAGCCTTGGCCATGTAACTAAGTGTGGTAGATGGAGCAGTGGAAATGCGTGCCAGGAATAGCAGTGGCCCAGGAAGGGATTAAGCCCAGAAGCTGTGGTTTCTGAAGGTGGGTTTAGTGGACAGATAGAAGTTTTTTTGAGGAGAGGGGAAGGAATTCCAGGCCCAAGGAGTACGTGGTGTGCAAAGACCAGGAAGACAGCAGGTGGGAGGGGTTGGCTATAGTGCCGTGTTGCTAGAACATAAAGGGCGGTGGGGAGAAGTGCAAAGGCCTGATAATTAGAAAATTGCTCCGGAAGTAGGTAGAGATGAGAGCGGTTTAGAGGCCTTTGCAGTAGAGGGTGTCTGGGGTAGACTAGAAGATGATGGTTTCAGAGGCTAGTTCAAAGGTAAAGTAGCTAGGACTGGGATAAAGAGCTTTTCAAGTTTTGCTGTTGAACTTGGCTGCGTCCCAGAGAGAAGACTTGGTTCTTAAGAAACGAGGAGTCTCATAAAAATTGTCGATTCTTTTTTTCCCCTAAAGAATCATTTCAGTACAAGCGAGTTGGGTTCCTAGTTAGCCTGATGGGATGTCACCTTCCATTGGCCTAATTTTGTGGTGCAGCAAAGTGCCCGGTGGGTGGGGGAGCATTCTCAGGAGGAAGAAGAGTTCTGCAGATTCAGCTCCGCTTCGTGTGGTGCAGGAGACACTGTATGCCCGTCGCCTTTGTGCCTCAGCCTTGCCCGGGCCTGCCAGAAGCGGTGGTCAGGAAAGACTGCAGCTTCTATTCGGACCAGAGAGCCCGGGCTCTGACTCAGTGCTCACTTAGACTTGACCTCTCTCCCCCTCCTGTTGAAAAGTACTTTTTCAGAACGCAGTTCTGTTCACTCAACACCCCTGCTCACCAAGTACTTCCCTATCAGACTCCTCAGCCCACACAACATACAGGGTGTTTTTTAAGCCTCTTGCAGTACAGGCAGCAAGTCCAGGGAAGGCAGCTGTAGAGGCAGAACACCCGCAAAAGCTGCCACTACTTAGTACCTGGGGGTGGGGGGTTCTAAACTTGTTATTTTTTTATTTTTTTATTTTTTTATTTTTTTAATGTGAATTTAAAAGTGCGAGTGGGGAAGGGACAGAGAGAGAGGAAGACACAGAGTCTGAAGCAGGCTCCAGGTTCTCAGCTGTCAGCACAGAGCCCGATGCAGGGCTCGAACATACGGATCATGAGATCGTGACCTGAGCTGAAATCAGAAGTTTAACCAACCGAGCCACCCAGGTGTCCCTAAACTTTTGAATGGTACTTACAAATTATCTATGAAATGATTCCCAATAGTCACCTATCCTACCTGTGTGCCCAAGGAGATGTGAAACAGTCTTCAGCAGTTGCTGTTAGTAGGCAATGAGTAGGTTCAAGGCGCAACTCTCCCTGTCTTCCTCTCAGTATTGTTTATGACAGTTTGACCCTTAATTCATAGCAAATACACTGTTGAACGATCACAAATTGCAAATTAGTTAACCTACAGAATTGCAAGATTTTACCAATTACAGAAGCTTTTCAAATGAGAAGCGATCGTTCACTGGTCATACGGGCTTGTCTGGTTTCAGAATCCCCTTCTGTTGCTGCCATCTTTGATCTCGGGTCTAATTCCTAAACCGTCAATGCTGGTGGTTAAGAGCATGGTTTTTGTACTCAAACTCATCTAACTGTGGGATTTGGGACACATTAACTTTCCTAGGACTCCATTTTCTCATTCTATGATAAAGATGATAATGCCACATGGCAAGAGGACCAAATGAGATGGTACCTCTGAGGGTCTCTGCATAAGTGTCTTGTGCATAGAAAGCACACAGTACATGCGGTTTGGAGCATTCAGCTCTCCTTTGTCTGGTGAACTGAGAAAGGGATCCAATTGGAATTCATTTCCACTAATTTGCTTATGAAAATCACCTACTGCCTGAATTCCTTCTCTTCCCCTACAGATTCAGTTTAAGGAGAAAGTACTGTGGACTGCCATCACCCTCTTCATCTTCTTAGTATGCTGCCAGGTAAGCGCGGCCTGCACCCCAGAGCTGGCATGGGAATGAACAGGCTGGAAGGAAGTACGCTGACTCCTTTTCTCTGCTTCTTTCCAGATCCCCCTGTTCGGGATCATGTCTTCGGATTCAGCTGACCCTTTCTATTGGATGAGAGTGATCCTAGCCTCTAACAGAGGTAGGACCTTGGCCGCCTGCACTTCCTACCATGTAGACCTGACTGGCCTCCCTTAGTCAAATGACAGGCTTTGGTTTTGTGTGGAATTCAGAGGGTGTTTGGGAAGAATGTTGGCATTCTGTGCTGCGTAGCCTTAGCAAATGCCAAATTCAGCACCGAGGCCTGGTGTCACGTTCAGAATTGTATTTGAGCGCAACACAAAAGCTGTAATAACAAGATAAGTCCTGGTCGTGGAGGGTAAAAACAGCCTGGAAAAACTAGGATGTGTTTGAAACCTCTGAAACGGCGACACTTGTATCAGTCCTTCTCCTGTTTGGATAACATTCTTTGGAATATGTAATTTATTTCTCTGCAATGTTTATTTTCATATCTGTAGTTACACGTATGTGTCAAAGAAAACACGTAATGGTGTTTTGTGTGTTTTAGCCCATTACCTATGGGGGGAGGATTTTGAACATGTACATTGATACTGCTTTTGATGAGCTCAGTTTTAAAATATAGTTCAAATTAAGTTTCAAACCAGTTGGAAGTGTAGCTCATCTTTGCATAATGAAAGTAGAGGTTTATTCCCAACTAGATACAGTGGTACAGACCTTCTTCCAAACTCTGGAAAGTATTGGAATGTTACCCTTTTTTATTAACCAATGAGGAGATGAACCTTACTCATCTCTGTAACACCAGAACAAATCTGTTTCTGGTGAATGTGAATGCAGTCATCTGTGAGAGTGCCATGTGACCTCCTAAACAGAATAAGACGCTGCCTGGCCAGCTGAACAGAATGAATGGGATTATACTCTAATCACTGATATTTGGGGATTATTCTCAAAATTAACCGCCACTAGCAAACTGAAACACATTGGATTTGTATACAGGGCTCACTGTCGAATTTTGCTCATTCAGTTCTAATAATGGGTTGCTTTTCCAAGCTCATACCGAGTGTGCTTTGCCTTGCCCTTTCTTCAAGGCACGTTGATGGAGCTGGGTATCTCTCCCATTGTCACTTCCGGCCTCATCATGCAGCTCCTGGCTGGCGCCAAAATAATTGAAGTTGGTGACACCCCGAAAGATCGAGCCCTCTTCAATGGAGCTCAGAAGTGTGAGTGGGAATTTGAGTAATGTTCGGATGTCTATTGTTGGGAATTCAAATTTGCTATAACGTTTAGGACATCAAGACAGGTTTTTTGGTACCCTTAACCTCTTTGGCCCCCCCCACCTTGTTAGGTGTACTGTGGGCTGTGTTAGTGAGAGAGCTCTTGGATGGGTGGGATGAGGCAGGGGAAAGGCGCCAGACACCATGTGATCGTGTGGAAGGAGTGGGGCTTGGGGTCTCTGTCTCCCCAGCCACAGTTCAGAGTGTGGTAAGAATTCAGTTGAACAGTGTGTGCAAAACATCTCTCAGTGCCTAGCACGTAGTAGGTGCTCTACAAGTGTTGTTTTCTTTCTTCTGGGAGTTTGAAAGGCTTGAACTTGGGGGAGAAGGATCCTCTCAGTCCAGCTCGGCAGCCTCACACAAAGTTAGGTCATAGCTTTGAAGTCTCAGTTTCTTCATCTGTGAAAATGAGAATAATGGTATTTGCTTTATGGCAAATAACAGGTTACTGTGACAGTGACCGGTCCTCGGAATCAATCACATTCAGCCTCTGACTGTGCAGTGAAATGTGTTTAATTAGGAAACAGCTTCTTCTGCAGCTCTTATTTCCTTCTACACCAGCATGTTTTACACATCTTGAGTTAGGAGGTTAAGTGACTGAGCAAAAAAGACTAAAGCAATACAGACATGTCCGTTTTAGACACACATCAGGATTTAAAAAGATACATGTAAATTATTTTTCAAAAGTACAGACCAGCTATTTTCTCTTCATTTTGAAATTTTTCTGTCTTGAGATCTCAGTTTTATTAGGCACTCTTTAAAAAGTGCAGTGGAAACTATATCTGATAGGTACTTTGGAATAAAATTGTCTTTTATGTGCCAGCTAAGCAGAAAAGTGAAATTGAATCTGGTTTGGTGGAACCAATAAAACCATGCTGATCCCACTGTGCATAACAATGGAGTATAATGAGATCCAGGAAACAAAGACATCCGAATACAAAAAGAAAAGTATCTTGGGCCAGCAGAACTTTGTGGCAGAGGAAACTGGTAGCTAAATTGATGGCGCTGTGAGGTGTTTCCTAAAAAAACACATTAACTGCAGGCTGGGAAAGGATCACTTGATCCCAGGGCTAATATTCGGTGTTCTGGATTAGACCCAAATGAGCCTGGGGAGGGCCTAGGCATGTATGTCAGCTAGAGGGCTCTCCCGAGCCCCAGCGACCTGCCCTGAGTTTGGGTGCAGCGGGTTGGCACCGTCACCAAATCACATGCCTCTGGACGTCATGTCCCCCTGGCTCCCTGACTCACCTTTCGTTAAGAACTAGATTTGTCACATTTCAACTCTTTCTCTCCTGCCGTCACTGAAAGGAAAGTGAGTTTCGGAGAAGCGGAAGTTGAGGAGCCTGCATGGTTTTGTTGGAAGGCGTTTGGGTTGCCTGGGCTTCCCTGGGCCCATCTTGCAGGCGGCGCCGAGTTCATCTCCCGCTTCGCTCCCCCGGCGCCTGGCCCGGAGCTGGAGTTCAGTAACTCTCCTCTCCCAGACCACGCAGTGTCCCACTTTGAACGCCGCTTTCTTTCGATCCCCAGTGTTCGGCATGATCATCACCATCGGCCAGTCCATCGTGTACGTGATGACAGGGATGTACGGAGACCCTTCTGAGATGGGTGCTGGAATCTGCCTGTTAATCACCATCCAGGTAATCGCTACTCTGACACATCCCCCCTTCTGAGTCGTCCCTCACGTGCCCCGAGCCTTCCCATGTGACAAACCCGAGGCATGCCTCAAGCAGGCAGGAGAAGAGGCCAGAGTCCCTGGGGTGGCCTTTCCGAGTTCACCAGAGGAAGGCTGTGCTAGCTGGGGCTGCCCTGCCCTTAGCGTTGACACCGGGGACGCCCGTTACTGTGGGGACTGTCCCCACACAGAACAGAACTGCAGCCCCTTTGTGGTTTTTCGTTTTCTTTCTTTTTTACTTCCCACAGCTCTTCGTTGCTGGCTTAATTGTCTTGCTCTTGGATGAACTTCTGCAAAAAGGGTACGGCCTGGGCTCTGGGATTTCCCTCTTCATTGCCACTAACATCTGTGAGACCATCGTGTGGAAGGCGTTCAGCCCCACCACCGTCAACACCGGCCGAGGTGCGGGCCCTGGCCCCTGGGGACGGGGTTCGGTACACAGGCCCAGAGTGCGCAGAGCAGGGGACAGCAGCCCCCGTTCCAAGGAAAAGTCCTCAGTTGTAGCTACTCTCTTCTCATGTTTCTCTGGACCTGCAGACCTGCTTTCGTTGGACTGGTTTGCTTTGGTTCAGAGGAACCTTTGTCTGTAGAAGGTTTTAAACACAGGTTTGTGCTCATACCCGGTTTTCTTGTGATGGACATTGAGCACTGTTGTTACAGCAGTGAGATAGTGCACACCTGCACACATTCATCTTTACATGTCTTGGTAAATCACCATCCAGGTAATTCGCTTGCTGTGAATAAGTTTCTAAAAATGAAATTACTGGACGAATGCACATGGTCCTGCGATGGGCAGTTTTGTGAGCGAGGCCTAAAGTTGGAGCTCACCAGGGTTTAAATCCTGGCTATTGCTGATGGTGGTAAGGGCGCCAGGATTAAGTGAGAAATAACATGAAGTGAGTGACACGTGGCTCAATGTCGATGCGTATTGCATGTAAGTGTTCCATCTTATACCGCTAAGGAAGGGAGATCTTGTTACAGGCAGTGTTTTTAATAAAACTTTCTAAGCATTTAGGGAAGTATGACTTACTAGGAAAGGAAAATCAGATTTTTTTCATCACTCAATATGCTATTTACTCAGAGAGTCTCGTGAGAAGTAAATATTCATGCATATTTGAGTTTTTTTGGTTTTGTTTTTTTTTTAATTGAAATGCTGGGAACAGTCTCTGGCCTCCAGAGACTACATGGTCTCATTTGTGAGACTGAAGGTAGGTCCCTGCACACGTGAGGGCCATATGCGTCTAATAGATTACAAGGAAAAGTGTAGCTAGATACAGGAAACGTCAGAAGGGCCTCCAAGAGGAGTGGGCAGAAGCAGACATGATTCCTCCCTGGGCACTTCCCAGAAGTTTAGGAAATCCAGGGCAAATTGGGAGAAGCTGGAAGGTGGGAAGGAAGTGAGGGTTTTTCAGGAGTGGGTGTGAAAAGGCAGGACAGTGAATGGATGGTCCGGTTCCGGTGTGTGAGGACTCCGCCGCAGGTGTCCTGCAGGAGGAAGTGATGCCAGTGCGGGGAGCTGGGAGGGGAGGAGCTAGGAAGGCTCAGAAGCCACCAGCCAGGGCTTTCTGGCCAATGTTCTGCCTTCTATTTGGGAGCAGGCCATGAGGCAGTGAGAGTGGGGTGTGGAACGAATGATTCACCCTGGACTGCGGGGTGGGGGTTGACAGAGTGCACGGCCAGGTAACTAATCAGTCATTCAGCTTTGAGGAGTTGTGGAAAGCACTGGTGAGGGCCTGAGGAGGAAAGCATGGAAGAGATGGGGCGGAGGAGGCCTTCTTCAAGGGTGATGGAAAATGGCGAATGGGTTTGTTTCGGCTTTAAAATCAGAGTGTCATGCTGTTAGCTGCTAGTGGTTAGGACCAGGCTGGGGAGATGGTGCAACCGGGAAGGGTCACTCCATGGCCACGTGTGTGGGCAGTGAGTGTCACCGTGGGAGCCATGGGGGGAAGGGAATGGGAGAAGGGGGTTCAAGGAGGACTGGACCCCGGAGGTGGGCACAGGTCACAAAGGCCACAGGGCTGAGAAGGCAGCATGGCAGCAGAGCTGGAACTCTGTCAGGCATATGGAAATGCATTAAGCACCATCACCCTCCGGGGTCTGGGAGAACAGCCGGTCCCTGGGCAGGTGGGCACAGCCCAAGTGGGGTTAGCAGGGACCGTGCAGGAACGAAACTGCCTCTGCCCCCAACGTGACACTTAGCCCTTAGAAACTCCGTCTTGTTCCCAGAGATTCAGCAGGTAATGAGTTTTGAGAAATGATTATGTTAAAAATTAGGAGAACTCGAGCTTAACCCTGGCATCACCCTTCACTCAACATGTACTGATCTGTCAAGGACCAGGTGCCATTCTAGGCACTTGGAATATGAAGGGAGCTGAGTGCTGAGGTCAGGTGTTGGGACAGGTACCTTGGGGAAAAACAAGGCAGAGGAAAAAGATGGAAACATCAGGAAGGTTGTCACAGGGTTAGTCTGGGTGATCGAGAAGATTCCCTCACCCCCACCATGTCCATCCCCCCAAGCTTCCATTTGAACAAAGTCCTCTAAAGGTGATGGAGCCCTGTGACTATGTGGGGGAAGAATGTCCCATTTGGAGGGAACAAGCAGCTGCAAAGGGCCCTGAGGTGGGAAGGTAGCTGGTGTTCAAGGTCAGCTGGCACAACATGAACAAGGGGTAGACGAGTCAGAACTGAGAAGGTGTAGGGGAGGGGCAGCATTGAGTGCGGGCTGAGGGGAACAAGTCCTTCCTTCCTGGGCTACTGGGGTGTCGTCCTCTGTGAAGTCGGCGCGTGCCCTGGCTCCAGCTTTCAGATCCCTGAGCTCTGTGCCCCAGGAAGAGGGGCCAGTCCCATCACATGACCGGGAGGAGGGATGCATGGGGACTGAGGACAGCATCATAGGGTAGATGGGGAATTCCCAACAGCTGGGACGACGTGTTTCTTCCACAGTAGCCACGTCCAGAAGAGGCCAGCGGTGATGCCCGCTAGACGGGTGACCTAAAGTGTCGTCTCAAGATGGTCCAGAAGCCAGAGGGAGATAGCCTGTGGCGTTAGAGACTTGAGCAAATGCACAGGCACAGGACCAAGGTGCACCTCACACTAACATGAGATCAGTTAATTTGAAAGGTAGAACGGCATGTTTCCGCAGGGTGTGCGGTCTCTACAGAAGAAACAGTGGTGAGGGTCGAGAGAACTCTCTCCCTGTGGTTACGGGAGCAGCACCGTCAATGCCAGGGCTTACTCTTTCTGGCCACCAGGAACCTTAGAGCCAGATTTAGTTGGTGGCTTGTTTCTTTACCACCTGCGTCCTTTCCTTCGGCAACAGGAATGGAATTCGAAGGTGCCATCATCGCGCTGTTCCACCTGCTGGCCACCCGCACCGACAAGGTCCGGGCCCTGCGTGAGGCCTTCTACCGCCAGAACCTCCCCAACCTCATGAACCTGATCGCCACCATCTTTGTCTTCGCAGTGGTGATCTACTTTCAGGTGCGTCCAGATCTGGCCACAGCCACTTCTGATGGGGTCAGGCGCTTGACCACAGCAAACACAGTTCAGGCGGGACATTCTGAAATCTCAGTCCCTTGAGTCAGGCCTGTCAGCAGACAGAGAAAATCTGTGAGTTCTTAGTTCAGGAGAAATGACAAGTAACTCAACTCTAAACCCTCATCTGCGTCTTACCCAGAGGTTGTGTAGCGAGGGTAGGCAATAGCCACGTCTTGGAAAAGGCCTTCCTCTTACCTTCCAAATTATTAGTCTGTGTCACACGTTTCTGCACAAGAGACGTGAATTGCTATTTCCTGTTCTGTGGTCGGATTAACCTTTTTTATGTTTTGATTGGCTACTTTGTATTCTGATATTTATTGATTTTGGGTATTTTTTAGTTTATTTTTGGGACAGCATGAGTGGGGGAGGGGCAGAGAGAGAGGGAGACACAGAATCCAAAGACAGATTGCAGGCTCTGAGCTGTCAGCACAGAGCCCGATGTGGGGCTGGAACCCACAAACCATGAGATCATGACCTGAGCTGAAGTCGGACGCTTACCCAACTGAGCCCCCCAGGCGCCCCTGTATCCTAGTGCCTATTGATGATGGGGGACAGCAGTTGAGAAAGCGGTTGGAAAGGTATTTAAACCAGGCAGATACTTTTTTCTGAGGACCTAACACTTCTGGTTCTTCAGCAGAGACATGGATGCCTCATTACAAACAAACAGACTTGCTGGCGTCTGACCAAGTGTTTGCATTTGGAGCATGAACATTTTATTATAAATCTGGTGTATTCTGAGCCCTATTCTAAGCACTGAGAGTTTGTGAAGATAATAGAAAAAAAAAGAACCCTCTCCATTCTCCAGGGGCTTTAGAGGGAGAGCTGGTATATCCTAGAGAAGCTCAGCTTTCCTGTTCATGATCAAAAATGCCCTAAAAGGCTATGGTGGGGAGCCAGGCAGAGGCCGTGGTGGCCACAGAAAGCACAGGCCAGAGAGGTGCCACTGGGCCTCCAGCGTGTCTCTTTGGCTTCTCTCTGGCTTCTCTCTGGATCCCTCGGAGAGGGGCATGTGACATGCCGGACTCTGGTTTCCGACAAAAGTGGGATTATTTCACTCCTGGGGTTTGGTGCGAGTCTGCGCCAGCACTTCTGGGAACCTTCTGTTCAGAGCCCGGGTGCGCAGGTGGGTGGGGTCAGGCCACAGAGCCCTGGACCCGGTGCTCGGGGCCAGCTCCCTTGCGGCGGTCCCCGGCCAGAGGAGGCGCTGAGGGCCACATCGCCGTGCTTGGCTCCCCAGGGCTTCCGCGTGGACCTGCCCATCAAGTCAGCCCGCTACCGTGGCCAGTACAACACTTACCCGATCAAGCTGTTCTACACGTCCAACATCCCCATCATCCTGCAGTCGGCGCTCGTGTCCAACCTGTACGTCATCTCGCAGATGCTGTCCGCCCGCTTCAGCGGCAACCTGCTCGTCAGCCTGCTGGGCACCTGGTCTGTGAGTACAGCTGTGCCTGCGCATCGTGCCGGTGCCCAGACCTTTCATTCAGAGCTTTTTTCCTACTCCGCATGTCAGATGTCCTTTTCTGTGAGGGGGCTGCACCGCGGCCTTTTGTCTGCTCAGAGCTGTGTTCCTCCTGATGCCAGGGCGTGACGAGGTGGCACCCACAGTTTTTTCGTGTGTTCTTTCCAGGATACGTCTTCCGGGGGTCCCGCACGTGCTTACCCAGTTGGTGGCCTATGCTATTACCTGTCCCCCCCGGAGTCATTCGGCTCGGTGCTAGAAGACCCAGTCCACGCTGTGGTGTACATCGTGTTCATGCTCGGCTCATGTGCGTTCTTCTCCAAAACGTGGATCGAGGTCTCGGGCTCCTCCGCCAAAGACGTGAGTACAACTTACAGTGGGGGAGGGGACAGGGGCGCAGTAACCCTTACCCGTTAGTGGTGGACTGTCTCAGCTTTTTAGCTCTTCCTGAGAGTGGCCCGCACACACATCACCCTGCTGCGGGGCGGCTCCGAGGCATTGATGGCCAGAGACTAGTGAGTCAGTGGCCCAGAGCTCAGTAGTCAGTGAGCACTGGGTTTGGGAAGTTGGAGCCAAACTGTGGGGTTAGCCTTTGTCACGTGACGTCTTGCAGCACGTGTTGGGGTACCTGTATAAGGGCTGGGAGTGTGGAAGTGAAAGCTGTGAGGGCCGAGTACCACCAGGAGACATCCGCCTTCTCTTCGACTTCAGTGTAAAGTTTAACGTTGCCTCCTTGGTGGGCGTCCTGCAGGTGGCCAAGCAGCTGAAGGAGCAGCAAATGGTGATGAGGGGCCACCGAGAGACCTCCATGGTCCATGAGCTCAACCGGTAAGTGCCGGCCCCATCCCCAGGCTCCGTGTTGGAGATTCCCTCACGCTAACCATCCTGACCGGGCTTAGGGACTTCTGATTTATTCACACTTAGCCTTGGGTAACGGGATAGGGAAGTCCCCTGCGTCTGTGACTCTGTGAGCTTGCTCACTGCCGGAGACCAGAGACAGAAGAAATAAGTACATGTACAGCAGCACGCGGGCCCACCGTCCCAAACAGTGAGCTGGCCATTGGGCACGGGGATCCCCCTTGTGCTCCAAGGGCAGATGAGGGCCAAGGTGGAGGTGAGGCTGGCGAGACCACGCAGGGAAGGGACAGCGCCCAGGGTCCCCTTAGGAAGCTCAGTGAGGCCGACCTCCGAGAGTCCGCTGTGGGAGTTTGGGGAGCATGGCGGTGGGGGGTCCCAAGTGCCGCAGGGACTTGGGGACATGGAGGAGAGGCTAGCTGCGGCACTTGATGACCAGCTGGGTGTGGGGTTCCACGACAGGGAGAACACTCCGGGTGGCCCCTCGGGTACATATCAACGTACCACCGCACCTCTTCCCTTCCTCTGGAGCTGCGGTATGGGTCTCTAGCTTTTCAAGTCGTTAGCCTCTGTTGTGACCACTTATTTCCTCCCCTGCCACGTGGAAGCAGCGTGGATGGTGACACGAATGAGGGAGGTAACTTCACAGAATGAGGTGGCCGACAAGGGCTGTCCTGTGGCCTGTAGCTGGCTCTCCTCACCTAAGGAAGCAGCCACGGGGGAAGCCAGCGCTGAAGTTCCAGATTGTTTCCAGGTCTCCGGCAGGGGCAGTTCTAAGGATTCTCGGAGCCCTCCAGAGTGCTGTCACTGTTCAGGTGTAATACGTCGCAAGCCCCATAGGATTTTTAAAATTTTCTAGTGGTCACATGAAAAAAGCAAGAATATACCTGAAACTAATAACATGTTATATGCAGAGTATATCTTAGAAAGAAACTAAAAAAGAAACTGGCGCAATGAAATTTAATAATGTATTTTATTTAACCCAGTATGTCCAGAATATCATTTTAACTTGCAGTTAACATAAGAAAAAGCATAGTGAGATTTTACATTCATGTCTTCAAAATCTCTCATGAGGCTTGGTGTGGACTGGTCCTGTCTCGCTAGCCCCACACGGCCCTCGCTGGACTGTGCAGCCCCAGTCCAGACCAACAAGGCCTATACTTGGGTGAAGGGTCCAGGAGGTAGCGGAGTGGCCTCTCAGGAGTCAGGTGCCTCAGTCAGAGGTGGGTGTGTCGGGTGGCCTGGCAGGGGGAGTCTGCCTGGTGACGTGTGGCTGACTGGCCCCTCACCCCCCAGGTACATCCCCACCGCCGCAGCCTTTGGCGGGCTGTGCATTGGGGCCCTCTCCGTCCTGGCCGACTTCCTGGGCGCCATCGGGTCTGGAACCGGAATCCTGCTTGCCGTCACCATCATCTACCAGTACTTTGAGATCTTCGTGAAGGAGCAGAGTGAGGTCGGCAGCATGGGCGCCCTTCTGTTCTGAGCCCCATCTCCCCGGATCAGGGAGAAGGAAGGGAGCCACGAGACTCCCCATAGGGAGCACTGCCGTGGCACCGCGACTCTGGTCTCTTGATGGTTTTGAATTTCCTATTCTTGCATTCCACTTTGTAAAGTGCTAGGATTTTTCCAGTTTGAAATTTTGCTTTTTATTCTGGCCTTGGCAGGAGGAATTGTAGAACGGAGGTTTTATTGAGCTGACTGCCAGAGGTGGGGGTGGTGAGTGACCGTCCCCAAGCGTCCACGTCACTGTTGTTTTAACCTTCACACCTGCTCAGTGCCATCGGCGGCTGCAGTGGTCTGAGCTGTGCCCCCGCCGTGGGGCCATCCCGTCGGTTCGAAGCACAAATCCTGTGGCGGCGTCTGCATTGAGGCCGCAGGGCACGAGGCCAAGAGCAAATTGCGCTTTCTGGCTGGCGGGCTCACTAGTGAGTCCTTTTCACAATCAGGGGTAGGACTATCTGGCTCAAAACTGTTTTTCCTGGAAAACACAATTGTTTTCCCTTTTTATAAGTAGTTTTTTAGGACTTCTTCCAAAAGAAAGGGATGGATTTTTCCAGAAGACGCCCACTGTTGATTTTTCTGCATGTGCCTGTTGACTGTTCGCATTGACTGTTCTAGTCGGGCTTCGAGGCTGAGGAGTCGGCTTGGCTGCCCCGTGTCTGTCTGTAGTCGGCGTGTGTCCTCCAAGCAAGCGAGGCCAGGGCTCCCAGCCTCATGGCCTTGTGCCTGACCAAGCCAGGTGGACGTTGTGTAGAGGACCCTTGAAGGGATGTGTGTCTGTCCAGCCCTTCCGGCTGTCGCCATGGGTCAGGCCTCGCGCTGGGCGGAGGGAAAGGTGCACAGATGTGGAAAGGTGGCAGCTGGGCGCTCAGCACCGCCGCCTTCCGGGCTGAGAACTTCTGATCATGTTTTTTTAGCACTTTTTTTAAATTGTGCCTGGGACCAAATGCATGTAGAGTAAGTAAGTGACCCAATGCCACCCATCTCCTGTCAGCTTCCATCAGGAGCACCCAGCAAAGAGGAGGGCCTGGGCCCCAGGTCAATGATGAAATCTGGATCAGGGGGCTTAGGATTTTTTTACTGTTTGGGGTGGGTTTGTTTTGTTTTGTTTTGTTTTTTAGTAAGTTGCTCCAGTGTTTGGTATGAAAAGACTCCCAATTACGTCTAAAATGAAGTTCTGTTTGCAGTAACAGAGGACCTAGATTTTAGGAATTTTAAGGCCTTTAGGAAGGCTCCTCAGGGGCAGGCCGTGCTTGGCAGCAGGGACAGCAGAGTCAGGCACCGTGAACCTGAGGGGTTCTCGCTGGAAGATGCCCCGGTCCTAGAAGGGGAGCACCCGGGGCCCTGTGGAAAGAGCTGTTGCACCAGCAGGAGGCCCACAGCGGCCTCTGAAGCCCAGAGCCACGGTCACGGTGCGGCCACTCGGGTGGCAGGGCAGTCCCGAGTCGGAGCTCCCAGGAGACCTCACTGGCGATGCGAACCAGGACACACACTGACCAAGGGACAAAACGCAACTTGCCTGAAGCCACCCGGCAAGCCAGTGGCAGAACCAGGACGGGCCTGGCAGGCCTGTTGCCCCCCCCAGTCCAGGGCATACCACCGCATCACACGTGGCCTTGTCAGACCCAGTCCTGAGCAGAGACTTGACGCCTCCCTGCCTGTCGCAACACACGGTCTGCGCGACCCGCCCCCCTCCCCGGGGCAGCGCCGTGGGCACCAGCCTGGGGAGGGGGGACTCTCGTGGCTCGTGCTCTGTGGTCCGTGATCACAGTGGGTAGGGGCCAACCCCAGCCTCCAGGGGACTGTCACTGTGGACGCCGCAATGGCATAACTGAGTTAAGGTGAATAAGTGACAAATAAAAGCCAACTTTTTACAAGCCCCTTGGTCATGTTCTCTGGGTTTGCAGTTCCCAAGAAGGCCACCAAGGGAAGAGCTGGGTGCCCCCCGGTGTGCATGAGGCATGTGAGCCCTGCACAGGGTGCCCCGGGTATCCCCTCAGTGGACATTCCTCCTCGGACAGGCATATGGCCTGGAAACGTCCTTCTCCTGGGGGTGGCATCAGCTGCATGCCTAGGGTTTGGTGAAGAGAAACACAGGTGAAGTGCTGGGTCCTCCCGGAAGTGCAGAGGGGTGGGGAGGACTGTCTCACCTATGAAGGCAGCCCTGCCACACCGTCCCTGCACGGCGCCCTCCCGCCCATCCAGGCCCCTGGGTGCTGTTGCCCTTGGCTGTGACAGCAGGCATTGCTGTGCAGCCAGCCGTGACGAGCCAGATGTGAAGCTAAGCCAGAAGGGTTTCCCCCGCCCCAGGACCCCATCACAGGGATGGCGGTGGCCGGCGTGATGGCCGCTCCCTGGAACGGGCACTGAAGGTCTCCCCATGGCTTCCACTCCGGGGAGAATAATGCGTGTTTCCAGGTTGATGGGAGAGAAGAGCTCCCCACTCACCTGGATTTTGAAGGTGACAGGCTTCTGGACATGGAGCCCTCCACTGCCACTGCCGGGCCTGGTGCTTCCTCGGTGACTCCCAACTGACAAGTGGGCGGGACCTTCCTCCTCAGCTGGGCTCCAACCTCAGTGTCCCAAGGACAGCCTTAGACTTTGGCTTGGGAAACTGATTTCTGGGGTGCCTGGGTGGCTCAGTCAATTAAGTATCCGACTCTTGATCTCAGCTCAGGTCTTGATCTCAGGTTCATGAGTTCAAGCCCCTCATTGGGCTTCATGCTAGGTGTGGAACTTACTTTAAAAAAAAAAAAAGAGGTCCACCTCACCCCACTGCCCCAAACATTCTGGGACCTTCCATCACCCTGCCCAGAACCTTTGGCCAGCATGCCTCCACGTTGTACACTCCTTTCCATTCGGCACTCGTTATTGGTGCCCTGGGGATAAATGGGGCAGGAGTTGCCTCAGAAAGCTCACCCCCCCCCCCCCC
>NC_043711.1:56275880-56279456 GCF_006229205.1 Suricata suricatta
CCCCCCCCCCCCCCCCGCCCCCCAGCGATGGGTTCCACAACATCCACCAAGCTTCTGGGCTTTTCCCAGTTTCCCTCAGTTTTTATCTGCCTCACGAACTCCTGTTGATCCTTCAAAGCCCAGCACAATAATGCTAGAAACCTCTAAATGCCCATCAGAACGGGACTGGATAAATGACAGCACCTCCTTCCCATGGAATGGAACCAGGAGAACATCTTATAGATGCTATTAGAAGAATATCCAAGATGTGCTGTTGAGGGAGGAAAAAAAAAAACCCAAGAGCAGGAATAGCATATGTCACTATTTGTATTCTAAAAGTTGGGTAGGGGTAGAGTGCCTGAGTGGCTCAGTTCTGACTTCGACTCAGGTCATGATCTCCAGGTTCAAGAGTTTGAGCTCCGCATCAGGTTCTCTGCCGTCAGCACGGATCCTCTGCTTCCATACCTCTCTCTCTCTCTCTCTATCTCTATCTCTATCTCTGTCTCTCCCCTGCTTGTGCTCGCTTACTCGCTCTCAAAAATAAATAATACACTTTTAAGAGATTGGGTTGGGGTTAAAAAATGGATTGTACATCAGGACCAGGTCTGTCAATTCCTCATGAATCCGAACCCAGCTACTCCACTCCTGGGTATCCACCCAAGAGAAATAAAAATCTATGTCCACACAAAAACTTTTATACAAGACTGCCCAGGGTGCTGGGCTGGCTCAGTCGATAGAGCATGTGACTCTTGATCTCCAGATTGTAAATTCAAGCCCCACATTGGGTGCAGAGATTACTTAAAAATAAAACAATTAGGAGCACCTGGGTGGCTCAGTCTTTTGGATATCTGACTCTTGATTTCGGCTCAGGTCATGATCCCACTATCATGAGATCAAGCCCCGTGTCCAGCTCTGTGCTGGGCATGAAGCCTGCTTGGGATTCTCTCCCCCACCCTCTCTCCCTCTGCCCTCCCCTGCTCATGGTTTCTCACTCTCAGAAAAATAGATACATTAGGGGAAAAAAAAAGGACTATATATATATATATATATATATATATATATATATATATATATACACATCCCATGCACATTCCGCACCATTCGCTATTTTATGAGAATATATTTGCTCAACATTGGAAAAGAGAATTAAAGGCATCTCTGACATTTTAATTTTTTTAAATATTCATTACGTCTTATTCATAATAGCTGAAATGTAAGATTGGGCCAAACGGCTGACGGCAGGTAGATTGATGAGAAAACAGCAGCACAGTGAAAACACTCGGACAATGGCATCTCCGGGAATTGAAAGAACAAACCAGCAATAGCACAGCATGCATGGATTACAGAACCATGGCTCTAACCGTGTGAAGTGGACTGAAAGAAACCAGTCACAAGAGCGCATTCACGCTGTGCTAACCCCATTTTTAAGAAGCCCTGGAGCAGGCAAAGCTTATCTATGGTGACAAAAATGAGAATTGTTGCTTTTCCCTAGTGTGTTGGAGTCGGCCGGGGAAGAGGCACAAGGGAACTTTCTGGGGTGACAGTAACGTCTTTGATGGGGAGTGGGTTTCATTTGTCGAAACTCATGCATTAGGGGCGCCTGGGTGCCTCAGTTGGTTGAGCATCTGACTTCGGCTCAGGTCATGATCTCACAGTCCGTGGGTTCGAGCCCCGTGTCGGGCTCTGTGCTGACAGCTCAGAGCCTGGAGCCTGCTTCGGATTCTGTGTCTCCCTCTCTGTCTGCCCCTCCTCTGCTCACACTCTCTGTCTCTCAAGAATAAATATTAAAAAAAAGAAAAAAAGAAACTCATGCATTGGTCCACTGAGGATTAGTGCATTTCACTGTGTATAAATTTAACCTTATTTTGGAATGGAGCGTGCTAGTGGCCGCCAGTTACTTGGAAATGAATAAAATAATATTGGACAACACTGGATTGAGGGATGGAGGGAGGGACTGATAAGCATCCAGATGATACAGGTGGTCACTGTACAATTCCTGCAACTTTTTATGTTTGACAGTTTTTATCCGTGTTGGGAAGCATACTAGGCACTGGTACGGGCTTGTGCACCCCAGGACATCCCTACTGGTGTAGGCAGGTTGCTTCTGGGGAGGAAAAGGGGATGGCAGAGGGCAGGGGGAGAGGAACATTCTTCACTTTATACCCTTTTGTACTTTTTTATACCTTGAACCATGATCTAAATTGTCCATTAAATATATATATATATACATTATTAAGAACCCAGCTGAGTAGCTTTCCCTTGGCTGCTCTATTCCCACACGGACATTTGGACAGACCCTCCCTCCCTGCCGGCCCTGCCCCAAGCCTTCGTTGCAGGCAGGCAGCCTGGCGGCTGAAGGTCCGCTCGCATGTCAGACTCTAAGGCCAGGCTTGGCCACGCCCCACGGGCGGGGCGCTGGGAGCGGGCGCTGTGCTCTTCTGGCCGCACGGGGGCGTTGTGGCTTCGCAGTCACGGGCGCCGCGCCGCAGTGGGGAGGCAGTCAAGACCCCCAGGAAGCGAAAAGGGAGAGGGACTGGCACCTTCCGTGCAGTCGCTCGCCTCTGAGACACCGCCGCCCACCGGAAGGCCGCTGCTGGGGCCCCCGCCCTTCCCCGTGCCTCGCCCGCGCTGTTCTCGGCCACTCTGACCACTCGGGCGGGCTTCCTGCCTACCACCCTGCCTCTCTCTCCCACCCCCTGGACTCCCCTGAGCTCCTGTCACCTCCTCTGGGAAGCCCTCCAGACGCCTCCCTGAGCACCTGGCTCACGGGTCCTTTCTGTCAGTTTGTCAACGGGTGGGTAGGCTCGCGTCTGTCCCGGAAGCTGACCGTCCCAGGTGGCCTGGCTCTTTCCCCAGCAGAGGCCTGGGGACGGGTCACCTCAGTGGGCATCTGTTCTTCTCAACCACCTGGTGTGGGACGGACAAGGCAGATGGGGTGAACCCAGGACTAGCTGAAGGCGGGGTGTCGTTCCGGGGAGCGCTGTGATGTGTGCCCTTCAGGCGCAATAATGGCGGGAGGGCAGGGGCCAGGGAGCTGGCGGGATACCACCGTGAGCCTTGCCATCAGTCCCCTGGGCTTTGGGGACCTATGAAACGGTTTTGAGTAGGGGCCTGACTGGGTCAGGTCTGGAGTTTCCAAAGATGGCTGGGACAGTGGGGAGAGGAGGCTGGTGGCCCTGGTGGCAGAGGCCTGGAGGAGTCTGGAAGCAGAGGTCCCATTAACTGTACCCCCTACTCTCGGCCCTCCCTACGCTGTCGGCCGGAGTCACGTGGGGCAGAACGCACCTTGATGACATTTCTGTGCTGACAGTGCACGTACCTGACCCAGCGCTCATGCCTGCTCCCTCCGCCCACGTGTCCTGGGTCCTGCCGTCATGTGCCCCAGACCTGCACTGCACTTGCCACCCCCGCGGTGACCCCTGTGCCCCAACGTGAGAGGGTCGTGGGCTGTGCGCGCGACCCGCGGCGGGTGGGTACATCCGCTGCCAGTGCGCGCCTCGTCGTGTCCCACCCCGGCGCGTCCCTCCGCCGCGGGGTCTGCGAGCCCGCGGCCCGGCGCCCTCCCCACCGCTGCCCGCGCGCTTCCCCATTAATCAC
>NC_043711.1:56279556-56330336 GCF_006229205.1 Suricata suricatta
TCCATCGCCGCCCAGACGCTCGCCGATGGCTGCACCGGCGGCGCGGCACGGCCATTAATCACTGCGCCTGCCGCCGAGTGACGGGGAGGGGCGACAGGGCCGCGCTGGCCGCCAGCCAGACCCCGCGGCCCGCTCACGCTTTCCCCACCACCCGGCCCTGCTGCGCGGTGCTCCCCCGCACCCTGGGCTGCCCTGGCGACCCTGCTCAGGGCCTGCAGCTGGTCCCTAAGGGGCGGTGGGCTGGCCCCGGGATCCACAAGAGGGGGAGGAGCGGGGAGCCCGGAGCAGGTGCACGCAGGTGCACAACCGCTCTGCTCCTGGGCTGTACGGCCTCCCGGAGACCAAAAGGGAGGGCTGACCTGTCCTAACAGTGGCTACTGCGTGGCTGGACCAAGGGGGCAGCCGTGTGTCCCCTCTGGCTGCCCCAGGCCTCGCTTTTAGGCCCAGAGGCCCAGCGAGGGGCCGGCACAATGCTTTGGGAAGTCGTGGACAAAGCTCACACCTTTGTCGGTTTCCAGAGCTTGCGTGGCCCTGAGCAGGTGCTTGTCCTTCTGGACCTAACAGAAGCATCCAGCCACCTGGGATTTCTAGGTCTTTCCACAGGCCTGCTCCTGGGATAGGGAGGGGTAGAGCCTAGTTGGACAAAACTGTGACCTCTTCTTCCAAGAGATAGGGATTGGGTGCTCCTTGCCGAGTTTTACCAACCTGGAGTGCCCGATGCAGCCACACACCACCTCACCACGTCTCCACCTCACATATCCCCACATCCTTCTATGGGATACGGCTGCACCCATCTTATGGATGAGGAAGCCAAAGCTCAAGGACCAGAAGGGACCACCCTCGTCAGGACCAAGGGCCAAACCCACTCAAAATCACATCTGTGTGCACCCCTCCACCTAGACCCAGAGGCTCCTGACTCTCACCTGTCGCCTAACTGGGCTCCATCAAGAGCTGCTCGGATGGACCAGCTGCCTAGCCCAGGGCTGGCCCTGGGGGCCACTGAGGACTGCTGGGTGGCCAGTGTTTGCTGCTTTCCTGCCAGAAGCCTGCAGACACCGGGGTCAGACGTGGGGGCCAATGGAGGAGCACACTCCCACTGCTGCACAGCTCTGTTTTGCTTCTTGTTTGCTAACCGAGAAGTAACCTTCTGGTGTGACATCACCCTGTTTAGTCCTACAAAACCCCACAACAGCCTTTGAACCCATCTAGGAAGCACACCCTACGAGGTGTGGCTGTGCAAAGGCATCTGGGCTGAGAAAATGGAGGGGGACGAAAATGGAGGGGCACAGGGCTGGGGACATGGTCTCTCAGGAGCCCTTCCAGCTCTCCCATGTGTCTCTGCTTCTCCAGGGTCATTAGCACCAGCTCGGGGAGCCGGGATTGACACGCCCCAGCCACCCAATCAGCTGGGGGCAGCTGGGAGGCCCCCAGGAGAGCCTGGGCCCAGAGCGTGGAGTACCAGCCCCTTCTACAACCAGCCCCCAACCCTGCTGCACTTTAATATTACAACGATTTTTCACCCCAGAGCTGAAATAGTGCAAAAAATGGGGCTGCTGTAATTGTTGTTAGATTGCGTGTCAGCCTGATAAGATGTAACAAATATTTTCCTCCCCACCAGGGTCTGTTTCCCTCTTGGTAATGGATGGAGAAACTTCTCATAGTCAGCGAGGGATCGGTCGTAAAAACTTCGCCTGGAAGATTAATGTAATAATCACAGGCCTTGCTGGAAAAAAATAGGAGGAAAATTAAAATAACCCAACCTTCCTACCTATCCAGAACCATCTCCCTGGGCGCCCCCAAGGCCAAAATACCGGAGAAGCAGGAACGGGAGCTGTGAGCACACCCCCCTCCCCCACTCCTCGGCGCTCTGGCCATCGGAGTTCTGAGCAGCAGGGAGGGTGCTGTCCACTCCTGGGCCTGAGAGGTTGGCCAGCACCCCTCTTCTATCCTGCTCCTTTTTTTTTTAATGCTTTTTATTTATTTTTGAGAGACAGAGAGAGACAGCTGGAGCAGGGGAGGAGGGTCAGAGAGAGAGAGGGAGATACAGAATCCAAAGACAGCCTCCAGGCTCTGAGCTAGCTGTCAGCACACAGTCCGACGCAGGGCTCGAACCCACAAACCGTGAGATCTGACCTGAGCCGAAGCCGGACGCTTAACCGACTGAGCCACCCAAGTGCCCCTATCCTGCTCTTTAAACGCCGTGAAAGGTCTGGGGGCTGGGGGAAAAGGTCCAGCCAGGGCAGAGCCTGCTTTTGGCCTCTGGGCCATCCCAGCCAAGTCACCATCCTCACATCTGTTTGCCTCACCTGCCTGGTACAGAGATCAGATCTCGAAGGCCACTCCAAAACCTCACCACGGAGCAAGGTGCTTAAGCCTTCGGGGGTCAAGAGCACCAACTCCAGCCAGGCTGACTGCACATCCGGTCCCACCTCTTCCTAGCTGTGCCCACTGCTAGGACTACCATGAGGGCGTGGAAGCAAATAGAAAGCCATGACACAGGCTCTAGAACTTAGTAGCTCCTGCCACACCTTAGGTGTCCCTTTTTTTCTAGCGTGCCTTGAGTTGGGAGGGACACAGCTAGCTCAGAGGATGCAGGCCATAGAGGCAGGCCATAGCAATCAGCCCTGATTTCAGGAATCATCCTGCTGCCTCCCACCAAAGCCGGTCTCCCCTCCTAACCCCCAAAGACCCCCATGTGTGACCTCCTGCAGGGGCCAGGCCCACTCTGGCAACAGCAACCAGCTGGGGCCTTCTTGGGGCGTGCGTGTGGCCAGGGGACCCTCAGGGGGCTAGATGAACTCCCATACATGACAGCCCTCCAGCCCTCAGTGCCCTAGACATGCCCAGGTGGAGATCACCACGGAACACAGGTGGGCCCACCCCACAAGGCCCTTGTGGCTAAGTGGGATTAAAGCCCTGATAGGATCAAGATCTCCACCTTGGCCGGTCTTCTCTCCTACACATAAGGGTTCGGAGACCCGAGACGCCTGGGCAGCTCAGGTCATGATCTCACGGTTTGTGGGTTCGAGCCCTGTGTCATGCTCTGTGCTTCAGATTCTGTGTCTTCCTCTCTCTCTCTGTCCCTCCCCCACTTATGCTCTCTCTAAAATATAAATAAACGCTTAAGGAGAAAAAAAGGAGCATGGAGACCCCCCGCCCACGTGGGCAGGGAAGCCTTTACGGAGGCACCGGCCGCTGAGCTGGTGGCCGAGGGCCGGACAGGGCAGAGGCAGAATGCTGCACTCATCCTACCAGCAAGAACGTTCCACCAGGGTGTTTGTCGATCAGGGCTGCCATTTCCTCTCCAGGGGCTGAAAGCCCCGCTCAGTGGACTAACGCGTCAAAGGGACACAGGAGCCAACCAGAAGAGCTCTCAATGGCCGAAGTTGGACCTATGTGAGTAACAGAATGAGTAACGCAGTGCTGGATTAGAACCCGAAGTACGAATAAGCACCCCTCCCTGACCTGCAGCGACGTTAACGAGTGAGTTGACAGACGGGAGAGAACACAGGAGAATAGGCACCTCTGATGCAGAATTCCAGTGGTCTCTGTTGACCCCCAGTACACGAGGAGGCAGAGCGAAACCCCCACACTTCTGGGGGGGAGGTGCTGTGTTTAGCGACCTCTTCCAATGAGGACGATATAGAAGGGGGACAAGAGAAACGCGATAAACATGACCAGGGCCAGGTGGCCGCGTCAGCCATCAACAGCGGCAGATCATGGCTGTGACCTTTCGCAGAGTGATGGTGAGAAAAGCATCAAAGGCTTGTCCACAGACTACCTGGGCAGCAAACCCCCCCCCCCCCCGCCCCTGTGCCATGGGTCAGGGTCGCCAGAAACAGAGGACAGGTACGAACTGTCATAGCCAACAGGGACAGAGGAGGTAGACCAGCTAAACAAACGTGGTGTCCTGGGTGGGATTTCGGGACAGACAAAGGCATCCCTTAATGCAGGTAGGACAATGTATCCGTATTAGCCCATCAGATGTGACACACACACATATGTACACACACCCCACACCAGCACTGCGGGGTGTTCACAGTTACGGGAGCGGCGTGAGGCGCACGGAATCCCCTGCACTTCTGGAAATCAAAAACTGTCCTAGAATACATAGTTTATTTTTTTTTAATTTTTTAATGTTTTTTTTATTTAGTTTTGATACAGAGAGAGACGGAGCATGAGAGGGGGAGGGGCAGAGAGAGAAGGAGACACAGAACCAGAAGCAGGCTCCAGGCTCTGAGCAGGCTGTCAGCACAGAGCCTGACGCGGGGCTCGAACCCACGAACGCGAGATCTGACCTGAGCCGAAGCCGGAGGCTTAACCGACTGAGCCACCCAGGCGCCCCCATAGTTTATTTTTAAAAAATTCAGAGAGAGACATGGCCTTAAAATAACCTACAAGGATTTATTAGAGAACATTCCAGGTGAGGCAGGGCTCCTTCAGAGCAACCACAGAAGTTATGGTAATTTAAAAAGAAACACTTTCCACGCTGAGCTGATGCCGGGCCCAACCGCAGCCGAGTGGGGACAGAGCCTGCGCGCGGGGCGGCCTCCCGCGGGGCCCCAGGCCGGGCCTGCGCGGGCAGCCTCAGAGCGAACCTCGGCTGTCTCACTTCATGTACTTATCCTGCTGGTCAGCCAGGATTTTGGCCGAGGACTTGGCATCATAGAAGAGCTCACTGATCTCCTCGACGTGCTCCTTCTCAATACTGTCCTTCCCGTTGATCTTCGCCAGCAGGTTGGCTGGGGTCAGCAGCTGCACTGAGTACCTAGAGGGGCCGGGGCCAGGGCACGAGTGAGATGGGGCCACATATGGGAGCCCCCTAACTCGCCGCATCAGAGGAGGGCCACAAGTCACAGGACATGTCCTTGCCCCCAAATCTCTGCCACAGTCTAAATGTGCCGGGTCAGCCTATAACTGTGGCTACTCAAAAGAGACCAGAGGGGCCCTGGCTGGCTCAGTCGGTGATGTGTGAGGCTTCATCTCCGGGCTGTGAGTTCGAGCCCCATGATGGGTGTACAGATTACTTAAAAATAAAAGGGACCACAAACTGTGGTGTACGCAGGTGCAGGCCAGGAACGCTAAGGCCCAGACTAGACACCGAACACTGTAGACGGCAGGCAAACAAACACATAGCCAATCAAAAGCACGTTCCCCAGCAAGGGCATAGAAATCCCGGAGTTTTTAAAGCCCTGCTCCACCCAGAGAAAACATCTTGCACTTGTGCTTTGCCTTCAAGTGAGAAACAGACTCAGAGGGAAATAGGGATTGGCTGGGGGCTGTGAGGTCATGATTTCACAAGTAGGGCACTGAGAGGGACACTGTCCACAGGCTGGAACTCTGGGCTGCCGGTGAAGAGTCAGGCCAGCAGTCTGCGTCCACGCTCATCCTTACCCCTTACCTGCACCCGCCACGCCCTGGCCACACAGCCTGGGGAACAGAGTCATAGAAGGGGCCAGGAGGGGCCTGGCCAGTGAGCCGCCTGTGTCAGACCCTGGTCTCCACACCATAGCCAGCCAGCTCTCCACACGGGAGCAGCCACTAAGCCGTCACTCTGGATTTATGGGTGCCATCACCTAAATATTCTGCATCCTACATTGCAGTGCCAGGACGACGCCTGTCACAGCAGTGAGGGCGGTGTGGTCCACTACCCTGGAGAGGGACCCGCTGGTATGTCTCTGAATGGGCCACACAGAGGCTACACAGGGCAGTTGGCCGGGCAGCAGCCCTGGGCAGACATGCTCACCTCAGAGTTGTCTTGGTACCGATCTCCCCCAGGTGGTTCAGCGCCTCCTCACTGATGTTGATTCCTTCTGTCTGGGCTCGGATTTTAATAATCTTTTGGAGGATAAAGACCATGATCAATAGTGACCGATCTCAAGTGTCCCCTTATCAAGTGCTCTAAAAACAATCCTGCCTGGTGTGTTTTGCCTGGCATCGTCAGAGCAAATGGGCCCACAGCGGGGCTGGAGGGCAGAGAGCTGGCCTCGAGCATCTCCGGGTGCAGGGCTCACGGTGACTGGAAGGTGGTCGATGCCCCTCGGGCAAGGGCCAAGGTGGCTGGACCCCTGCCTCCCCACCCTCCCTCCTGCAGTCCTTAGACCTGGAGAGTGCAGGCCCCTCTGAAACCCGCTGGGGCCCCGCAAGGGCTCTGACCTTCCTCCCCAGCGGGGGCACCACCCCCTATAAGCACTCAGGCAAGAGACATTTTTTATTTGCTTGATAAATACGACGGCAAATAAATCAAAAAAGTTACTTCTAAAGATTTACCAGCCCTCGTAACATGGCGGGGAGATATCTCCTCTATCAGGGGGAGGCTGGCACTGTTGCAGGAAGACCCTGGCGAAGCTAGAGGGAGGCAGGCTGGCGGCGCGGCTGCTCTGACACAGAGGCCCCGGCATCCTGCAGGCGCCCCAGCGCTGAGTGATAAGGGGCAGCTGGGATAATGATGTTGTGTGTTGGGAAGCTGAGATAACTCGAGGAATTCGAGCCTCATATAATACAGGAATTTTTCACTTTGGCAGCTTCGTAAACAAGATATCAAGAAGCCCTTGTTTAAATTAAAGCCATAAAAACAGCCAAGGTAGCGGCAGAGGAGTGGGAAGGACTGAGGCCCGGCCGGAGCCCTGCATGAGGAAGAGAGGGACCTGGGGTTGCGGAGCCGGACCCTTCCCACCAGCCTTGTGGCTCCAGGCAGAGACCTGCAGGGGTGAGTGGCTCGGCGTTGGGGGCTCTGCTGAGCGGACCCGGTGCGTCGGCTTCTGTGAACAGGCATGTCCTGTTCCGTAGGGTAGCCAGGCCTACACAGCTGGACCAGGGCAAGAGCCACGGCAGACAAGACAGCAGGACTAGGGCAGGTGGCCTATTTGCCGCAGGAAACCAGGGCCACCAGGGCAGCGGGCAGGGAAGTTTCTGTTGGTCAAGAGAGACTCAGAACTTAGACTTCTGTGTGAAACGGCCTGGTTCCTAAATGTTGGCATCTTGTTCAGGTAAGTCACATGCCCGCCCCAGCTACGCGGAGCATTTCCATCCAGCCCGGGAGCTGCCTGGGGGTGACCGCCATCAGAGGCTCAGCTCACACATGAGGACTTCCACCTTCCACCGTCTCAGGTCTAAAGCTACATGCACTGAGCAGAGGGAAGTCGCCGAACAGGCCCAAGGACGTCAGGAGAAGGAGTGGGGAGAGAGACCCCTGCTCCTGGCTCCCCGCATAGGACCCCCTCTGCCAACCACCACAGCCGGAGCCGGACGGATCTGGGCTCTAACAGGAAAGGGGCTTCTCCTGGCCAGCTCAGGATTTAGGAAACATTCAGGTCCTGCCAAGAACCATGTCCCCTGGGCGCCTTAGGGAGATGCAAATACTGAGCCCGGAGCCAGGGGCCTCGGGCAGCGCCACAGCTGGCGCAGGACTGCCAGGTGGCTCAGCTCACTCTCCCAGGGGCAGGTCAGAGCAGTCCCAGGAGTTCCTGTTTCACATTGCTTGGAAACAGACAGTTCATAAATTAGATCTTTAATCATTTAATAACCTGCAGGGATAGTTTACGAGGCGTCGGCACTGACGGCAGCGCACACGGTTACATTTACTTTGTGTTTAGACGCCTGCAAAGATGCCTAGTATCCCCTGAATCCACAGGAACAATGCTACGCACGACCTGGCAGCTGTCTGACCTCTGCTCACCTGAGAGAGCACCTGAGAAGAGGCTCTCCCGGCTGAGCCAAGGAGTGAACCGGCCCAGGAGCCAGAGGCACCCTGCGGAACATTCCAGGAGCGCTCAGACCGTGTGCCCTGTGGCTGAATGGAGGCAGCAAAGGTGAACTGCTCTGAGTGAGGTCCTACCCTTTCGGCTTATCTCTGTGGCCCCAGAGCCTCAAAGCCCAGTTTTCGAGAGCTGTGCTAAGGACCCCAGCAGTGACTGAGGCCCCTGCTACGAGGGGTAACAGTAACCAGAGTGCAGCAGGGCGGCTGGCCCTGACCTGCCTTCCGTCACTCTCACCATCTCCCTCAGTCCTCACGATAGCCTTGAGAAGAGAGAGCAGACCTTCCAGAGGGCGAGGAAGGTGCACAGAGGCATGCCCAGCGCTCGAGTCCCTCAGTCAGGAAGTACCGCTGTGGCCTCTTCTGGCAGGAGGATGCCGTGCCCCCGTCCCCACAGTAAGGACGAGGTGCCACCAAGGTCTCCTTTGCTCATGCCTCTGCTTCTATTCAGTGAACACCCTGGCTTCAGCCCAGCACTAAGCCGAGAGCCGGAGACTGTCGGACTCTGTCTCCTAAACAAGGCACCTGGGCCGCTCTACAACCGCTCCAGTGCCCCGTCAGGCTGCTCATGCGGGGGGTCTCTGGCTCCTGCATCTCCATGGCGCTCATGGGCGCTGGCCAACAACAAACGCCAGCAGGGCCAGTGGGTCGGGGCCCCGGTGAGTGGGGTGCTGCCAGGGAGCGCCAGGAGAGGCCTTGCCGACACAGCACCACGGGGAAGCTGACCCCAGCTGAGACAGTTCTAGCATGTGGGCACCGCCGGCGGCCCAGTGGGGAAGCCCACGGGCTCCCAGACCAGGCAGCAGACTGCGGTCTGTCAGTCCTGCCACCCACTAGGCCCTAATGAACTTTATGAGCCTGGGTGGCTTAGTCAGCCTCGGTCTCGGGTCCTCACCTCTAAGAATGACAGTGTGACATGTGACAGCACTCCCACCCACAGGTACTGGAAACTAAATGGAATCACATGAGTGAAGTATGTCCATGGGCTTCACAGGCCATCCAGGCCAAGAGGGCCCACGGAGACACCGGCACAGTCCTGGTGCATGTGGACCCCACAGGAGAAGGCCCACGCCAGCACTGAGCCATCTGGGGCCAGGTGGGCAGAACAGGGCAAGAGCACAGCCATGCTGCCCCAGCAGGGTGCAGCTGAGGGCACAAGCTGCCACTGAGTACACGATGTAGGCTCCGCAGGGCACAGCCTGGCTCTGCATCTTGGCCTTGTGGCCCAGGGGCTGAGCTGTCCACAGGAGGAGAGGGCAACCAACGGTCACCTGGAAGCACCCGTAGGGACTAGAAATTTGTGTAAGTGCCTGGGCACATGCCACTCCAGCTCCGGGACAAGCAAGTGGCCATCCCTCCGCGGACACCGGGCAGTGCTCTTTGGGGTGCAGACACTGAGTCGTTTTCCACCCCCAGGGGAATGCAAATTTGGCTCACGTGGAATTCTGAGCATACGCTGTTACATACACTTCCTTCAGCCTCTTACAGGCTGGTGTTAGGACCCCTGCTCCCAGGGGCCCCTCTAAACTGCATGACCTAGCCTCACCATCTCTCCACGGCCTCCCCGGCCCACAGGACGGCCACCACCAGTCACACTGGTTGTGGCGGACAGGCTCCTGCCCCCTTCCAGCTTCCTGCCCTGCCGGAGTCAGCCTGCTGTGGGAGCTACTGCAACAGAGCCCTCAGCTTCGCCTATCAACACCAGAGACCTTGGACAGGGCATGGCCTGAACAGTAAGAGGCTGTCACAAAATCATACGTTGTTGCCCCTTTCCTGTAGCTGGTGGCTTCCCTAGAGGCTGTCATCGAGCTGAGTTTTTCACTACCCCTTTCCTAAAGTTTATCAGAAGGGAGATGACAGAAGAGACAACGGCCAGGACCGTAGGCAGCTCGGGTTTGGGAACACCTCAAGCAATGTCTCGTTAGTCCAGCCATCTTTCAGACGGGAGGACTGGAGCCCCGGAAGACCGGGACTGGCCCAAGGCCAGCAGCCAAGTGCCAGGACGGGGGTGGGAGGCAGGGGTGCTCCGTGGATGCCTTTCTGCACAGCATCAAGGAACACCAGGGCAAACGAGGGGGGAAGATGTGGGGGGAAGGGCGGCTCACCTGTTTCATTTCCTGTGGAGTGTACAGCATGGTCCGGATGATCATCACGCGGTCCAGAAGGTCAAGAGGGATGCCATGAGGAGAGGTGATGTCCTCAGTACCCCTGCAAGGGTCACAATGATCACATCACCTGGGCTGCTCTGAGACCGGAAACCAGACACTGGAAACCCGGCTGAGGTGCTCGCGATAAACGAGCAGCCAATCCACATCCTGGGCCAAGCCGTGACCATAGAGCAAGTAACATTCACGTGGTGTCTAAAACAATCTCATTATTTTAGCAAATACCAGTATTATAGGAAATTTGGGGAAGAGAAGAAAGAGACACCTAAAATCCTATTAAAAATATTCACACATTTACCAAATTATTGTAGACGTGCCTTTATAAATTACAGTATGTATGTATGTAGTTTTGTTTTGGTTTTGCTCACACTGCTTCCGTCTTAATAACCTATCAAGTATTGCATTTAACCCAAACTGTTGGGCATTTAGGTAGTCTCCAAGTGTTGCTACTAATAACGATGTCTGATGAATTAATTTTATGCATGTAGCCAGGAACATTTCTGTAGCAGCTCTCAGAGTGCCACCACGACCCTGAGCATCTGCGTGAGGGAGTGAATATCCTGATTTGCACAGCTACATAAGGGAGCTGATCTCACTGTGCAGAATAGTCTAAATTTTTTTTTAATGTTTTTATTTATTTTTGAGAGAGAGAGAGAGAGAGACACCAAGAGCAGGGGAGGATCAGAGAGAGAGGGAGACACAGAATCGGAAGCAGGCTCCAGGCTCTGAGCTAGCTGTCAACACAGAGCCCGACGCGGGGCTCGAACCCACGAACCGTGAGATCATGACCTGAGCCGAAGACAGTCGCTTAACTGACTGAGCCACCCAGGTACCTCCAGGGTAGTTTAATTCTTAACTACTCTGCTGCTTTACTGGTTTAGGAAAAAGAAGGGTAACACCTTGTCTGAACATACAGTTCCTGGATTACTAATGAATCACTTGAATGTATTCCCTTATATGCATCAAATGATTTTCCTTCCTTTTGGGAACTGTCCATTCCTGTCCTTGGTGCCTATTTTTCTCTGGAGTCCTTAACCAAGCCATAGGAGGAGCAGCCCAGGAGAGGGGTCCTGCCAAACCCCCAGGCCCTGAGATGCCAGGTGCCCAATAGAACATGTGCCCCGCAGGGCTGGCAGCAGCAAGATCGGCCTGGGCCATGGTTTCTAGAAGCCCGATGTGCCATGGGCTCCCGCCTCAGCTCTGGAGTGAGAGTGGCAGGGATTAACACCAGCACTACCTCTGCATTCCTAATGTGTGCCAGGCCACGGAGTCTCTGCTCATAACTCACCAAACGAACAAAGAACAAGGAATGTGGTTTGGATTTAGTGGTTCGTATCAGAGTACTCAGTTTTAAATATAAGCGCACATTTAAGAAATGTAACCTCAGTAAAGACATCTTTGTGCTGAAATCCTATGTGGTCAGTCGAAGTATTTGTTATTGCAAGAATGACATGTTCTGATGCACGCTACAACAGGATGCTGAGTGAGAGGAGCTAGTCACAAAACACGAGTGGACGTCACCAAGGGCTTGGGGAAGGGGAAGATGGGGCTTACTGCTACGGGTGCAGAGTTTCTGTTTGGAGAGATGGGGAAGCTTTCAAGACGGACAGTGGGGATGGTTGTACAACTCTGTGAATGCAAGTAATGCCACTGAACTGTACCCTTAAAAATAATGAAAACTGCAAATTCTGTTACATACTTTTTCCTAAATAAAAACAATTCAAAGAAAGAATAAAATGCTACACTTGATGAGTAATTAACAATTAAATAATTAACAATTAAGCTGGTAATTAACAAGACTTTTCAAAATAAGTTGACAAACAGCAAATATAAACATTAAGAGGGGCACCAGGGTGGCTCAGGCGGTTAAGCATCCGACCAGCTCAGGTCATGATCTCACGGTTTGTGGGGTCAAGCCCCACATCGGGATCTGTACTGACAGCTCAGAGCCTGGAGCTGCTTCAGATTCTGTGTCTCCCTCTCTCTCTCTGCCCCTCCCCTGCTCATGCTCTGTTTCTCTCTGTCTCAATAATAAATAAAAACATAAGAAAAAACATTTTTAAATATATAAACAGTAAGATAACTTTGGAGAAAACAAATCTTTTCCACCAAAAAAGATTTCTAAGTAATAAGGGAGAATTATAAAGTTTAAATTCTATCACAATTCGAATCTAAGTATTTGGTATGCTTGTAATCTTCACATGCAAAATTAAACAATTAATTTTTAGGTATCTGATTCTGTTTAGGCCATAAGTTTGGTTTTCTTAAGTTCTACTTTGGATTTCTCTTGGGAATTCTTGGGAACTCTCCAAAAGATCCCAACTTTGCCATGTTAAGATATCCCAAATTCTGTAACACTCATGGTAAATCGCCTTCGATTCAGATATAATAACAAACATGAAAAGTGTAAAGAAGAAGTGGTTAGAGGAAAAAATAAAGTACTCCCTAATCAAACTTCAAAAGAGCAGTATTTGTATCAGTGCACTCAGAATTTCTCATGGGGTGAGGGTGGGGGGTGCCTTGGCGGCTCAAGCAGGTTAAGCATCTGACTCTTGCTTTCGGCTCAGGTCATGATCTCACAGCTTGTGGGATCCAGCCTCCCATCAGGCTCTGCACTGACAGCATGGAGCCTGCTTGGGATTCTCTGTCTCTCCCACTTGTTTGCCTTTCTCCCAAAATAAATACACTTAAAAACCAGCAACAAAAAGAATTTTTCATAGGGCCTTGCCCCGTGGACCTGCAGCAAATCCCCAGCCCCGTGGAAGGGTCTCCGCCTGGACATGTGGACTTATGCAAAGAGGAGACATGACAGAGCTTCGAGGCAGACGATATGCTTACGGTCAACATAAAACGTGGGATTAGGAAATGTGAGAGAGACAGCGACAACTACAGAAATGGATGAGGACGCATGTGGAGAGACATAAATCAGCAAAACGGAGTATTCTGACACTCTGTTGGGGGAGGTGGTGTTGCAGAGCCCCCCCGCCCCCGCCCCCCGCCACTGAGTTGGCTGAAGCAGGGAACTGACCTTGGGAACATAGGAGAGTCTGTGCCTTCTTAAGCACAGAAGATGCTCACAAGAGAAAACTGTATACACTTTGGTGTGAAGAAAGATCCCAGGATTCTTCCACTCCCGAAAGGAGTGGATTTGCAGAGAACTCACAAATCCTTAAGTTAAAGGGTATTTTTATTTTTTCCAACCCTTCCAATAAATGTGCTCACCATGTGGAACTCTTTTAGTTGATCTGCACCATGGTTTTTTTTTTTTTCCAGATTATTTCTGCTTTTATTCTTTTAAATTTAATTTGATATTTCCTTTTTTTATGCAAAAAAAAAAAAGGGAAAAGATTCTTACAGTTTTGAGTCCACGAAACCAAAAATGTAAACAAAAAAGTCTGTTTAAAGACTGCTAAGCATTTTCAGGAATTACAGCCAAAAGATTTGTCCAAGCTATCAATCTTAGGTACAAAGTTTCTTTCAGACAACATCTTAGTGAAAAATGGTTTCTGGAATTCTGTTCTGCAAAAAGGGTCCGTCACGTGGCTAAGAGGGCCATGAACGGAGGCCTCCACTCGCCAGCTCCCGCCCAGGAGGTGGGCCTGGAAGGAGCTCTTGGCGCAGAGCAATCCCCGTTGGACAAGGCCGCCGTAATCACCATACTGGATTATGAAACTGCTAATAATAAACTGTAATTATTACATTTGGGTAAAACTGCAGACTTACTCTTACACCCACAGGTTCATTTCGGGCTTTGGCCCCAACCCAATACTGACTTCACCACTAGGCCATCTGACAGTTGTTCAAATGGTGTGAATGCTGCATCTCCTCCAGACACACAGTTTGGGGCTGTGATGCCAGAGGCCTAATCCTCCTTCAGATCCAAATTGGTGCCTCTGCAAGAATGAGGCAATTGCACTTGTAGAAATGTATCCCAAGGCTACACCTACGAGGGCAACTGGCAGAGTCATTTGGGAGTGCTCCCTTCTTACTGCAACTCAGAGCTCCTCCACTGCAACACTTCGGACATTTTAGAGTAAATCAGGTTTCTGCAGGGGACCGTCCTATGCGTTGCAGGATGCTCGGCAGCAGCCCTGTCCTCTACCCACTAGACACCAGCAGCACCCCAAGTCGTGACCAATAAAATGTCTCCGGTTGAGAACCCCTGCCTGACCGCTCCTGGAACTTCGGGGACACAGATAACGCAAAGCTTCTAAGAACACCTCACTGGGCAATGTGAAGGGGAACTCCAGGACGTCCACAGTGGATACGGAAACTGTGCTAAGAAAAAGACCATTTGATTTTTCAATGACGCTGCCAAGGCAATTCAATGAAGAAAGAACGGTCTTCACAATAAATGGTCCTTGGACCACTGGACACCCACATATGTGTATGACTGAGGCTAGAGAGACCTCCTCCTTGGCCCATCACAAAATTAACTATGAAGGATCATCAACCTAAACATAACAGCTAAAACGACAGAATGCTTAAAAGATATCACAGATGTAAACCTCTGTGACCTTAAATGAGGCAATGGTTTCTTACAGATGAGACTAAAAACACAAGCAACAAAAAAAATAGCAGAAAACCTGAACTGCATCAAAACATAAAAACACCATCAAGAAACTGAAAAAAAACAACCCACAGGATGGGAGGAAATATTCGCAAATCATGTATCTGGTAAGGGTCTAGTATCCAGAGCACATGAAGAATTCTTAAACTCACTAGTGAAAAGACAAATAACCCAGGTTAGAAAAGGGGCAAAGGACAGTAACAAGACAGTTCTCCCAAGAAGATGTACGAATGGCCGATAAGCACATGAAAAGATGCTTAATATCAGCAGCCGCCAGGGAAATGCGAGTCAAACCCACAGGAAGCCACCACCTCACACCTGGAAGGCTATCATGTAAAAGACAGACAGCAGCAGTGTCGCTGCCGGACGTGGAGAGACAGGAACTCTCAGACACTGCTGGTGAGACAGCGTAGCCACTGCCGAAACCAGTCTGGTGGTTCCGTAAAAGGTTAAAAAAGTTCCCATCTGGGAGCGCCTAGGGGGCTCAGTTGGTTAAGCGTCTGACTCCTGATTTCGGCTCAGGTCATAATCTCATGGTTCTGGAGTTCGAGTCCCAGGTCAGGCTCCACGCTGACAGGCAGGGTCTGCTTGGGATTCTCTCTCTCCCTGTCGCTCTGCCCCTCCCCCTGGTTTCTCTCTCCAGACTGCTTCAGCAAGAGCTGCCAGAGACTATGGCCGCGGCTGCTGCCACACCATGTCACCCAAGTGGCAGGAGGATGCCTGGAGTGCGGAGCTCTCTGCAGCTCTGCTGAGGAACCAGGGTCAGGGTGTGTGCTCTAGGAGAGAGCTTCGGTGCTAAGCCCTGGTAGGAATTGGTTGTTGTCGTGAGGATGATAATAGTGTCAAATTAGCAACAATAAAAAATGACAGCTAATGTGTATCGAGAGCTCCTTCCCTGCACCAAGCACAGGTCACTTTCGGAGGAAGGGACTGGTTCTCGCTGTTTAGATGAGGATACTGAGGCCCCACCAGAATGGGAGACTTGGCTAAGGTCACAGCAAGGAAGGAAGGCTGGGATTTGACTCCAGGGTTGACTGGGTTCAGATGTGAAATGATGAAACTTCTGGAACGTTGGTACAGTTTGGGCAACATCTGACTTGCTTCCCAGCAGACTTTTTCCTAGAGGGGAGCTGTCGAGCCTCTTTGCCCTTCAGATTCATAAATGACCTCCGGAGCACAGAAGGAAAGGGAAAGGGAGGAAGACTCCAGGAGCTGAGGGCTTCCTCTGTGCCAGACACTGTGCAAATACTTGGCCCGGGTCGCCCCAGGCGGTCTTGGGTGTCCCGACAGTCCTGTGGGCAGGGGATGCTTCTTCCAGGCTTTCGCAGGAGGGGCATGAGTGGGCCCCAGAACTCCTGCCGTCCCTGTTCTCCTGCCCTGCTTCTGGTCAGTTGGGGACGGGGGCGGTAGGGTGTTTGAGCTGGTGCAGGGCGTCTTGACCACCATTACTGAGTGGCCCTCATTCTCTAGGTCACGGCTCCCTGTGCACAGAGGAGAGGGGCCACTCCTGCAGCAGCACCTGGCGCTAAGTTTCTTCCTTGCGGCCTCAGGCTCCTCCTGGGAAGGGATGACACCCCTGGGTGCCCAGGGAGGTGTAGCTGCTCTGCCTCAGCCCGGCCCAAGTCCCCTCTGCACCAGGACCCCCAGCCATTGAAAGGACAGCCTGGCCTTGACCTCAGCTCCCCAAACCTAGGAAGCCTTCTTTTCTTGCAGGGAACAGCCCCTGGGGTTAAGGAGTCTTTGCAGGAGTTTCTCTCTACTTTGTTGCACCAAAGAGCAAGACTTAAGAAACTGTGTGGCCTCCCTTCTGTGTATCCCTGCGGCAGAACATGGCTTTCTCTCTCTTCCTCCCAAAAATAAATAAATAAACTTAAAAAAAAAAAGAAAAAGAGTTTCCATCTGACTCAATAATGCCACTCTTAGGTAGGGTCTGAGGCAGAGTTTCCTGGGTTTCGGGCTAGCCAGAGCTCCATCCCCACCGGGCATGTTCTGGGATGAGAGACACCTCGATGTGCACTTTTTTCCAGGTGTGGTGGGTCCAAGAGAAGGTACTCTGAGTCCTAAGAGACCCTGCTCCTGCCAGAAGGTGAGTGGAGCCTGTTAGCAGCGCCACCCAGCAGGGGGCGCCCTCACTCCAGGCTGAGCCCTGGCCTCACCACAGCCAGGAGTGTCCCGCAAGTCTCACAGGGTGCCAGGCCCCACCCCAATTTCCAGATGCTGTCCAGGTGCCATGGCTGGCCCAGCCCCGGAACAAGCTGTCTTCTCTACAAGAATGAAGAAAACCTCTGTGACGACAGTCTTGTCAAAACAGCGTTACAGGGCACCACTAGCTGCTGCCACATGAACTTGAGTCATATGTGCAAATCCTAATTCTGAGCCAGAGTGACCACCTGAGAGGGGAGCTGCCCCAAGCCGGCTGCACAGCTTCTGAACAATCTCAACGGAGACAAAGCTTCTCCATCAGGAGCGAGCTAAACTCCTGGATGTGACCCACCCTCGCTCAGAGGCAAGTCTGGGTGAATCAGCAATTCGGGCTCCTCACTCGGTTTGTCCCAGCTCCGTGCTGAGATAGTCATGGGCCCCAGGGTCTCTTTCCGGCCACCCCAGATGCCAGGAGCACGCAGCCTCCACAGCTCTGTTTGCCTACATGACTTCATCACAGGCTTGAAAAGGGCTCCTCACCACCCAGCTTCATGCCCCAGCACTGCTGGGACCAGGCCTCAACATTTAAGCAAAAGAGCAAGGCAACTACCAAGTCCAGGGTCTTTGAGCACTAGGAAGACGGTGTGTTCTCAGGGGCTCATCAGCCTCCAGAGGAAATCAGGAGAAAAAGAACCTCAGGGAAGTCCCCCGTCCCAGCCCTGGCAGGGTGAGCACACATGGGCATGCGCCTTCCAGGCCTCAACATTTACCCTTCCCAAAAGCAGGCCTACAGGGTTGGGGTGGGGGCAGGTGCCAGTGCAGCTCCAGGAAGGCCTGGGATAGAGAGAAAATACTGGTTTCATTAACAGAAAGATTTGGGTCCTCAGCCTATCTTTCTGACCAGCAGCAAGTTATTCTGCCATTAGGTTTCTTCATCTAAAGTATGAAGCCAAGAGCACTGACTGCCCACAGCTGGCAGGAAGATGGGAGCTGACTACGCAGGACCACCCGTGGCCAGCCTGTCTGACCTGACCTTTGCCACCACAACTCAATGACCCAATCATACCACACCGCCACCCCAGAGACCATGCGGGAGGCCCTCACATTCAGTAACAAGTTGACTGGCTGTTGCCTCTGGTGGCCACGATAGCAGGAGGCTGATGCATGGACCACCTGTGAAGACAGGCCTCTCAGGACAACCGTGACCTCCCTTCGGCTCCAGCCCCACTGATTAGGTTATGGGTTTAAAGTGATGCCAGAGGTGGACACGAACCCAGACAGAAACTGGCAGTGGCCACCCTACCTGATGACACAGTTGCCTCGGTTGGATGCGAAGATGACGATGGGGGCGATGGAAGACTCCAGGGCCCGGTGCAGGTAGGTGAAGCACTCGATGTCCAGCATGTGGACCTCATCCACAAAGAGCACCCCCGGAACGAGCTCAGCAACGCCCTGGTCGATGTATTTATTCACCACCTTGTTAATCTCCCCTCGAAGCTTGTCTAGGAGGCAGCGAGAGTAGATGGGCAAGGTCAGGTGGGGGAGGTGCTCCCCTTCTCTCCTTGTCCCCCATCCGGATCCAACCCAAACCCAAGTGTGGAGCCCAGTTTTACTGCTAGCTGTGTGGCCCCAGGCAGGGATGTCCCCACTCCAGCGCCGTCATCTGGACGGCGGACAGTCACCATTTGGAAGTCACAGAGCTAGCAGCTTCCCCCGCCAACGTGTCCTGTTAAGTTTATAAGTGGCTTACTGTTTTGCGTGTCTTCGCAAGGGCACGCATCTGCCCCCCAGTTGCACCCCTCACCTTGCCTTACTGCTCACACCCACATACCCAATGCTCTGCCACATCCCAGAGTGGGGAGCCCTGTGCGAAATGAGTTTTCATATGCAAATTCTGCACTCAGTAAATGACTCTTTCTTTTGGCCCTGTAGACAAAGCTTAGGTTAATTAACTTTCAATCAAGTTGCCTAGGTGAAGGAATAGGGTGCCCAGCCTCTCTGGAAAAAAAACCTGGGAGAATTGCGGGCTCTGGGGAAAGGTCCTACCTCAGAGCTCGAGAGGGGCAAGACTTTCAGGAGTCAAAGAGGACCACCTAAGGTCACGGTTCTCACCCTCCAAACCAGCTCCTGTACTATCAGAGGGGAGCAGCTCACAGACACAGAACAGGAAGATCTGATGCCACGTCTGTCACCAGAGCCATGAGGCAGGGCTGGTCAGAAGAGGCAGAGTGGAGAAAAGGGTTAAAGCACAGACACTGCTCTTGGCGACTCTAACAGGCTAACGTGACAACCCTCACTTGCACAGATGAGTACAAGGATACAGACTGTATTCAGGAGGCTGAGCTAGCGCTCAGGGCCAGACAGCACATGGTGTGCTTTATTTACAGCTGTCCAAACCGGCCACAGGCTGCCAGGACAGTGGCAGGCTCTGGGTGAAGAGGAAGGAAGAACCTGGCCCAAGGCCATTTCCTCAGGTCCAGGGTTCACTCACAAAGCCTCACATGGCACATCAGCAACTGGGCCCTGGCACCCAGCATCTTGCTCGCCGGCCTGCTAGTTCTCTTACCTGTGATTTCCGTCTTCTTTGGCTTCATTAACTGGCCCATCATTGACAGGATGTCTTGTCCGCCCTGCGTAACAGAAAACGTAGAGTCAGTCCCGCTCTCCAAGGCCCCTGCGGAAGACTCATCGCCACTACCCCCAACAACTATTCAACTGGACATGGGTTCCCAAGGCGTGGGGAACCCAGACACACCCAAAAGCCTGAGGAGCTTCTAAACACAGAGGAAATATTTTGTTTTGTTTTGTTTTTTTAATATTTATTTTACTTTTGTGAGAGAGAGAGAGACAGAGAGCGAGCAGGGGAGGAGCAAAGAAAGAGGGAGACACAGAATGCAAAGCAGGCTCCAGGCTCTGAGCTGTCTGGAAAGAGCCTGATGTGGCACTTGAACGCACAAACCGTGAGAGCTACCCAGGCACCCGAACACAGAGGAAGTTTTAAGAGGTCCCCCTCAGCCTGCAAGGAGCGAAAGCCCTTCGCGGGAAGTGCCAGCTCTGCAGGGCCTGCCCTGGTCCCCTCCAGCCATCTCCTTCCCAGTCAGTACTCCCTGACTAGCCGCACAGGACTGTACCCTCCTCTGAACACCCACGTTCTTTCAGGGCTTTTGCACACTCGTCCACCCACCAGGAAGCACCGTCTCCTTTCTGGAAGTGTCAGGTCAAGCGCCCCCTATCATCTGCCGACACTCTGGCTCCCTCGGGGACAGACGGACTGTCAAAGGAAGTGTTAGGACATACCCATCTACGTTCCCATGTCTCCTCACCAGACTCGACTACAAGCACCATTAACGCAGTGCTGGCCTGGAGCTGCTCGATTGTGGGGGCCGACTCTGTAGAAGGGCTGGCCGCCAACAGGCTCGCCACTGGCCCACAGCTGGCCGTCCCACCGCCACCCCTCCCAGTGCCATCAGCCAGAGGTGTTTTGTCATCTGCATGGCATTTTGTGATCCCCAGTTGTCACCACACCCTCCGCACAGAGGTGCTTACTAAATGTTCAGCTATAAAACATAGCAAATGTTTCCTGAGAACCCCCAACACTTGATCCTGCAGGGTAAGAACTAAAATGCCATCTTCGCGGAGAAGGGAACTCAAAACCAGAGAGCCCTAAATCCCAGATACCCTGGGGACACCGACTGACTAACTGGCTGAGCTCACTGGTGTCAGAGTGACACAATCCCTGACTCCCAATTCTTGGCTAGATGCTCTAACTCGGGCAAACACTCCCAGGAGGCTGGTTTGGGGGCAGCCGTTCTAACACTGAGGAACCTGCTGGCCCAGGACAATTCTTCAGCAATCTCTGGGCCAAGGCTCCAAGGGGCAAAACACCCAAGGGTCAAATTTCGAGGCAGAAAGTCTATTCCCTGCTGATGAGGAGGTGGACGCTCTTAGGGTCAAAAGGAAATCAAACTGAAAGGCTAACAGCAGGGCAGAATCAGGGATGTAAAACCCCACACTTCCCAGAGGTGTCATGAAGTCATATTATACTTTCCCACACTTGTCAGTCAAGGTGTAAGTGTCCGTGTTGTCAGTGTGAGGAGCAGACACGACTCCCACTCAAAGTGAAAACACTGACGATTTTGCTAAGCCAGGTGAAGACACAGCTTTGCGGGGCTTTCTGAAATCCTGCAAAGGTCTCAAAGAACACTCCCGCCGCCCTCCATTCACAGCTGGAGAGTCCCAGGCGGGAGCGCAGTGCTGGAGAGAAGCCACAGAAGAAGCTGGCTAGCTCAGGGCCAGAGGCTCGGCTGGGATAAGAAACAATACACATGAAATCATCTGTGACTAGAGCATTTGAATCGGAACAAAAGAGTCCCTCGTAGCTCATGTCGATGTTAATTGCTGAACATTACAGATAGAAAAGGATCGGCTGCCCTAAGAAACGGCAGTGAGACTCTGACAGTTGTTCCCAGAGCTGCTGAGCAGACACAAAAGGGCTCGTGTGTGCGGCGTGCCGGCATCGAGGCAGTACCTGGGGCCTCGCGTTGGCCACATCCAAGTCATGCAAGGTCACATCCTGGATGATTTCCTTCTTCTTGTGCACATCCCCCTTTGGCAAGGGGACATACTCTTCAGCCTCAAGGTCGAATTCTGTGGCGTAGGTGTCACACCTGCCCTGCCTCTGCGAGAAGAGAAAAGCCGAGTGCCTGGTGAGTTTTCGCTGCCAAGGCCCCGGATGGCATGGTGCTAAGTGAGAGGAGTCTCAGCTCCCAACCGCCAGCCTGACCACCTCCCCGACAAACTCCAAATGTGCCCCACCCCCTGCTGCCAGGAGAAGGGAGCTATCTCTCATCACCCGGCTCCAAAAACCCAGTTGAGAAACACCTGATACTTTCTCCAAGACTCTTCCCCCACCCCCCCCTTCTTTTAACTGTATGCAATTCCTGATAAAGGGCAAATCCAGTAGATTAACTGAAGACGGAGGGAGCTGTTCAGACCCTTTTATAGGTGGGTGATTTATCGTATGATATGAAGTACTATGCTCATCCATTAAACAGTGAGAAACACTGTACAGGACACTGAAAATCAGATATGAAAAGAATGCCAACTAATGCAGCATCCCTTTCCACATGCATATATCTTGGGAAGAAAATACCAAAGAGATAAAAAGAAGATTAAATACACTGCACATTTCAATTTGAAAATGACTACAGTTGTTTTGCTTTCTCACCCTGCACTCCGCCTCTAAACAGGTTTTAGTATTTTTCGAACAGACTGTCTGTGTTAATCACAAGAAGGTTAAAGAAGGAAGATAAAGGGAAAGCAAACTTTATTAAACCCAAAGGGGCAACTGCTGACCTCCCATCAGCATCGCGCCACATGCTGGCCCCTCCCGGCACCCCACACCCCGCACCCCAGGAAGAAAATCACCCCTTGTCACCTTGGCCTCCTCGCACACACCAGTCACAGCATTACCTTCACAGCCCCACTGTTGGCTTCAATGTAGATCACATCTCCAGCTTCCACTCGCTCTTTCTGCAAACTTTCAAAAATGCTGGGGTCCAGCTTCAAAAAAAAAAAAGAAAAAACCCAAAACTTGACTCAGAGAACTGTGACACAATATTTATTTCCAACATACTATAAGGAACCTTTCCACAAGAGGCTGGAGGTAGCTACCTATATGGACAATGTGTGTGTGTGTGTGTGTGTGTGTGTGTGTGGACTTAGGGGACCACTGGCTTTAGGGATGTGTGTCCTAGAGACAGCAGGACAGTGAGCACCCAGGGAGAGCACAAGGAGAGATCTGTTATTCTTTTTACTCCGGAGGTCACAAAACAGCAAATACAGCTCTGCTTTTGGGGGAGGTTTATCCTGTCCACAGGCCCTAACGTCCCCTTCGGAGGCTGCGTCCCTGCTTCACTTCTTCCCCTCGGCGCCTCAGGTGGGGTGGGACTTCCTGCAAGCAAAGCGTCTGCTGGACCTAACTGCTCTCCGTGGCTGGAACCCTGAGGTCCTATGACTTTGGACAAGGTTCTCTGGGCCTCCGTTTCCCCATCCACATAGCAGCACCCGGGTGTAAACATCCAAAGGGAAACACAAACCAGGATCGTTCCCAGGCCTTCTGATTCAGATCCACGTCTGCTCTTCTGGGCCTGCCTGATGTCTCCAGAAAAGGAGAGGAGTATATTTGGGGGACTGCTGCTTTTCTGCCCATCGTCCAGACTCAGGCCACCTTTGATGTTCAATACTCTAGGACAGCATCTTCATCAGGAGTCAGGATTTAAACATAAGTTTCTTGGGGCGCCTGGTTGGTTAAGCGTCTGACTCATTTCAGCTCAGGCAATGACCCCAGAGTTGTGGGACTGAGCCCCGTGTCGGGCTCTCTGCTGAGCGTGGAGCCTGCTTGGATTCTCAATCTCCCTCTCTGCCCCTCCCTGCTCATGTGTGCTCTCTCTAAATAAATAAACTTAAAAAGTAAGTTTCTCTCTGTCAAACTTCAAGGACACCTGTTTCTCTCAGTTAAACTTTATATTTTATAATGCGCAAAAAACTTGGGCTTTGTCTCAAAATTAAAGAGTAAAAACCCAGGACTCAGTGAAAGAAGGCAGACACAGGGGCGCCTGGGTGGCTCAGTCAGTTGAGCATCTGCTTTCAGCTCAGGTCATGATCTCACGGTTCATGGGTTTGAGTCCCGTGTTGGGCTCTATGCTGACAGCTCAGAGCCTGGGGCCTATCTTCGGATTCTGTGTCTCCCTCGCTCTCTGACCCTCCCCTGTTCACGTTATCTCTCTCTCTCTCTCTCTCTCTCTCTCTCTCTCAAAAATACATAAAAACATTAAAAAAATATATTTTTTAAAAGAAGGCAGACACAAAAGAGCACATGTGTGTACAGTTCCATTTACATGAAATGTTCAGAAAGGACAAACACAGAAACAGAAAATGGATTGGTGGTTGCCAGGGGTGTGGGTGGGAATGAGCGTATTGTCAACAGGCAGGAGGTGTTTTGGGGTGCCGACAGTGTTCTGAAATTGGACAATGCTGATGGCCGCACTACTCCGTAAGTGGCTTAAAATCCCTGGAGTTGCACACTTAAAATGGGTGGCTTTTATTTAAAGCTAAATTTCACTTAAACTGTTAGAGACAGTAACCATTGGAACAAACTCGGGGCTCCGAGTCACAGGCAGGGTGGGGCCTGGCAACCTCCCAGCGCACAAGGAACAGAGCTTATGGCACAGGGCCTGGCGTGAGGGAGGCATGAGATAATCATGGCAAGTATGGCATTCTCTCCTCCTGCACGAATCAATACCTACACCAACTATTTGAGCTCCTTTGTATTTATACATATGCTCAAAGGAGCTAGAAGCACTCATCTCAGAAGAAGAAAATTTTAGTTTCCCCCTCATGTTGTTTCTTTCTTTTTTTCTTTTTAAAGCTTTATTTATTTATTTGGAGAGACAGAGACAGCATATGTGGGGGAGGGGCAGGGAGCAAGGGAGAGAATCCCAAGCAGGCTCCCTCCTTTCTGTCAGCACAGAACCGGATATGGGGCCCAAATTGAAACTGAGAGATCATGACCTGAGCCAAAACGAAGAGTGGACGCTTAACCGACTGAGTCACCAGGCGCCCCCCCACTCTGTTATTTTCTTGAAGAAACTGTGCAGAGCGGCCTGATGGAGAGTGGAAATGTAACCAGCAGTCCTGACTTCAGCTATCCTACACTGGGGAGGGGTCCTTTTTTTTTTTTTTTTTTTTTTGCCTGAAGCACTTTAATATCGGTTAATTTCCCAAATGAATTGACTGAAGATGTAATTACTGGAAAGGCGGCAGATCCTACTAAGAAATCTAATTAATACAGAATGGGAGAGCTGAGGGGGAGGTTTAAAAGAGATACTTGCAGAGGTAAGCTCCTGAGATGGAAACCCTGTTAGGAAGAAGAAAAATGACCCTCTGCGAAAGTGACATTTTTATGATCTCCATAAAGCAGTGACCAAGAAGCCACCAAACAGAATCAAAGAACCATAAAATCGCAGAAGACAGCAAAGGTGGAGAAATTATATGGTCAATCCGCCACAGGTCACAGATGGGCACCCTGAGGCCCAAAGAGCCCAACTGGCTCCTAAAGGTCACACAGCAAGTTGGAGGGACAGCATCACAGCTGGGACGCAGAGTCTGCTCTCCCTGTGAACAAGCCGTAGGGCCCTCAGATAACCGCTTACCCTCCTGATGAAGGCTCAATTCCCTTATCTGTTAACATGAGGGAAGTTATACGCATGGCACATACACGTGTAGAAAGCTATAAATGACAACAAATGAAATATTTGTTGAAGCACTTAGCCCGCTTAGGGCCTGCCACATCCAGTAAATAAGAGCTATAATGCTTTTATAATTATTATAATACTATTTACTATAGATAATAAGGCAATACCTACAAGCCCAATTGCCCTGTTTCTCTAACTGAAGGCTCTCATGGTAACATCAACAGCTACCAGTTGCTAAGTAACTAGGGCTACACCCAAAGCTACAGCTTTTCTATCCTTCTAAGAACTCCAAGACATAGCCAACCATCACCCCATTTAACAGATAAAGAAACCACTGCTCAAAGATTAGGTGACTCGTCAAAAGCCACATCGCTGCCAAAAGCCACATCGCCGCCGGCAGCAGAGCCTGGCCTCTCTTTCAGACCTTGTCTGGCTCCAAACCACACTGTTCCCCCAGGCGCCACTGCCACCCGCCACCCTCAAGGCTGGCACACAAGTGTCTGAGGAGGGTAACTGAGGGCTCCACACTGCCAGCACTATGGTGTCTCCATGAAGCTCTAGCCTGAGCAGAACCAGCCACTGAAGCCACTATATGTGTCGGGAATTGGCGGTCAGGATTCTGTGTTTGGGTCCTTCAGATGTCCATTTGTTATCTTATACAGCTCTTACCAGGTTACTCCATGCCGCTTCTTTCCAGAAGCATGGGTACTGATATCTGAAAAATTAATCCACAGGTTCAGAGCCAGGCCTGTGGCCTCTGACACATGGTCATAAGATAGGATACAGGACAGCAAGCACGCAGCTCATGTTTTAACATACAGCTTCCTAGGGGTCAATGAGAAAAGCAAGAGCTATCTTTATTGAGTCTCCCTGTGAACTTGGCCTATTCCAGGTACTGCTCTGTACACATAACATCCTCAAGCGGCCCTGTGATGTATCATCACCCACAGCACACAGAGAAAAATGCGACACAGAGAGTTTACACCACTTGCCCAAGGCCACACAGTGCTAAGAGATTCTGAGGCAAGAATAAAGAGCCAACAAACATGTACTCACTTTCAACTGTTTGGTTCCTTTGGCTGTTTTTAATCCTATGATCACATGGCTGATAGTCTTGCCATACCCCCCCATGGGGTTCTCTGTCTCACACGGAGTCAGCTCTGTGACTTCGCCTTCGTAAACCTCCTTGGTCTCCTTTATTCGCAGCCCTGGAAGAGACGGCGTGTGAGCTCTGGTGAGAAGCAGAATTCTCTCTCACAAATCCATATTCTCTCTCTCTCTCTCACTCCTTAATAGCCTTTTTAGCCACAAAACTTCCACGTCACAAAGACTGACAAGTCAGTCTTACTAATAATATATGCCCAAAATAGAAAGCTTGCCTGACACCATTTTCCTTACCCTCCAATGACTCCCATGGCAACCTGTGCCTCCCACCCAGCACCCACACAGATTGCCGGGACTCCGGAGACCTGATCCCCCTCTGCTAGACAGTCAATAGCCACACACATAAATGCATAGATGGAGGAAGCTACTCAAGGGTAAGGGTGGGGGTCATCAGACAGACTATCCAAGACCTAAGAAATCTGTTTACAGATACTTCCGCAAATTCCCTGTAATGCCCATGATCTCTAAGGAGGTTGCCATTTGATGCAATAGCCCAGGTCCATCATAACACCCCCCACCCTAAAACGCAGGCCTCATCTGGATCAAGCCTCTTTTGCCTCCAAAGTTAACACAGGATGTCCCTGCAGGGAAGAGTGACTGAAGGGGCACAAGGAGCTTCTGGAGTTCTAATACTGGTCTCTTGATCTGGGTGCTGGTTACACCAGCTGGTTGCTGGTGCTGGTTAAGTGTGCTGACTTTATGAAGACTCACTGAGCTATCTAGCTATGATTATGTTTTCTTCCCGTATATGTACCCACATACATACACAAAGAAAATTGGATTTTTCTTTTCTTTTAAACATTTTTTAAGTTTACTTATTTATTTTGAGAGAGAGAGAATCCGAAGCAGGCTTTGCATGGTCAGCGCTAAGCCCTTTGTGGGGCTCGAACCCATTAACCGTGAAATCATGACCTGAGCTGAAATCAAGAGTCAAACACTTAACCAACTGAGCCACCTAGGTGCCCCTTGAGTTTTTCTAACAAAGCAATGATAATTACTCATAAAGGTTTTGTTTTCTTTTTTCTTAAATTCTGTTAGGATGTATGTATGCATGTATGGATATACGTGTGTATGTATTTACAGGTAAGCTCCACACCCAGCACAGCGCCCAACACAGGGGCTTAAACTCACTGCCCTGAGATAAAGAGTTGGACATTTAACTGAGTCACCCAAACACCCTGTAAATAAAGGTTTTCTTAAGGCAGGAAAACAAATGCATAGCCCTGAACACAGCTTCTCTGAAAGCACACACACACCCATGCACGCACAAGCTCTCCCAAAAACCAAGGTCTGAGTCAAGAGACACAAATGGCTTTCTCTGGAACCACAGCCCACTGCAGGTGAGTTAACAGCTAATGCATCTGTTTTGCAAGAACTCTACATCGGCAAGAAAGCAATTTTAGGTCACTGTACATGCCATCAACTCAAAGGCAAGGAGGAAAACATCCCTGGGTCACTAGTGGAAGACGAGTACAGACGGAGTCCCTACACTGAGGAAAGTGGCAGGCCACACCAGTAGGAACATACTATAAATCTATGGCGTGGTGGCCTCTTCATGCGCAGAAACAGCCCTCCCGCCCCGTCTGTGGAGGGCGTGTGTGTCACTGCCACATCGAATCCTGCACTGGGACCGTGAGGACAGAGGAGGTGCCGGCACACCCCAACCTAGCCCCGTCAAACAGCCAGAGTGAGGATTCTAGGTCATTTTACAGAGGGGAAGTCAGCTCCAAGAGGGGGAGCAAAGCATCCTTTCCTCCTTCCGTGGCAGACCCTGGACAAAAGTGCAAGTCTTCTGGCTCTGAGAAGCTTCCAGCTTCTTCCCACCACGGTGCCCCAGCTCCCTGACTGCCTTGCGCAAAACGCTTGCTCTGTCCTTTCCTCTTCCAGGTAACATGTGCCCACTGACCCCAGCAGTCTTTTCTGCCAGCCCTGGGGTAAGATCCTAGTCTCCAGCAAATTCATGTTTTGCCCCAAGGAAAAAACGCAAATGTAAGGGAAACCCAGAGTCTAAGAAGATAGAAGACATATATCAACCAATCAAACATGCAAATAGACTGTCTCCTGGTTCAAACAATAATTCAAAAAATCCTCAAAAAAGAAGACACACACTGTGACACAAGACAACTGGAAATTTGAACACTAACTAGGTATTTGATGACATTAAGAGGGCGCCTGGGTGGCTCAGCCAGTTGAGCGTCCAACTTAGGCTCAGGTCATGATCTCACAGTCCATGGGTTCAAGCCTCGCGGCGAGCTCTGTGCTGACAGCTCAGAGCCTGGAGCCTGTTTCAGATTCTGTGTCTCCCTCTCTCTCTGTCCCTCCCCTGCTCACTCTCTGTCTCTGTCTCTCAATATAGACATTTAAAAAAAGTAAAAAAAAAAAAATGTTTGATGACATTAAGGAATATATTGTTCGTCTATTCTAGGCAGGACAGAGTGGTACAATGGGGTTTCCTTTAAGTCCTTATTTTTCAGACACAGACTTTATGAATGGATGGAAAAGTAGGTCTGCAATTAACTCCAAAAGAATCTGGAAGGGGAATAATAGGGGTTACAGATCAATCAAGATCCACTATGAGTTGAAGCCTGGTGATGAAACCGGGGTGGGGGGAAGGCCAGCATTTGACTACTTTTTGTACATTTGAAAGTTTCCAAGCTAAAAAGAAAAAAAAACAACCAGCAATGAAATACGATTCTACAATCTCAAGAATCATTACAATGAAAAGGATGACAATTCCAAGAGCTGGTGAGGATGCAGAACAGCAGGAAGGTTTGCACTGTGAATGGGAGTGTAAATTAGTACAAATACTTTAGAACCAACACACTAACATCTCCTAAAGTTGAACACACGAATGCCCGTATCCCTGTAATTAAGCTCCTATGCCCACCAGCTATGGGAATGCGTGTGCACCAAGGGACACAGCCAGTAATGGTCAGAGCAGCCCTGTCGGTGATGGTCACACACTGGGGAAACTCCAACACCCAGCAAATGTCACAGACATAACTTTGGGGAAAAGACGCCAAACACAGAAGAATACATACTGCATGACTGTATATATGAGGTTCAAAAACAGGCATAACTACAACTACAATGCTAGAATCAAGATGGTCATTAATGTGGGGAAGGAAGGAAGGAAGGAGACTGGGGACAGACATGAAGGATACTCTCGGGTATTGGCAATTCTCTCTTGCCGGGCTGTTGGTGGCATGGGTTTTCCTTTTATGACAATTCACAGAGCTATACACTTTACGCTCCATGCACTTTATTGTATGTGCACACAAAAGTGCCACGTCACTTTAAAAAGAAATATTGAAGTAAGTAATAGCGGTGGGACCTGGCAAAGGAGGAATGCTGAAGGCTTAAGGTTTGAGAACGCTGCTCTCAACCTCAGCCGGAGTCTCTGTCACAGCTCTCACCCCTGAGAGAATCCCGAGAGGTGTCCACAGCTCTCCATGCCCTGGCTGCCCTCAGACCATTTGCCACTGAAGTTCAGGGCTTGGGACTGCCCTTGTTATTAGTTTAAAGCTGCCCTGATGATGCCAATGTATGGTCAAGGCGGAGAAGCGCTCATTTAAGAAGGCACGAGGAACTCTTCTACTCACATAAATTGCGTCTGAGGACAGGTAGCCTAGATATGGTGTGGGCGTCCTCACCACCAAGCCACCTCTGTTCTGATACACTAATAGCCCGGTGGCACAAAGAAACAGTGCCCATGGTCTCAGACACTCTGACTCACTTCCCGCTTTTAAGTGTGGGCATTACCTTATCACTGGGTCCACTGCCTTCTTTCCCCAGAAACCCAACCAGGACAAAGGCTCTCTCAGATATTAAAGTTAAGGAAGAGTTCTACTCTGCCTTCATTCAATCTGATAGCCTACAAATGGAAGTTCTGGAATAGCCCCAAAAGAGAGGTCATGTTTCATTTTCATCTTACCAAAGTCTTAGTTCCTGAACATCAAGACAACCGTATGCCAAACTACATGAATGTATCAGAAGCCTGTGACATACTTGTAAAATCCTGTACTTCTAAGATTAACTCGGATTTTTTTTTAAATCAAAAATGTTATATAGCCCACAGAGATAAATTCCTTCCAGTGGAACGCTTCCCTCTATTTCCTGCTAATGACCATGACATGAAATTCCTCGAGTGGGGAAGAAAGGCATTCCCGTCTCTCACGAGTGCCCGTATTTGTTTAGCAGTCGCTCTGTGCTGACAAGCAGGCAGGGGATGCTGCTGACGGACAATGAAAGTGGCTGTTGGCCAGGGAGGGGGCTGGGCAGGTGCTGTCTCTGGCGCCGGCACCACAAACGACACAGGTTTCATCCATGGGCTCGGGTTTCTAAGTCCCTGACAGGGACCTTCATCACGTCAAGGAAACGCCACAGACTCCTTGCTTTTTATTTCTGGTCAGCTTGCTGCTTCTCCCCCACCCCCCCACCCCCCCGCCAACTTCACAAAAATTCAAAGGCAGAGGAAGATGGGCAGGGTTCCTTTTTGAAGATAGTCAATGGCCTGCCTTTTTATGCTGTGGCAGGATCAAGAAATTCTCTCTACCTCACCGCCATCAAAGGGACTGCACCACCCCTCCCCTTGAAAATGGCAATGCACAATACGGATACCTAGGGGATTTATCTCTATTTTTTCAAATTGCAAAGCATTACAGTTGCCTTTATGCAACCTAAGCGCGTGCACTTGTGTGAAAGTCAGTTTTGTCAGATTTTATCGCTGGCAGAAAAATCTTTTTTTTTTCTTTTTTAAATAATTAAAGATAAATGTTAAAAGTGCTTGGGTATTTGAGCCAGTTGTGGCATCTTAATTAGGGAGCTAAATGCAACCTTTGGCACACGTTAAGTTTTTAGAAGGGACTCGAAAGGATTTTATAAACCCTGGGTCCTATGGCCCATTTCCACCCTTATTCCAGATACGATGCAGAAGTCCAAAGACGGCCAAACATGTAATGACACTGGCCTAAACCTCACAAACGTGCACATTGCCAAAGAGGCGACACTTAAACCACCTTAAACCAGGCTCCACTTAGATGACGTTTAAAAGAGCAAAACACAGGGGCACCTGGGTGGCTCAGTCAGTTAAATGTCTGGCTTTGGCTCAGGTCATGGTCTCACGGTTTGTGAGTTTGAGCCCCATGTTGGGCTCTGTGCTGACAGTGCAGAGCCTGGACCCTGTTTGGATTCTCTGTCTCCCTCTCTCTCTCTGCCCCTCCCTTGCTCGTGCTCTGTCTCTTTCTCTCTCTCTCAGAAATAAACAAACATTAGAAAAAAATTTTTTTTAAAAAGGGGGCGGGGGTTGCCTGGGTGGCTCAGTCAGTTAAGCGACTGGCTTCCGCTCAGGTCATAATCTCATGGTTCATGGGTTCAGGCCCTGCATCGGGCTCTGTGCTGACAGCTAGCTCAGAGCCTGGAGCCTGCTTCAGATTCTGTGTCTCCCTCTCTCTCTGACCCTCCCCTGTTCACACTGTCTCTCTCTCAAAAATAAATAAATAAATAAAAATAAAAAATAAAGTTTTAAAAAAAGGGGGGTGGGCAGGGCTCAGTTAGTTAAGCGACCAGCTCTTGCTTTCAGCTCAGGGCATGATCTCCCGGTTTGTAAGCTCGAGCCCCATGTCAGGCTCTGTGCTGCCAGCATGAACAAGCCACATTTAGGCATCTCTTCCACATTTGATGGATAGTGGAGTTTTTCCCCAGTGTTTGTCAGTCACAGCCAGTGCTGCTGTGGGATTCTCTCTCTCCCTCTCCCTCTCTTGCTGTATTTGCCCCTGCTCCATCTCAATCTCTCTCTCTCTCAAAATAAACTTTAAGAAAGAAAATAAGAAAAGGGCAAAACTCAGCCACCCTGCTGTACAGCTCTGATGAGCAGAGGCCGTGGCCATGTGGCCCTAGAACTCTGTGGGTTGGCGGGGGAGAAGGCAGGGGCTGTGGCCAGCCAGGGCCAGAATGACAGCTTCGGTGTGCTGGCTCTACCCTGTCCCCTGAGCCAAGTGGTGACAGCATTAGCGTTGACCTCATGAGAAATTGTTAAATTGTTCAATTACAGGCATGCTTTACATACTTTTCTATAAGTATGTTATATTTCAGTTTATAATGGCCACCAAAAAAATCTCATGTTTCACAGTATGAAAGATTTCCAGTGGGAAATATTTTGCAGTTAAAAAAAAAAAAGTCCTTATCTGCATAACACAAAGCTTAGCCTACAGACACGGCTCGCAGTGTCTCGGGTATGGCACAGTAGTCCCCGCTCCGGCGCTCGCGGGGCCCTGGTTGAGGGCCAGCGCCTGGCAGGCAGCAGGAAGGAGCAGGCCCACTGTCCCGGGCAGAGGGCAGGCTGGAGCACAAGCTGGCTCTGGAAGGGGACCCTGCTGAGACCAGCCCGACTGCTGCCTCTCTCGGGAAGCCAGAAAGGAGGACTTCATAAGACATTCCCCAATTTCTAAACACCGACAACGAACTCATCATGTATTTTAAAAAACCCCGTGTAAACCAAGCAGAGCGTGCCTATCACCAGACACAGACTGATCGCTAAGGGCGTCTGTTCCCTATGTGCATTAAAGTCCGGCCACTTCTCTCACTCAGAAAACGTGCGCTGGGCCCCACCGTGTGCCAGGAACCGGGCCCCAGGAGACACTCCCCCCACAGCAGATGTCTAACAGACACCCAGTCTGCTCCTCTCCAGACTTTCCCATCCCCCAACGGCTCCCTCTTTCTTACCGCACCCCACATCAAGTCCTCTGGGCAGTCTTGTCAGCTCCACCATCTGACTAGATCCGGAATCCAACCACTTCTTACTGCCTCTGCTACCACCACCAGGTCTAAGCCCCAGCATCTCCTGCTCAGTCTCCCCCCGCCATCCCCTCTCCATGCCCCAGCCAGAGAGATCCTTGGACAACCAAAACCATCTCCAACGGCTTCTCTCTTCATGCAGCAAGAGATGCCTAGCCCTAATTGTGCCTAAGTGCCTCCGCGATTCCACCCCTGACCTTGGTGTTAGCAGTCTTAAGGCAAGGATTCCGGGTGAGACAAATCCACTCTTTCTTAAACTCTCATCATTGCCTCCAAGCTTTCCAGTAAGTTTCCTCCTGAAGAATGCTTCCCTTGTTTTGATGACCAAAGGGCCTGGAAAACTGTACAGGCCCCGTGATCAGGGTTCCTAGCCTGTGACACAGCAACTGGATCCTTGAGACAGGCTCCCACAGGTGGAGACATACATAAATAGTTTCCAATATCTTAAAAGGAATAAACAAACTATTTCTAGATGTGAGGGACACTGGGATTTTCCCGGAGCTAGGGCAACAAAAATGGGGCAATGAGATGGGCCCAGACATCCTAGTGGACAGAAGGTCAATATTTGGGAGAAACCATTTTCTTTCACCACAGGTCTCCAGAGCACAGGCTCTAGAATCAGAGACATAGGTTCAGACTGCAGCACTGCCACTCACTGGCTGGGTCACTGCAGGCAAGTCGTGAAACTTCCTGAGACTGCGTCATCATGCACAAAACAAAGACAGAGAATGCCTCTTATGGGAACAAAAGGCTATAATTGATGTGGGGGGGGGGGCTGCCCCTGCAAGCGCAAACCTCTGCCTGTCCCCACATGGCTTCCTGGGGCTCACCATCAAGGACCTGGGACGTTCCAGCATCATGACACATGAAGCTTATTGCATCAGTCCAAACCCTTTCCCTGGACAGTCACCTCTAAAAGCACAATAAGGCCGCCTGGAAAATCTGACTTGCTTTTAAAAGATCACTTTATAGCCTCATCTATTTTGTCACATGAAACACCCCAACCCCGTAGCCAGGGCCCATATTTTCTGATTGCTAAATTGTTTCAGCTAGAAGAGTCGGGTTTTTGTGTGGCTTGCAAAGACAACACTTATGATGCCAAAAGAAAAATGGCAGTATGACAAATACAAGCTATACAGGCATCTGCACCACGAAGCAGCTTCGGCGAACCGGGCAACTGAGAGCAACTCTTGCCACAGACGTGATACTCACCAATGGCCCTACGGAAGTTCTCCATCAGCACCTCCGTCTTCTTGATCTCCGTGGAGTAAACTTCACTCCCCACCATTGGGCAGAAGGGGACCTTACTGCCCAGTTCCTGAGCAATAGCCAGGGCCAGAGCAGTCTACAGAAAACAAGGGGAATGCACTCGTCTTACGTTCTTGAAAATATGATAGTTCAGAAACATATGCTATCAAAAACTTATGAATGAGGAATAACTGAAAATCTAGTCCGTTTAGTTTGAACATCATTTGGCATGTTTCACACAATAAATGCTGAATGACTTCTGTGGACAGTCGATGTATAACCTAAATGGCATCTTTAATCATCCCTGTAATTACCAGTTATCACTCACTGACACCAGTGCAGGCCTGATGCTAAGTGTGTCACGTGACCCTCCCACTTGCCTTGTGAGCTACACACTGAACACTTCCCACTTTACAAACAAGGAAACTGAGACACAGGAGAGGTGAAATCACACGTCCTGGGGATGATAATCTACAAAATGGCAGAGTGGGAACTTGAACTCTGGCTGTAGGGTTCCAAAGATCGTGTTCCAGTCGTAATTAGTAGTCTTCCAAAACTGTCCCCTCAGTATCAAAGGAGGGCTTGAAACACGACTCCAGTCTCTCAGTCTCTGAGCTACTACTTGCTGGTTTTACAGGCACAGGAGGACATCAGACCATCAGAAAATACTCATTAAAGACTCAATTATGCGACATTCACTTGGATTGAGTGGCCCTCACACGGTGAAGAAGGATGTGGGAGCTATGAAGATCCTCAAGCTATGAGCTGGTCCCAAGTTACACTTGAACATGCCCTAGTAAACTACAAATTGATTTTGGTAAGATAGCCATAGTTGACAGATGCTAGACACAAGCAGATTGAATAGATGCATGGTCAAACGTAAAGTATGAAAAGCCAATGCTTTAAAGCTGGTACAGGACAGGGAAATGCCATAGCATTTTAATGTTATTTTTGTCTTTCCTCAACTCCGAAACAAGAGCTTGGGTAAGGTCAGTTCCAAGGGCTCTGGGCTGAGCAAGAAAACAAGCTCGCACTGAACAATAAACCACACTCTGAGGCAGTATTTAAAACTGGCCCAGGAGAGGTTCTCTTAGATTTTCTTTTCAATGCCATTTTGGTGATAGTTTCAAAATGGTAGCAACTGCTCAAGAATCAGCCTGTAACGTAGCACAAAATGCACTGGTGGAAAGGGCAGAAACTGGGCTGTAGCCCTGGTCCGGTAACTCATTTTCCCTAAGACCCTGAGTGCATGGCAAACCTCTGGTGCTTGGTTTTCCCGCCTGTCAAATCAAGATCCTGGATTAAATCACAAGTTGCAAACTCATTGCCCATAGCCCAGTTCTGTTTGCCCTGCTAAGTTTCATGTGGGTTTTTGAACTCAATTTGTTGCCCATTTTTTAATGTTGGAAAATTTCCCATACACATTGAGGTATCTGGCTTCTTTCGAGGAACCAAAGAGTCAGGCCACAATGGGCCCCCATTACTATGTGGTGACACCTGGTGTAGAACTTCGCAGGGGCGGGGGGGCACTCTGGCTACCAGAGTCACCTTGTGCATCTGTGCATGTAGCCAGGCACTCCATCATCCTGCGGCCGTTTTGAGTGAGCATCTGAGTTTGGGACCTTGAGGCTGACCCCTCTAAAACAGTCATTCCTCGATACTCTAAAGCGAAGCAATGATCCCTGGAGCGCAACAGGGTACCATGGGAGGAGTGGACTCCAGCACCACGTCCACCTACTATCCAAACCGGGCACCTTCTGTCACTCCTCTTTCTCACCCAGCTATCTCCACAGGCCCTGACTCCATACCCTCAGTTGTGAACATCAAAGACAGTGACTATATCTGATTCGGTGACATCTCCCCACCTCCGGCTAACACAGAAGAGATGATCAGTGTCCTTCCCTAAAATAAGAAATGCCTCAGGCATGTCTAGTTTCTTCCTTGTAAAGGTTCCCAGAAGGCAGTATACAATATAGCACTTACACCCACGCCTGGTATACAGTGCTAGGTCACCCACGTGAGGTCTCAGTGGACCCTCCCAACTAGCCTATGAACTTGATGATCTAGTAGTTGATATCTGATATTGCGTTGGATAGATTTAGAAACTGGAACACACAAGTTACTAACTCACCCGATGTCAGTTAGCACACAACGAAGCCAAGGGGCAAACCCCCATCTCCAAGGCATTATTTCTTGGTGACTCTCTGCCACACAAGTGGCAAGTGGCATACAAAAAAGAGGTTGTTGCCAGAAGAAGACGAGAAATCCGCTTCACTTCCCATCTCGTCTGAAGACTGCCTTTCTGGGAAACCTAAACCCAAAGTCCTGCTAGGAGCAGGGCGGCATCCTCGAGGGTGGGCGGTCGGACCGAACCACATATGTGCGTCCCTGAAACAAGCCCCGTGTTCCTGCCTCCATTCAGGTAAGCTGTCCACACCGTGGGGCCCAGCAGGGCCTGGAGAGCAGCAGAGTTACCGCACGCCTTGTAAGCATGGAAGGGGCTGGACAAGCCAGCGGTGGCGAGAGCGCCCTGTATCTCCTGGAGGAAAACAGTACCATACTACAAAAGGGACGAACGGCTCATGCTGCCAGGAATAGGCACACTAGACAGAGTCATGGGAAATCCTGCTTGTTACAAACAGCCGGGCATAAAGAAATAAGAAAAAAAATCCAGAGTAGTAAACTGCCATCGCCTTGAAAGTTTGGAGGGTTTTGACAGACAGCAGAAACCTCAGCAAGGTATGATGGTAAGAGAGAATCCCCCCTCAAATAAAAAGAAAGCTTGAACAAGGGCCACACATGCATAGAAAAGGTGAGAAAAAAAAAATCAAACAAACAAAAAACCCCTAACATACAAGGTATAAGCTTGTAGGTCGTGCCTGTGTCTCTGGGGGACGAGAAAAGTGTCACAGCATGCTCTCAAACAACTTTAGGATCAGTCTTGTTGATGCTGATGACCAGAACACCCAGACCCACAACATTCGCAGAAGTAACCCTCAGAAGCACTCTCAGGAGAGGCCTCGCAGATTGGATCGGCCAAACGCGTGCACAAGCAGACCAAGAATACAGAAAAACCGAAGAAACTAATTCAAGGAATAAGAGGCTATCAAAAATGCCAGATTAAAAAAAAAGCCAGATTTTATTTTATTTTTTTTAATGTTTTTTTTTATTAATTTTTGATACAGGAGAGACAGAACATGAGAGGGGAAAGGTCAGAGAGAGAAGGAGACACAGAACCGGAAGCAGGCTCCAGGCTCTGAGCTGGCTGTCAGCACAGAGCCCGACGCGGGGCTCGAACCCACGAACGTGAGATCTGACCTGAGCCGAAGTCAGAGGCTTAACCGACTGAGCCACCCAGGCGCCCCAAAAGCCAGACTTTAAAGGAAAAAAGAAATAGAACTTATAAGAGGAGGATGCTCCTTCTTTACAAAGAACAAAAGTAAAAGCCAGCTACCAACACACGCAGAAGGACAGATCTAGAAGATCACAGCGTGGGAACTGACACAGCAATAACCGTCGGAAATGCTACACCCTTGGGTGAAGGGGTATTTGCCACATCTCAGCAGGTTACTTCACTTCCAATTACTGATTGATAACCAAGGGAACCAGGACCTTCACTTGAACGTGGCTTCCCCCTCTTTTCTGCCAGCCTCCTGCGGTGATACAATGGGACAGACATCCCTCATGCAGTATTTTGGCAAGTGTTGAATTTTTCATACTGATGAAACCATAAGATGATTGCTGAGTAGAAACTTCTTACAAAACAACTGTCCAGGACTCTTCAAAAATGTCAATGTCAAAAATGAAAACGAAACCAAAAAAGGCTAGGGACTGTAACTGATGAGATAAAAAGAGACTAGAGAGGGAAGCCTGGGTGGCTCTGTCGGCTCAGGTCATGATCTCATGGTACGTGAGCCTCACAGTGCAGAGCCTGCTTGGGATTCTCTCTCTTTTTCACTCTCTCTCTCCATCTTGCATCTCACTGGCACACCCTCTCTCTCAAAATAAATAAATAAACTTAGAAAAAAGAGACTCAACAATGCATATAGTGAATGATCTTTGATTGTATTCTGAATTTAAAAATATAAAAAACAAGAAAGTCCTCAAAAAGACCAACTGGGAAAAATTTTAATATAGACTAGATATTAGCTAATACTGCAATTAGCAACATTAAGTTTCTTGGGCGGATGATAGTATCTTGGTAACAGGAGAATGCCCTTGCAGTGGCTTTCAAATGGTTCAGAAATAGAGAAAATACAAATGTCACCAAATATTTACAATTAGTTATTTACATGCAGGGTAGACAGGGGATCATCACACCACTCTTCCAACTCTTTTGCAGGTTTCAGATTTTTCAAAATGAGAAAGAGAAAAAATATTCAGTGGGTTGTATTAAACAGCAGCTTGGTCGTAGCCCACAAAACAGTTAGACTGGAACAGAGGCCTAAAGAAATTACCCAGGATGCAGCAAAGCCCAAGAGACGGAAAATACGAAAACAAGGTTGTGAGACAAGACAAAATGAGAAACTCTGGCCCAAGGTTTCCCAGCCTTGGCACCACTGACATTTTGTGCCGGGTCTTTCCTTCTTGCAAGGACAGTCCTGTACGCTTAGCAGCACCTGTGTGCTCCACCCACAAGACGCTAGGAGCAGTCCCGGCTCAACCAAACTGTGACAAGTGACAGTGTCTCTGGACATCGCAGACATCCCTGCAAAACTGCCTCAGGCTGAGAACTTCTGCACTCAAATATCTGACTGGAGTTCCAGAAGGACTCAGAGAATAGGGAAATGTAGGACTTGAAGGGATAGTATCACAGTGGAGAAATATCAAGAGATAACACATCATAGTGAATCACCAAAACCAAAAATAGCCAGAAAGAAAAGACAAAATCCTCAAAATGGGATTTCTCAAAAGTAAAAATAGAAGCCAACAGGTCGCAAATATCAACAGTAATAGTACCAACAGAAAATAGCTATCAGCAGACTTATATCCAACATAACTGTCTTTGAAAACAAGGGCAACATGATAAATACAAACCTGACTTAGCCACCGACAAACGTCTAGAAGCAACATCTAAACGATGTACTTTTCTCCCTTAGAAAGAAGAAAAACGGAGGGAGAGGGAAGGTCTAAGATATTAAGAAGGGAAAGCAAGAGAATAAATGGTAAATACACTGGACAACCTGAAGTCGTCTGCAGAGATAATTAAAGTCATAGTTATAATGGCACTTAAAAGGTTAAAATAAACTCTTTCACAAACCCAGCACTTCTCTCTTAAGACACTGAAACATGTAAATACACCATCAATTCAATTACATGCTCTCAGAATGATAACGTCATTATCTTATAACTGACCAGGTTAGGATAACTGTCTGAAATGAGGCATGTGCTACCTCAGGAAAGGTTGAGAAACTGACCTTGGGTCACCGCTAGTCAAGACCAGAGCTGGAATGTAAAGTTTCTTCCCTCATGAGCACAGCCCCAGGCTCCTACGCTCCTGTGCCAACTGGCCCTTCTGAGGTACAGGCATGACTTGGACTGCGGACTCTGGTAGGTCTCAAGTACCTGGCCAGTCCCCTCGTAGATCCCGACAAGCCGTGCTGTCTCCTCCGCCTGGAAGGCCCTCTTCTTCCCTGGGAAGCCAAATTCTCTCCCAACAGGGCAAGGTGAACGTCCACCGAGTTGCACTGGCTTTTCCGGCCCTCAGCTCCACCTCCGGCTCAAATTCCGGCTGCATTTAAGACCAGTCAGGACCTCTGCAGTTGGTCAACTGAAGCATTCTGGACTATCATGGCTTTCTCTCTCTGCCCCTGGAGAGACTGGAAGCCCCTTAAAGATGAAAATTGTATCTCTGATTCCTTTCTTCCCTATCACTCACACAGCAAGAATAGTGCAAGGTAAAGTTTGCCTTCAGAAAAATGGTCGCTGTCTGATTTTCTCTCCCCCTCAAGTAAGATGTCATCCCCGAGATTTCATGAAGCCCTAGGCCAAAAGAAACGTATTTCCAAGGCAAAGGAGACTGGAAAGAGATAAAGGACAAATTCTAGACACAATGAGACCCCTCTGAGGACTTCACCCTCTCTTCTCTGGAGGTCAGCCAGGATAATTTGAATTCTAGAGGAGCCCGGATTTTAGCTACTCAATTGTATGACTGCACATTAGTTTTTCAAACATACATATAACCAATTTAGCTAAACAAAGACTAGTTAAGACACGAATTCAATTTGGCTTAAACATTAAGGCCATTCTCTTGGGGAGATTTAGAAAATGAGAGAAAATGAGTACCTTGCCAGTTCCAGGAGGTCCTGCCAACAAGACAGCTCTTCCAGCCATTTTCTTGCTTTTGATTAATTCTACTATCACACCACATGCCTAGACACCACAATGGAAAGAAACAATAAATCAGTATTAAAACGCTTCACGTGGGGAAAAAGTCCAGTTTCTGGTTCAAACACTTCACGTGCTCATTCAGCCGACACTGAGTACCACGCCACCACAGGCCATGTTCTAGCTGCCAGAATTGGTGGAGAGCAACAGAAAAGAAAGCCGTGTGGTCCCGGAGCTTGCCTGTGGTCTAGCGAATGGGACGGACACAAAAACACCGCATGAGATCGCCAATGTAAAGAAAAAAGGGTAATGATGTGGGAGGCCTCTCTGATGACGTGGTATTTGACAGGTAAAGCTCTGGGCAAAGGGGAATCAGTGTTGCGGACAAAGGAAGCAGCAAATTCAAAATGCAGGAATGAGCTGGGTCTATCCAAAGGACAGAAGGGCTGCAGTGACCAAAGCATAGCTAACAGGAGAATGGAAAGATGAGGTTGAAGAGGCAAGCAGGGACCAGGACTCAGAAAAGGATTTCAGTCTATAGTAAAGTTTGAGTTCATCAATATTGGTTGTTCATCCCAAGATGATTTCTTTTTGAAAAGACCTTGATGGCTGCTGTGTGGAGAATGGACGGTAGGATACAAATGGGAGCAGTGATTTTTTAGCCTGGGGACCAAGGATAGACTTCAGGGACCCAACACCTGAATTTGGGGATGAAGTTGAAAACACAACTGAATGTATATGTTCCTACATGCATTTTTCCAGGGAAGAGAGTCACAGCTTTCATCAGATCCCAAAGTACCCCATTAAGGGTTAAAAAATCAAGGCACACTACTAGTTAGTTGCCCATGAGTTAACTCCCAGAATGCTGTAAATACTGCACGTGAGGTTAAAACTCAGGCATCCTGGGGTGTCTGGTTGGCTCAGTCGGTTGAGCATCTCTTGATTTCAGCTAAGATCATGATTTCACAGTTCCGTGAGTTTGAGCCCCATATCGGGCTCTGTCCTGACAGCACAGAGCTAGATTGGGATTCTATCTCCTTCTCACTCTACCCCTCCCTTGCTGTCTCTCAAAAACAAATAAATAAACTTTAAAAAAATCTTATTGGGGCACCTGGGTGGCTCAGTCGGTTAAGTGTCTGGCTCAGGCTCAGGTCATGATCTCACGGCTCAGGGGTTCGAGCCCCACATCAGACTCTGTGCTGACAGCTAGCTCAGAGCCTGGAGCCTGCTTCAGATTCTGTATCTCCCTCTCTCTCTGACCCTCCCCTGCTTGCACTGTCTCTGTCTCTCAAAAATAAATAAAAAACATTAAAATTTTTTTAAATCTTATTAAAAATAGGGCACCATAAGATTGACTGAATGCCTTTCAAACCCTCAAGAGTAAATTGCTTGATGATTTCTTGGTATACCTAAGTTCATTCAAACTCTCTGCCTATTCTTAAAATATTTACAGCACATATATACACATATGTATAGATATATAAATATGTGTGTATATACAAATTCCATAAATGGGTTACCGATTTGTATATATTTTAGAACAGTTAACTATAAAGAAGGCTGAGAGTCACCATTACTGAACCCTTATATCCCAGGTCTACAAGGTGTCTTACATGGATAGAATCACCTAATATGTAGCGGTTAAGGGTGCATTCTCCTTAGGGCAGGCTATGGTGCTCATTTATCCACCCAGGTGAACGGTGAGGACATTGCCCTATCGACCGGGTCTTCTGACCACGTCTTATCTCCTCTACCACTACTTCCCATGGACTGTGGCAAACGAAGTACCTTGTCCCACACTTAGTCACTATAAAAATGTGGGTTCAGTGGTGCCTGGGTGGCTCAATCAGGATTAAGTGTCCGACTCTTGAGTCCAGCTCAGGTCATGACCTTACATAGTTCATGAGATTGAGTTGGGTTCTGCTGTAGCAGCACCAGAGCCTGCTTGGGATGGTCTCTCTGCCCCTCCCCCATGCTGACTTGTACACACTCTCTTTAAATAAATAAATTTTTTAAACTGTGGATTCAAAGAGTGCATGTGGATGGGCTATATTCCAGTTTGGGCTCAGTTGGAAAAGCAGTGCCCTGAACAGAGCCCAGAAGCTATGCTTCAGATATGCTACATTTCCAAGAAGAAAACAGAGCCACGCCATTATGGTCTTCCATAATCATGAAGTTAATAAGCCTCAGTACTCTTTGCAAAGAAACCTTCCAGACCGTGGATGTGTGCTCTGACTGACCCACACGATCTCTTCCCTTTCTCTCCGTCAGTTTAAGCTCCAAATTCTCTCTAGTAAAATATGTTCCGTGATTTCTAAAATTTAAAAAGAACTGGGGGCACCTAGGTGGCTCAGTTGGTTAAGCCTCCGACTTCGGCTCAGATCAGATCTCACGTTGTGGGTTCGAGCCCCGCGTCAGGCTCTGTGCTGACAGCTAGCTCAGAGCCTGGAGCCTGCTTCCAGTTCTGTGTCTCCTTCTCTCTCTGTCCCTCCTCTCTCATGCTCTGTCTCTCTCTGTATCAAACATAAATAAAACATTTAAAAAATTTTAAAAATAAATAAATAAAAAGAAAAAGAAAAAGAACTGCAAGGGCCTTTGAAAGATCACCTAGTCTAACTCTCTCATTTTTCACATGACCAGATATGAAGTACCAGGAAGACTGCTGGTGTGACCAGAGTCATGCAAGAACCTGGCAGCTGCAGTGGGATGCCTATCAATTCAATAAATAAATACTGAGCCCCGTTAATGAGTCAGGTTTGGTGTAGATAACCCTATTTAATCACCTCTCTTCTCATCTTCTCAGGAAGCTCATATCCATAAGGAAGCATAATGGGTTTAAATCTTGTCTCTACCACTACCCACTGAGTGACCTTAGACCCACCTACCTAACCGCTGTGAATCCAATTTCCTCATCTGAAAACAGAGTTCCTAACAGTGGCACACATGCTAACTGGGGTTAAGGGTAAAGTGTACTACCCTGTCTGCAACTTGCTTTGAAACACAAAAGCGGATTGGTGGATGGATAAACGGACAGAGGATAAACCAACACAGTACAACGTTCACTGCACCATCAAGCACACAGGCATTCACTATACAAGTCCTTTAAGTTTTTTGTATGTCCACAAAGTGGCATGGTAAAGTAGGGGACAGACAATTAGCTGTGTTAATTACCAGTGTTAGTTATATTCAGTAACTCGTCCTCAGGAAGCAGAGGCTGGATAAAGAGATTTCAAAGTCATGCTGACCTTGTCAATATTTCCTCTTTGGCCCTTTCTCTTACTTAGCACAATCAGGCTGGGTGGCAATAACTGTAACTGCACATTAAACCCAGGTTTCTGTAGCTGCTAAGCCATGACAAAGCCTTGGCATGAATCTGACCTCAGAGCGCAGCCGGCTGAAAAGCGGCTGTAATATCAGAGAAAGAGCATTGATGTGAGTTGGAAATAAATGGGGGTACAAATCCCAGCACTACCATCGCTAACAGTGGCAAATGGATGGAGGAAGTGACCTCTTCCACCCTCGATTTATTCATCTGCAAAAAATACACTAAGAAGAGCTTGAATAGTTACGCGATTATAATGTAGCTGAAATGACTTGGCATCACTGCCATCTAAAAAGAAAAAAGTGGACTTGATTGGTGAACGGTCAAAAGGGATGCTGGGAGTGTGGGTGAAGCAGGTTGTTCCCCCGAGGCCTTGGAAGGAAAGTGAGTTTTTTAAGGTTGACCACTCCCCTACTTTAAAGCCCGCGTAGACGCCCCCTGCTTTCTCAAAACTAATTCCTTACCATAGCCGACAAAGTCCTGCAGAAACTGACCTCCCCCAAAATGTAACGATTATTTTATTTACTGGTTAAACGTTTACCGTCTCTCACTACACTAATAATGTAATAAGCTACAGGAGAGCAGGGACCTTAACTGTCTTCTTCCCCGCTTATCCCTGCGTCGCGAGGAGAGCACGGCACCGTGGAGGGGCTCCACCATACTTGTCAATGAGGGGTCGGCACCTGTTCTGCTGGAGGGCCCCTCTCGCACTCCCAGGGTGCACCTCCCTCTCCGCCCCCTCGGAGCCCATTCTCACTGCCCAATGGAAACTTTGGCGGGACATCCAAGCGCGCACCCCGCCCTCAGCCCCCAGTTTCAGCAGACTCTCAGCCCCCGCCACACCTCTCGCGCGTTCTCCTGGCCCACGAGCCCCGAGGCCGCCTGCTTGGCCAGGCCGCTCTCGTCCAGCCCCAGCCCCTTCACGTGGCTGTGGGAGGCGATGCGCTGCGTCTTCGTGGTGCTCTTCACCTCCTCAATCTTCATCTTGCCGATGCCGGGAGCCACAGCCTGCGTGGAAAACTGGCAGCAAGCACCACGCGCCCAGCACCCGGGTTACCATGCGGCGGTTACTAGGGCTGTTTGTTAAGGCCCGCCCCACTCGGCGTTCCATTGGCGAGGGCGGGAACGCCTCCGCGCCCCCATTGGCTCATAGCCGAGCCCATCGCGGCTGCCGGCAAGGTTCCGCCCACCCACTTCCGGCGGTGCCGCGCGCTTGGCTTCCCCCACAGCCAGCGCTTCCTGCCCTGATCCTAGGGTGAAAATGCAAAGGGACCTCCTCAGGGAGGCCTTAGAGTGGGTCGCTGCACCAAAGTGGGGTCCTGGAGTCTGGTTTTTAATTGTGCCACTATCTATTATCTTATTTGAAAGTCATACCTTTGTGCGCCGCTCAAGTTATTACCTCCAATTCGTAGATGGGGGAAAAGGAGGGACTTCCTAGAGCTTAGGACAGTCTGCCTGAGGTTGAGACAGACATGAGGTTAAATCTTACTGTAGTAGTTTCTGACTCTCCCATCTTAACTTCTTCATTAGTTTCGAATCCAGGTTTCTATTTACAAGATTATTGGGTCGAAGTTTGTCCCGCTCACTAAACTGCAGGTATGATGAAAATGTAGACTACATTTGTGCCCATTTTAACTCAATTGCCTAGCACATAACCTGACTCACAATTAAGGCTTCTTATGAATTCAAATAAGGTTCTATACCACCACATACACGCTGGAAATCATGCAGTTATGCTGCTTGTATTTTTTTATTTTTAGTTAATTTTTTTTTTGAGTGAGAGAGTGAGAGAGCATGTGCAAGTGGAGGAGATGGGCAGAGAGACCGAATCTTAAGCAGCCTGCATGCTCAGTGCAGAGCCCAACACAGGGCTCCATCCCACGACCCTGAGATCATGACTTGAACCGAAATTAAAGAGTTGGATGCTCAACCTACTGAGCCACCCAGGTGTCCATTATTATTATTATTATTATTACTATAATGCATATATTTTAAACATGAGGTTTTATGGGACTTGGTAATGGTTCCTGTCAGTGAATGGAAGCTTTTGGCAAATCCTTGGAAGGCTAGTTTGCTATAGGTAGCCTGTGATTTGTCAACCCTATAATACTGAGAAGGTTGCTTAGCACCTCATAGACTTTCTCCTGGTCATCACCCATAGTTGAAGAGCAATTCCTTTCACCCCGTTAGGAGGAAAACTTTCCCCCAACTAGGAGTCAAAGTGAGGCATTCTATGGGACTAACTTCTTTGTGTATTGTTCAGTTAGGAGAGAAAACCTTTTCTACATTTAGTATTTTAAGCCCCTAACTTTAGCACAAAGAGGAAGATTTCCTTCCAGCCAATATGAGGGGCAATGGTTGGGGAATAAGGATTTTGGAGCTCAAGGGAACTCAACAGGATCACTTGATCCAGTGATTTTCAAACCACATTCCCTGAGGTTGTAGAATTCTTTTGTGGCCAGTACGTGTGGAGAAAGGGAAAGCTGAGAGGTAGGCTGCCAGTCTGATGCCCCCACCTCCCCTTCCACCAGAGCTGTTCCATCACAGATCTGGCCTAGCATTCTCATTTCACAGATGAGGAAACTGAAGCCCTATGAGGGGTCAGACTTTGTCCAAGATCACAAATTGAGCAAGTACCTGCCAGAGCCTAGATCTGGTGTAGATGAAAGCTGGGCCTGGTTGCAGAACCCAGACAGTTTCTTTCATTTCAACAGAAGACTATGCAGCAGGCCATTGTCCAGGATACACAAGGTGAGTAAAGGGCAGGTGAAGCCCATAGTAGTGGACATATGTGGCCTACCCAGCATCCTTCTGCTTCTTCTGGCTACCATCAGTCTAATTTTCTTTAGAGAACCCTGCCCCCCTTCTTGGACTTTGAGTCCAAGTGCTTTGGATAGTTTTTTCAGGAATGGATATGGGACCCTGGCCTGGTCTATCCAAGTATCCCTTCTCCCCCCACAATAATGATGATTGGTTCACAAATGTGAGCAGACAGTCCAATGACACTGAGTTCTGGGACCTTTACTAGAAATATCAAGAGAGAGACTTGAGTCATGGGGTTCCGGGTCATCTTTGCCACTCCATGGGAAGACTGCCAAAGAATGAAGCCAACACAAAGGAGAAGAAAACTGGCAGACATTCCTAATGAAATCTCTTACATTACCAGCACAACTCTGCCCTACTTGCAGTGTAAATGGCACTGACATTGGGGCTTAAAATAGTTTGAGTTAGGTTTCCATCCATGGAACTGAACATCCTTATCAATGCAATGACGTATAAGTAATCGTGTGGACTGCTACATTCCAGCATTGTGCTGGTGACACTCTCAGACCTGCCAGCTCTCTCATTTTCTTGCTTTTATGACCCTTGCTCTTTCATCTCTAGTTCCTTGTCTCCTCTTTTTCTCCAGTCCAAGTTTGATCTCAGCCAATTGTTTCTCAACCCCTTCTGCTGCTTCTTTGCTTTGACTTCTTTCACACCTGACCTTTGAACCCACAAGCCCAGGTCAAACCTACCTCTGCCCTCACCACTGCCTCATGAAGGCATCATAAAGAGTAATAAATCCTCACATATATGATCAAGGGTGCCAAGAACCATTCAATGGGTCAATTGGAAAAGACAGTTTCTTCAACAAATTGTGTTGGGAAAACTGGATATTCATAGGCCAAAGATAGAAGTTGGTCCTTTATCTTATACAATATAAAAAAATTTAACCCAAAATGGATCAAATGGATTGAGGGCCTATAAAACTCATAAAAGAAAACATATGGGTAAATCTTGATAATCTTGAATTTAGCAATGGTTCCTTAAATATGTCACTATATTTAAGCAACTAAGTAAAAAATAGATAAGTTGAACTTAATCAAAATTTAAAACTTTTGTGCATCAAAAGACTTTATCTCTCAACAGAATGAAATAATAATGCACAAAATGGGAGACAATATTTACAAATCACATATCTGATGGGGACTTAATATCTAGGAAATATAAAGAGCTCCTACAACTTGACACACAAAAAAATAAACAACCCATTTAAAAATGAGCAAAGGGCTTAATAGACATTTTTCCAAAGAAGATGTACAAATGGCCAATTAACACATCAGCATCATTAGTCATCAGGGAAATACAAATCAAAACTGCCCTGAGATACTACTTCACACCCAGTAGCATGGCTATAATAAAGAGTGAGGAGAAGGAAAGGAAGAAGAAGAAAAAGGAGAAGAAGGGAGGAGAGAGAGGGAGGAGAGGAGGAAAGGAAGGAAGAAAGGGGGAACGAAGAAGGCAGGATGGAAGGGGAAAAGAAGGAAGGTGGAAGAAAGGGCAAGAGAGAGGGGAACAGAGGGAAGGGAAGGGGAAGGGAGGGAAGGGAAAGGAAGGGAAATAAAAAAAACCAAAATAACAAGTATTGGCAAGGATGTGGAGATATTGGAACCATTGTGCATTGCTGATTAGAGTGTATAATAGTGCAGCTGCTGTGGAAAACCATTTGTTTCTTCTCAAAAAGTTAAACACAAATTTACCATATGACCCAGCAGTCCCACTCCGAGGTATATACTCCTAAGAACTGGAAATAGGGACTCAGCAGACAACTGTAAACCAGTGTTCATAGCAGCATTATTCACAGGAGCTGTGACACTGTGATTTATAATAAAAAAAATGCATATTTGGTCTGATAACAAACAACAGGCCTAAAATGGAGTCACTTATGCTAAGCCCCATGGCAGCCAACAAGACTTAATTCCTAACCTGATTGGAGCTTCAACACCTTCCAGAAATATGACTTTAACCAGTCAATCTGGAATTATCGGATCACCACTAGTGAGTACTCTGCCTAATTGACAGCTGCCTTTCTGCAAAGGAAGGAGACCTGGCTTGAAACAAGCCACTGTTTGCTAGAAACATCCTTTTGCTTCTCCCCTTCTTCCTATAAAAGCCTTCCATTTTGTACAACTCCCCAGAGCTCCCTTCTATCTCCTGAGATGGATGCTTCCCAATTCATGAATTGTTAAATGAAGCCAAACAGATCTTCAAATTAATTTTGGTGTTTTTTTTTTTTAACAGGTCTTTGTATTATTTCTGGCATCAAGTTCCCAAAGCCCTTGGTATTTCCTAAGCGATGAGAGCTGGAGGCCTGTGATGTTAATAACCTTATTAAATTTAGGAAGGAGGTTGGTTACCAGGAGAATCAACCAAGTGCTTAAAGGGTTGGAACTCTCAGTCCCACTGCCCTGGCCTCCAAGGAGATGAGAGGGGCTGGAGGTTGGATCAGTTGCCAGCAAACAATGATTTAGTCAACCATGCCCATGTAATGAAGCCTCAATTAACACCCAAAAGTGTTCAGAGAGCTTAATGAACACATGGAGATTTGAGGAGTGTAATGTGCTTAGAGGGAATATGGGAGCTTCAGGCTCTTTCCCCATACCTTGTCCGATGTATCTTTTCATTTGGCTATTGATCCATATCCTTTGATATCTTTTGCCATGTTGAAAACCAAAATTAAACTGAGTAAATTTTAAAGATGTTATTGGCTATATTCAACAATTCATGAATCAGGCAGCATCTGATTATCAGAAGGGATCTCCGAGCAACCACACAAAGTGAAAGGGAGCTGAAATAAGAAAGTCCCACTAGAGAAAAGAAGTGAGTTGGTTATTACAAGGTTAATTTCCTCTAGGGGATGCAGGGTCTATCAGGCAGATTATCTAGTGGTGATCGGATGATTCCTGATAAGGTTTTAAGATTCCATTTCTTGGAGAACCAACACTAAGTCATGATTTGGTGATGTGGGGCTTAGCATAAATGAGTCCATTTTGAGCTTAGTTTCTTGTTTTTAACAAATCCACCCTTTCGATCAGACTCTAAGCCAAACTGAAGGATGTGATAAAAATGTAAGGCATTAGTGCTACTCCCAGCTGCTGCTCTAGAACCCTCAGTTTTTGGTTGACTCTTGTGGTATTCACAGGTTACAATGTTGGGTTTACATTTTTTAAGTCAATCATTCTCTTCATTTGTTTTCTGACAGTCTAGCCGTAGGGAGAGCATTTGCTTGGTGATCAGTGGCTGAGAGTGTGCATTTCTAAAGCTTTTGAGAGAATATGTCACACCAAGGAGACTACTGTGCTTATTATAAGTGGAATAATTGCCAGTGTGTGGAGTGCACTTCAGAGTCAATGTCCCAAGATCCCAGCCAGTCAGAATCCAACAAGTCAAAGAAATACCCTATAGAGGGAATCTCTTTTTAAAACTAATTGGCTTACTCAGTGATCTTGCGTTTCCACATCCTCACCTACATTTGGAATTATACACCTCTCTGATTATTACCAACCTAATTGGCATGTTTGTTATTTCAGCCCTAGGCTGATTTTCTGGGCACAGAGCAGACAAAGAGAATTTGGCTGGCGACTTAGAGGTGGTACAAAGACATAAAACTAAATAATATTGATTTTTGTAGTCAGAACATGATTGTCTTTCTTTTTTTCCATAATATTTTATTGTCAAATTGTTTTCCATACAACATCCAGTGCTCTTCCCCATAAGTGCCCTCCACCATCACCACCACCTCTTTTCCTCCCTCCCCCTTCCCCTTCAACTCTCAGTTTATTTTCAGCATTCAATAGTCTCTCAAGTTTTACATCCCTCTCTTTCCCCAACTCTCTCTCCCTCCTCCGCTCCCCCGGGTTCTCCATTAGGTCTCTCCTGTTTTCCTGTTAGACCTATGAGTGCAAACATATGGTTTCTGTCCTTCTCTGCCTGGCTTACTTCGCTCAGCATGACACCCTCAAGGTCCATCCACTTTCCTACAAATGGCCATATGTCATTCCCTCTCATTGCCATGTAGTACTCCATTGTGTATATATACCACATCTTCTTGATCCATTCGTCAGGTGATGGACATTTAGGCTCCTTCAATGTTTTGGCTATTGTTGACATTGCTGCTATGAACATTGGGGTACATGTGCTCCTATGCATCAGCATTTCTGTCTCTCTTGGGTAAATCCCCAGCAATGCTATTGCTGGGTCATAAGGGAGTTCTATC
>NC_043711.1:56330436-56338046 GCF_006229205.1 Suricata suricatta
GCCCCTGCGGTCCGGCCGGTTAAGCCGCCCCCTCGCAACCCGCGCGCTGGGCTCGCCTGTTCCGGCCCCGAAGCTTCCGCCCTCCCGGCGCCCGAGGGCGCTGCCTGGCGTGGCGCTGGAGGAGAGGGCCCCAGGGTGGGACCTTGACCCGGGGCACCGACTGTGAGGCTGTACTCTCACCTGGCTCCTGCCACCCGAAGCCTCCAGGAGTCCAAGACTGGGTGGATCCGTCCATCCATCCATCCATTCATCTTAACTAGCCCTAATCAAGGACCCCTGGGTACCAGGCACTGCTTATTCATGGCCCTGGGATACAGTGTGTTCTTTCCACCTTATGCTGTATCGGGGCGGGGGTGCGAGTCAGACAATAAACAGGAGAGTTAAGATCTGGAACCAGACCCTTCCTGAGAGCGTGAGAAGCCTTCCAGGGAAAATAAAAGCAGAGATTAAAAGGACCAGAGCACCAGGAGAAGGGAGGACAGCTCATTTACAACCAACAGTCAGGGATTGAGCGGAGGCTGGAATGTTAAGATCGAGACAGCCCTGGGAGAATCTGGGAAAGACTTAGAAGATGAAGAGAAAGATGTCGTCTCTGACCCTGAAAGTCCATAGCCTGGCCTCGGGAGAGGCTGTCGAGCTCCAAATTGTTTGTAAAATGTTATGTGCAGGTGTTTGTACTGGGGAGAGTACATAACTCTCACAAGATTCTTGAAGTGTCTGGAACCACTAAAAAGATTGTCAACCACAGTCAACAACCGAGGCTCACAAACAGGTGTCTTCACTGGCTGGGCAGATGACACTCAAGGAGAGAGATTAGCAAGACTTAAGATACCAGCAAGTATGGGGAGACTGGAGCCACAAACAGCACATGCCGCATCGAGGAAGCCACTGCTCACCTCAGGACAATTGATACCAGGCAGCAATGCTAGCCCACATTGCCCATCTTCGCATTTTTCAAGAGAAAGGAGCATTTCTATAGGAAATCTGACTTCTTACATGTCAGCAACTAATTTCGCTTTTAACACAAATACTATGGTAGGTAGCCAAGCACCAAATCCACTTGATTCTGCCTGGCAGCCAGTTTGCCATCTGCAATGAGCCAGGCCATACTCTGATATATTCACACTTGGCAGGAGCTGCTCCTGTGGTCCAGGCTCTACACTAGCAACAGGGTCCCCTAGAAAAGCAGACATGGTTGGTCAGTCCATCCTGCAGCCCAGGGAAGAGGAAGGCATGTGTTGAGATAACTAACACCATGCAACTGCCCCTTGAGAAGACACGTGCATCATGTAGGATGAAGACTTAGGGCAGAAATTTAGAGAAGGGCCAGATAAGACGCCTTTGTCAGGCACATGGCACTCAGTGATGGAAGAGGTACTGCTAGGTGCTTACACACAAAATACCCAGACAGAAAAGAAGCTGCATGCTAATCTTACTCTGAATATGTCTTTCCCAGTATAGTTTTAGTCTGAATATGTGGCCTTCTAAAATGTCACAGGCAAAGGCGCTGGAGAGTCCACTACAGGTTGTGATACTATGATTTATAGTAAATATTTTAGGGTCGCATGGGTGGCTCAGTCGGTTAAGCATCTGACTCTGGTTTTGGCTCAGGTCATGATCTCACAGATTTGTGGGTTCAGAGTGTTGGGCTCTTCAGAAGCAGCCCGGAATCTGCTTGGGATTCTCTGTCTCCTTCAATCTCTGTCCCTCCCCAACTGGTGCTGTCTCTTGTCTCTCTCAAAATAAAGAAATAAAATTAAAAAGAAAAAGAAATATTTATTTTGTACGGTGCCCAGGTGGCTCGGTCAATTGAATGTCTGACTTTGGCTCAGGTCATGATCTCAGGGTTCGTGGCTTCAAGCCCTGCATTGGGCTCTATGGTGTCAGCTCAGAGTCTACATCAAATCCTCTGTCTCCTTCTCTCTCTGCCTTTCCCCTGCTTGCTCACTCTCTCTCAAAAATAAATATTAAAAAAAAGAAATATTTATTGGGCCTTCCTCCTGCTCTTGGCACAGAGCTCCAAAAGCCCTTGGAACTTCCTGTGATGAGAACAAGGTGTCTGACTTTGGAAAGCACCTAAGGGTGGGGGCTGGCTGCCAGAGGAGACAACCAAGTGGTTAGAGTTGGAACTTCACCTGACCCCTGGGGAGGCGAAAAAAGAGGAACTTGAAATTGAATCAATAGCCAATGATTTATTCAATCATGCTTGTGAAATTAAGCCTCCCAAAAACCCATAAAGGTGGAGTTCAGAGAATTTCCAGGTTCAAAGAGAATGGTGAGCTCAGCTAAAGCATGGGATCCCTGTGCCCCTTCCCACATATTTTGACTTATGCATCTCTTTTTTCTGGCAGTTGGAGTTAAATCCCTTTTTTAATGTTTTTATTTATTATTATTATTTATGTTTATTTATTTTTGAGAGAGAGAGAGAGAGACAGAGCATGAGCCGGGGAGGGGCAGAGAGAGAGGGAGACACAGAATCCAAAGTAGGCTCCAGGCTCTGAGCTGTCAGCACAGAGCCTGAAGTGGGGCTTGAACCCATGAACTGCGAGATCATGATTTGAGTCAAAGTTGTCCACTTAACCGACTGAGCCACCCAGGCACCCCATTTATTTTTTATTTTTGATAGAGATAGAACATCAGCAGGGCAGGGGCAGAGAGAGAGAGGGAGACAAGTAATTCACAACAGGTCCCAGGCTCTGAGCTGCCAGCACAGGGCCCGACCGGGTGCTCGTTCTCATGAACCTCGAGACCATAACCTGAGCCAGAAGTCACATGCTTAACCAACTGAGCCACCCAGGCACCCCAATCCTTTTGTAATAAACTTGGAATCCCGTAGTAAGTTGTTTCTCTGAGTTCTGTGAGCTGCTGTAGCAAATTAATCCAATTTAAGGAACGGGTCGTTGGAACTTCTGATTCAGAGCCGGTCCTCAGTGTGGTGACAATCTGGACTTGCACTTGGCTTCTGAATGGGTTGGGGGCAGTCTCATAGGACTGAACCCTTAACGTGTGGAAGATGACATCTTCAGTGTCAGAATTGAGTTGAAGTGTACGACAACCTTCACTCTGCTTCCCTCCTGGGCTCTGTGGCTAGCCTGATAATTAAATTGATATAAGACAGATTCACAAGTTAGCCAGGCAAATTTAGTTTTTACATAAGAGAATTCATAAAAATACGATACTCAAAGAAGTGACCAGAGCAGGTAGCTTTTATTTTTACATTTTAGATAAAGAAATAATAAATTTGTGAAGAATTAAAGAGAAGAAGCAGCTCGGGCTTGGCATAGCAAATTAGCGAAGAAGTAAACAAGGTTTATTTATATAGCTTTCTGGGCCTTGAACTCCCTATCTCTGGGGATACAGATGTCTTCTGCCCAGGTTCCCTTCATATGGAAAATTTATTTCCTGCTTTCAGGGAGACAAAAGAGGGCCAGCATGTTTTTATTGCACTGTTTCCTGATAACCCATATGCTGAAGTGGCATATACGGGGGTAGCCTGCCCTGAACCTCAATACTGCTAAAAACAAGACAAGCGGCCCCAAATGGAGTCACTTACGCAAAGCCCTATGTCATCAAACTGAGATTGAACTTAGTTACAAGTTTGGCTCTCCCAGAAACGGAATCTTAAACCAATCAATGCCTATTGTAACTTCCTTGTTCCTGTGCCCCAAGTACAGGGCATTTGGGAATTCATCCATGTTGCTGCATGTAACCGCATCATGAGTTCCTTCTCATTCCTTCTCACTGAGTGGATGGACTGCCATTTTTTTACCTGTTCTTCCACTGAAGGACAGGAAGACAGCTCACTAGAAGTGCATTGGTAGTTTTTACTTTTATGCAAAATTATTACCTACTCAATAAATAAGTAAATGTTTTTTAATGTAAAACAATGTCAGAATGCCTGAGTGCCTCAGTCGGTTAAGCATCTGACTCTTAATTTCAGCTCACGTCATGATTTCATGGGCATGATATAGAGCCCTGCCTTGGGCTCCTAGCGGAGCATGGAACCTATTTAGATTCTCTCCCTCCTCTCCCTCTGCCCCTCCCTCCTTTGCACATGCTTCCTCTCTCTCTTTCTCTTTCACTCTCTCTCTTGCTCGCTCTCTCTCAAGAATATATAAAAATTTAAAAAATTTAAAAAGTAGAATAATGTCCTAAAGACAGAAGTGGGACTAAGATCCTTTAATGTGTAGTCCTTAAGGAGTGGGAGAGTTATAAATGCTCTCTCACTGCTGCCTGTAGATGGACTTCTCACCCCGCCCCCCACCCACCACTCTCCTCTCCGGCCACCAAGGACCTGTACAACCCTGCAAATGGACAGTGCCAATCCACCTTGCTCTACACTCAGCCAACAGCTATGCCTTCTGCCTGCCACACTTTCTGGAAGCTTCCTCCATATCATGTCCCACACTAGTCACAGTTTTAGGAAGTAAATGACAGAAACCCTCCATGAAACTGACTGAAACAAAACAAAAACAGAAAGGAAATCACTGGCCATGGTATAATTAAAAATACACACTCTAGCAGCTGTCTGCTCATGCTTGAATCCCACCTCAGGCCAGTTACAAAATCTCTTTGTGCCTCAGTTCCTACACTGATGAAGTAGGAGGACACCATAGATCCTAACTTACAGAGTTGCAAGGATTAAATGACGTGGTGTTTGTGTCACACCTAGAACAATGCCTGGTAGATAAGAAGTGCTGTATTATGTTTGTTAAGTTAAATAAATAGACCTAACTCAAAAGTCTAGAGGAGGAGCCCATGTTCATGTTAGCCTCATCCAGGGGCTCAGACGATGGCACAGAGCCATCAGCTTTGTTCTTCCCTCCTCTGAGTTTCTCCCATTTCCAAGTAAGTCCTCTCCTTTTGGTGACAAAATGGCTGCCAGCACCTCCAACTCCCCACATCGAGTCTCGTTGTCCCTGATGAAGTTGTGTGTCCCTGCACCAAGCAGAGAAATGAAATGCTCTGCCTAGCCAAGTGTAAGTCATCAGCTCACTCCAAGGGCCAGGAGGAAAGTAATGCAAACTCCCTATGGGAATTGGGGTGCTATTGCCAGCAAAATACAAATCCCATCATGCCCCTCTGTTGTGAATTTAGTCTCTCTCCCGACATCGATTCCACTGAGTTGAGTTTGCTTTAGGCCAGGCTGGTGTTCTAAAGCCACCCTCCCTTCCCCTCACAACCCCCCACCTTACCATCCTTGTAGGCTGAGGATCCCTTATACATCTTTGACTGCCCAGGGCCTGACACAGGCTAATGGTCCTGTTTCTTAAGTGGACTCACCCCCAAACTTCCAGCCTACAAATACATCCTCCTCTGCAGCAGACTTTGGGGTCCCCTACAGTTCCACAGGCTGGACACAGTCCCTGGGAAATGACTGACAGGAGACAGTGTGCAGAATTGTGATTATTTGGGATTTGTTCTTAATGTTAATGTGATGCGGGTTTCTTTCTGTTTCTTTAATGCCATTTTGTACTAAGGTGGTTCGAAATTCTTTACAAGCAGCTAGTAATTAATTCAACTTCATTAAGGCCAATTAATCCAGGATTAATTATAAATTTGCCCAGAGGAAGTTATTATACTTTGCTCTTTGATTTAGGTTTTGGCTTCTAAAGATTCTTTTAGGAGTGAAATGGAAATTTTCCTTTTCTCTGAGGGTATTTACCTTGCCAGTGATTGTGTTAACCATGTGCCTTCCTCAATATGTCCCATATTAACCTCGGATGAGATTGTCACTCAGGCCGCCAGCTATGTGCTACATGACATTGCCAGCACTAAACAGATCTAATGCCACATTAGCCATTGGGTGAGGAAGAGAGTGTCCTGGCCAGAACTGGTCCCACATGATTTCAAATCGTAGCCCTACTTCATGCTGGCTGTGTGATTCACCCTTTCTTCTACCTACAAATGGACAGAATAATGTTTTATGAGATCATTATAGTCTATACTGGCCAGCATCCACTCCCTCTTTTCCTGAAAGGCCCCTTGATTTTCCTTGGAGGCATCACACCTCCTCACCTCCAGACCACTGTGGGGATGGACTCCATTCTAGCTCCAAGTGAGCCTGAGACTCAGGCCCAGGCCACCAGCCTTAGCAATTGGTTGGGTAGTGAGCATGTGGCCCAGTTAGCATGGTTGGAGAACAATTCCAGGGAAACCAATACAAAAAAATTCTCTGACACTGGACTAAAACCTATAGAAATCAGTCTGGGCTATGATGGGATACCAGGAGGGGAGCCTGGCCATGGCAGGCCAATGGGCCTCCCTCCTAAGATGTCCATGTCCTTGAACCTGTGAGTATGTTACCCTACATGGTAAAGGGGACTTTGCAGGTGTGATTCAGCTAAGGATCTTGAAATGGGGAGGTTATCCCAAATTATCCTGTGGATTATCCTTATGCTATCACAAGGGTCCTTATCAGATGGTGGAGGGGATGTCAGAATCAGAGAGATAGAGAGATGTCATCATGAGAAAGGCCCACTGGCCCTTACTGTCTTTGAAGATGGAAGATGGACATGTGGCCGGGAATGAAGCTGGAAAAGGCAGGGCAGTGGATTCTCCCCAAGATCCTCCAGAAAGGAATAAAGCCTTGCCAACACTGACACCTTGATTTTAGCCCACTAGGACCCATTTTGGATATTGATCTCCAGAACTGTAAGTTGGCTTAAGCTACTAAGTTTGTGGCAATTTGTTACCACAGCAATAGGAAATGAAAGCAAGCATTTAATTGGAGTACTGAGTCTATTTCCATACTTACTGCATAAATGACTATCTCCAAATTCCCTCCCACCTGATCAGAGGTGGAAAGGGCCTTTACCAGGCTCGCTCCCCATCTTAGACCTGAGGATCACTAAGACTTACATGGTAAACAACCTCAGCACCTGTCTTTGGCTCAGATCTGCCGCTTTCATCCCAGCTACCCTGACCTCTGCCCCCACTCCCATGTGGCACAGCAAAGCTAACACTGGGACTCAGCAGATGCCATCAGTTTTCCCCACTGCAGTGGGAATGGAAATGGAAATACTGGTCCCCAGCAGAGGAGGTCAGAACAGGAGACAGAGGATGAACCCTTGCTAACCTGACCCCTGTCCCCAGCCTGGCTTCGGCCTCTACTCTCCACAGCAGTTTCCGTGAGGGCCCTGGGGTACTGTTTCAGCTGAAAGACCACGACAAAATTATCCACCAAGGCGAGGACACCCACAGAGAAGTAAAATATCCTGGGACAGAAACGTCCATGCCTTTATATTCCAAGACTCTGATACCACTTAGCTCTTCCCAATGCTAGAACCCCTTGTAAAAGATCTCATTTAATTTCCTTAGCAATCCTGTATATGTGTGTTGTTACTGCTGTTTTACAGCCCATGGAAGGAGACCTGGAGAGAGACCGTGCTCAGAAAACATCAGGATTTGAATCCAGGTCATCCACACAAGACCCTTCTGTTCCCTCCCAGCTGATCCGTGTTTCATGTAAGTTTCCTCCAACCCCAATGATGTGCACCATCTTCATAATTTATGTCCTATCTGGGTACCACCTACCACTTCATATGTTTCTTTAAATTAACCTACCTTTTGACTTAAATAAAAGTATTTTCCTATATGCAAAAAAATGA
>NC_043711.1:56338146-56345646 GCF_006229205.1 Suricata suricatta
GAAAACTTATGAAAGAGATCGAAGAAGACACCAAGAAATGGAAAAATATTCCCTGTTCATGGATAGGAAGAATAAACATTGTGAAAATGTCATTACTACCCAAAGCAATCTACACATTCAATGCAATCCCCATCAAAATTGCACCAATATTCTTCTCAAAACTAGAACAAACTATCCTCAAATTCATATGGAACCACAAGAGACCCCGTTTAGACAAAGTTATATTGAAGAAGAAAACCAAAACAGGAGGCATCACAATCCCAGACTTTAGCCTCTACTACAAAGCTGTCAGCATCAAGACAGTATGGTATTGGCACAAAAACAGACACATAGACCAATGGAATAGAATAGAGAATCCAGAGCTGGGCCCACAAATGTATTTTTTGTCTGTTGTTCTGTTGAGAAGGCACAGTTTCTTACCCCTTTCTTCCTTGCCAGGATATAGTTTAGTGACTACTGTAAACTAACTGCTAATGTTGTGTTAGTGAGATGCTTCAAGAAGCAAATGGTTGAGTGACATTAAGCAGACATTGCCTACAATGAAGGGGAAAGGAGAAGCAGGAGAAAAGAAGAAACGCTTTGGAGGCTGGGAGTTCCGTGATTGCGAGCCAACAGAATGAATGCAGATGTGAGACATCAGAGATTTAGGGGACACAGAATTCTGCAAATCCAGAACTTGACACTTATTATGGGGTGCTCTGACTTATTTGTGAGAACGTCTAAAGACAGGGAACCTCTTTCTGGGATAAGAAAGTTTAATGGGATAAGGGACAATCAGGGAATGCCAAGACTTTGTCACAAACTGGGACAAGTTTGCATTCTGTTTTTCTCTCCTAGCTCCAGAGACCCAAGTCTCTTACAGGAAGAGAAACAAAAGAATATTTCATTAATAGGACTCATGGGAGTTTATGCCCTAGTGTTACAGAAATTGAAAAAGCCTTTGCTGCACCCATGAAGTTGACTCCTGTCATCTCAAGTGATATGAGGGCAGAGCTGCATTTTCTAGAGCCTTCACAAGTGGGGCCATGTCTCATTCCTGAGGTCATAACTTCCAACCCCAGCAGTCATCTATGGGACAGAGTGGGTCATCGATCTCACGCTGTTCTGGGCTAACATCTGGGTGAGCCACAGCCTCTTCCGAAGTGCTGGGGAAATGTGTTATGGTGGGAGGGACCTCTTGCATCTGTAGTTGTTTCAGGGGCATCACCAGGGACAGTAAGATAAGGGGAGCTTATGATATCAAGCCCTTCCCATTAAGGCTTTGATTGTGGAGGTAAAGCATGGATGCACTCAACCATCTCTCCCTGATCTGTTTCCTCCAGAGTTAGTGCTGCATCAATGGGCCTTCATCTCTTGACAGACTTTCCTCTGTTTCATTGCTGGTTCTATCATTGTTGGGAGTGACCATTTACCACTATTGCACCATTTGTTAATTGGAGTCATTTAAGAAACCTTTTTTTCATGGCAGTTAGTGTCTGGTAGGCACTACTGTTTATTCTGTGCATAAATCAATGACTAATGCAGTGTTTCTTTTGTCAAGGTGCTCAGTGTGTGACCCCAGTGAGAGTTGTAAAAATGAATAAATGTGACACTGAGAGGTTGCACTGAAACCCTGGGAGGTAGATCCCCTAAAGTTGTCTCTTTATTTTATTTGTAATTGTTTTCAAGAAAGAGGACTCTTTCACAGGAGACCGTGTAGCTTCCCAGAGAAGCCTATAGGTCCTGACCCTTGTATGCGATGTTGAGGTCTTTCCATGGAGATGAGGGGAGTGGGCAGTGAGAAGCAGCAGAGGAGGAAAATCAGAGATTAAGTAGAGTGGAAGTTGTGCTGCTGGAATTAGAAATACTTCTTACTGTCTCACCAACCATCAGGAGCAGGGTCTGCGAAATGAACCCAAATAAACCTGGCTGGGTAGGCAATAGTGAGACTAACAAACAATATTATCTTTTGGCTAGAAATTTGAAACTGAAATAAGCTGAAATCTGAAATTAGAGTGTAAGTGTAAGTTTTATGTCAGGGCACAGTTACAAATAGGTATTTTCTATGGAAAAATGATTAGTTTCTTGTGAGGAAAAACTAGTATTGCATTCAGAGCGGGAGAGGGGATATTGAGGGATAGAAATAGCACCATGAGTGTAAAATGGGAGGCACAGAGTGGGTCTCTGAGAGGGTGGAAATCATGAATAGAGAAATTCAGATGAATGTTTTTATTCATTCTTAAATGTTTACCAGAAACAATGCAGATACAGTCATTATTTCTTTGAAATCTTTCAAACTGTCTGTGGTATTATTATTTTATTAGACTGATGGAAAGAGTCACTGACAGCAGTGATGCTGCTCATACACATAAGAGAACCTTTGGGATGATCTCAGAACACAGTGTTTCCAAAGATTCTGCATTTCATTACCAATTTCAACTTTTGCTTTATTATTTGTAACAGTTTCACATTTACAAAGTTGCTGTGCTTTTTCAGAGGGTTCTCCTCAGCTCTCTTCACAGTTTCTACTATTACAAACGCATCCTGTCTCTCACACAGGTTAATTTTAATCCTCATATCTTCTGAGGATCCATATGCAGTGACTTTCTTAGGCTTCGTTTGCTCCTGATACAGGGGTAGTTTAGGCATTCTAGGAAGGCATTCTGTAAGATAATCTTTGGACTTGCCTTATTTTTCTTTTGTTCATGAGCAGACTGGGACTGTGGGTGATGGAGAAGAAGAGCAGGGAGGGAAACAGGCACGTTCATGTCATAATATCAAGGGTACACTTGTCAACATGGCTAATTCTCATGGTGTTGATCTTGGTGTCCTGGATGACATGATATTTATCAGGTTTCTCTTTCCTCTTTCTTTCCATCCAGTACTCCTGTGGGAACTTTCTATGTGCAACCCCATCTTTATGTAGTGGTAGCTATCTTACACCCCCTTAAGAGTAGAATATTTCTGCAAATCCTTGGTTGTCTTCTGCACTCGAGATTGTGTTTTCAGGATTTATTTTTCAGTTATTTACAGTATATCCTCTGTGTTATAATGCAATCCTAGTTTATTTTGTTGCTCGGATTGTTTCAGCTTTGGCAATGGAGAGCTCCTTCAGTTAGCTGATATGTCCTTGTGGCCTGTCTCCATCATTCTTGGCTTTTGAGGGACATCATTTCATGATGTGTTATAGGAAAAGATGTTTCAGTTTCATGCTCAGCTTAATGCATTTTCCTCTGGAGCCCTATAGTCAGTCATTTCTGGAAGGAGCCATGTTTTATTTTATGGAATCATGGATGAGAGTCAAATTCTTGGTATCTGCTGTGCTTGTTGCTACCAGGGTCTCTATATCCCCTCATCTGAGGTGGCAAGGAAACTATGAGTGTTTAGTACTCAGTGTATATGTGGACATCCATACATGTGTGTATATGTAACTCTCTACATTTTTAATTAAGCAAAAGCAAGTCTATAATGATGGCTCCAGCTTTGATTCAGGAACAAGGGAATATAAGAGTTAGTCCACCTTGATTACATGTCAAGTCCCACACCAAATGTGATAACCTCATTCCTATCACTTACTTCCCATTTCCTTATATGTTGAATATCAGTTCACATGTGCAGGACTATCAGCGTTGTTGACAGTACCCTCCGTAATACATTTCCTCCAGTGCAGAGACAGGCCTCTGTGCAATTTCTTTGATGTCCAGGTTTATGGACTCTTTTCTTTTCCCAGATATTGTTTCTCTGCCTTTTTTTTAAGCCCAGCTGTTTCACTGATACAATGTCATGCAATTGTATTACAGTTAGATGGTTTTTCCCCATGTACATTCAAAGTAGGATTCCCTTGGTCACCTGAGTTTTACGTTTGCATTGATTTATATCCTGCAACTTTGCTGAATTTCTCTATTACTCTATAGTTATTCAGTAGGGTGGTTTTTAACCTCCAGATTTTGGGAGGTTTTCCAGACTTCTTCCTGTGGCTGATTTTAAGTTCATAGCATTGTGATCTGAATATGTGCATGGTATGATCTCAATTCATTTGTATTTATGGAGGGCTGTTTTATGACCCAGTATGTGATCAAACTTGGAGAATGAGCCATGCACAACTCGAGAAGAAAGTGAATTCCCTAGGTTCACGATACAGAGTTTTAAATATATCTATTAATTCCATCTGTTCCAGTGTGTCATTCAGGTCCATTGTGTCTTTAGTGATTTTCTGTCTGGTTGACCTATCCATTGGTGTAAGTGGAGTATTAAAGTCCCCTGCAATTAGCACATTATTATCAAGGAGATTGTTTCTGTTAGCAATTAGTTGTTTTATGTATTTGGATACTTCTGAATTTGGCACGGGGATGTTTATAATTGTTAGCTCTTCCTGATGGGGATACTCTGTAATTATTATATAATGTCTTCCTTTTTTTTCTCTTTATTTATTTATTTATTTATTTATTTATTTATTTATTTATTTTAATAGGTTATTGTAAAATTGGTTTCCGTATAACACCCAGTGCTTCTCCCCACAAGTGCCCCCTTCTTTCTTCTTTTGTTACTGCCTTTGCTTTAAAGTCCAGTTTATCTGATATAAGTATGGTACTTCACTTTTTTTTGACGTCCAGTCACAGGGTAGATATTTCTCCATCCCCTTATTTTCAATCTGAAGGTGTCTTCAGGTTTAAGGTGAGTCTCTTGTAGACAGCAAATAGATGGTTTTTTGTTTTTTATCCATTCTGCTACACTGTGTCATTTGATTGGAGTGTTCAGTCCATTTACATTCAGTGTTATTATTGAAAAATGTGTGTTTGGATTCATTGTGTTCTCTGTAGAGTTCATGTTTATATTGATGTGTCTGGTGTCTTATATTCCTTGCTACATTTTCTTCATAGAGTCCCTCTTAGGATTTCTTGTAGGGCTGGTTTGGTGGTGATTAATTCTCTCAATTTTTATTGAGTTGGGAACACCTTTATCTCTTTTATTTTGAATGATGGGCTCACTGGATAAAGGATTCTTGGCTGCATATTTTTCCTGTTCATCACATTGAAGATTTCTTGCCATTCCTTTCTGGCCTGCCAAGATTCATTAGATAGGTCTATAACCACTCTGATAGGTTCACCTTTGTATGTTTGGGCCCTTTTATCCCTGGATGCTTTCAGAATTCTCTCTTTGTCTTTATATTTTGCCAGTTTCACTATGATATGTCATGCTGAAAGTCAGTTTAAGTTACGTTTTAGGTGAGTTCTATGAGCCTCTTGATTTTCAATGTCTTTCTCTTTTTCCTACTGAAGAATGATTGGGAGAATCAGGCAATTAGAGAGGAAATTAAAAAACATATGGAAACAAATGAAAATGAAAATACAACAATCCAAATGCTCTGGGATGCAATTAAGGCAGTCCTAAGAGGAAAGTTTATTGCAATCCAGCCTATTTCAACAAACTAGAAAAGACTCAAAATCAAAATCTAACAGAGCACCTAAGGAAACCAAAAAGGGAGCAGCAAGAGCACCTCAAACCCAGCAGAAGAAGAGAAATAATAAAGATCAGGGCAGAAATAAACAATATAGAATCCAAAAAATCAGATGAAAAAAGCAATGAAACCAAGAGTTGGTTTTTTGAAAAAAATAAACAACATTGATAAACCTCTAGCATGGCTTCTCAGAAAAAGAGAGGACACCCAAATAGACAAAATCATGAATGAAAATGGATCTATTACAACTGATCCCTCAAAATACAAGGAATCATCAGAGAATACTATGAAAAATTATATGCCAACAAACTGGGCAATCTAGAAGAAATGGAAAAATTCTTTTTCTTTTTTAAATAGTTTCTTGTCAAATTGGTTTCCATACAACACCCAGTGCTCTTCCCCACAAGTGTCCTCCTCCATCACCACCACCTCTTCTCCCCCCCACCCCCTTCCCTTCAACCCCCAGTTTGTTTTCAGTATTCAATAGTCTCTCATGTTTTGCATCCCTCCCCCACAAACTCGCTTTTCCTCTTCCCCTCCCCCTGGTCCTCCATTAGGTGTCTCCTGTTCTCCTGTTAGACCTATGAATGCAAACATATGGTATCTGTCCTTCCTGCCTGACTTAAGAAATGGACAAATTCCTAAACATAAATGCACTACTCTAGATTTTTTCTTGTTTTTCATGCTTAAATTAAAAAATATATATGTATTTAAAATATTTTATTATTTAAAAATTTTTTAATATTATATTTATTTTTGATACAGAGAGAGACAGAGCATGAGGGGGGGGCAGAGAGAGAAGGAGACATAGAACCAGAAGAAGGCTCCAGGCTCTGAGCTGTTAGCACAGAGCCTGGAGCAGGGCTCGAACCCACAAATGTGAGATCTGATCTGAGACAAAGTTGAAGGCTTAGCCAACTGAGCCACCCAGGCACCCATAAAAGGATTTTAAATGATTGTTTATTTTTTGAATGACAGAGGGACAGAATGTGAGTGGGGCGGGACACAGAGAGATGGAGACAGAATTCGAAGCAGACTCTAGGCTCTGAGTTTCAGCACAGAGCCTCAGTGGGGCTTGAACCCATAAACCATGAGATCATGACCTGAGCAAAAGTTCGATGCCCAACCGACTGAGCTACACAGTTACCCCTTATTATATATTTTTAAATAAGATACGGTTTTTTTTTGGTGTGTGAATAGAACTCATGTTACTCCTTGCATACTAATTTGGTGCCTTTTATTTTGTTCTTTTTATTTTATTTTATTTTTTGGTTATTTGGTGTGTCTGGTATTTTCAGGACCGCGTTGCATAAAAGGTATGGAAAAAAACATCCTTGTCTAACCTTAACTTAGTAGTCACTCTCAGTGTTTCACTATTAAGAATGATTTTAAACTTGGGTTTTTGTATATGGCCTATTTAGTGTTGTGGAAGTTACTTTCCAATCTTAGTATCATGAACACTGTTAGTACTAAGGAATGCTCCGTTTTGTCTCATTTTATTTACCCTCTGTTGAGATACTCATGTCCTTTTATCCTTCATTCTTTAAATTTGGTGTATTACACTGAGGGAGTTTTATTAGTTCAACCCTTCTGGCCTTCCTGGAATAAATGCCATTTGGTCATGATGCAGAATCCTTTCTACACCATGATCCAAAGGCTGCATTGCTTGAATCAGGTCACACAAAAATTCCTTGGGAATATTGTTCTGTACTTTCCTTTTCTTGCAATGTCTTTTTATGGCTTTGGGTCAGTGCAATGGTGGCCCAAGGGAATAAAGGAAGAAGTGTTTCCCCTTTGAATTATTTTGGGAGAGATTGAGAAAGATTGGTGTTAATTCTTCTAATTCTTTTGGTTCTAGTGACCCTTAGCCGTGACAACAGCACTGGAATTCCTATGTCACAACCTGAAGTTCTCCTAGGAGAAAGCTCTTTGAGTCATGCGGTAGCCTGTCCCCTGCTTCCTAAAAAGTTGTGCTTCAGCTACAAGAGTACACAGAATTACAATAAAGGAGAACTCTCTCTCTCCCTATCAACACTCGTGTGTGTGTATGTGTGTGTGATGTG
>NC_043711.1:56346775-56355531 GCF_006229205.1 Suricata suricatta
AGCTGTTTTCATCAGTTACATGGAAGGAAGAAACCAAACCCGTGTTACACAGTTTATCCTCCTGGGACTCTCAGACCAGGGGGAGCTGCAGTCACTGCTCTTTTGGCTGTTCCTGTCCATGTACCTGGTCACCTTCACTGGGAACCTGCTCATCATCCTGGCCATTATCACAGACTCCCGCCTCCACACGCCCATGTACCTCTTCCTCTCCAACCTGTCCTTTTCAGACATCTGCTTCACCTCCACCACCGTCCCCAAGATGCTCCTGAACATCCAGATGCAGAGCAGAGCAATCTCCTATGAAGGCTGCCTCAGCCAGATGTACTTTTACATGCTTTTTGGAGGATTAGACAACTTTCTCTTGACAGTGATGGCCTATGACCGGTTTGTGGCCGTCTGTCACCCCCTGCACTACATGGTCACCATGACCCCCAAGTTCTGTGGCATCCTACTCCTGGGATCCTGGGTATTGAGTATTTTTGACTCTCTATTACATGATTTAATGATTTTGCAACTCTCATTTTGCACAGAGTTGGAAATCTTGCACTTTTTCTGTGAACTCAATCAGGTGATCCAACTTGCTTGCTCTGATACCTTCCTCAATGACCTGGCCATGTACCTGGCAAGTGGACTTCTGGGTGTTGTTCCACTCACTGGCATCCTCTCTTCTTACTCTAGAATTGTTTCTTCCATTTTGAGAATTTCATCAGTGAGGGGCAAGTATAAAGCATTTTCCACATGTGGGGCTCACCTCTCAGTGGTCTCCTTGTTCTATGGTACAGGCCTTGGGGTGTATCTTAGTTCTGCTGCTTCACAAAACTCCAGGGCAAGTGCCATAGCCTCAGTGATGTACACGGTGGTGACGCCCATGCTGAACCCCTTCATCTATGGTCTGTGGAACAGAGACATCAAACAAGCCCTGAGAAAGCTCTTTAGTAGACAGAGACTCTCTGCCTATAGGATTCTTTGTTTCAAGATAAAGATATGACTAATAGGGTGTAAAACCCTAAAAGACCCAGATCATGACATTTAAATCGGTTCAGAGACTGACAATCTGCCGGTTATCTTTCTACAGCATTTTATTGCTAAAGGTTTATCATACACTATAAGCAACTATTTCTTCTCTTTTTTTTTTCTGGAAGTTTATTTATTTATTTTGAGAGAAAGAGCAAGAGTGTTGGGGGAGGATCAAAGACAGATTTAGGATATATCCTAAGCTGTGTCTATGCTGTCAGCACAGAACCTGAAGTGGGGTTCCGTCTCAGAATGTGAGATCTTGACTTTAATCCAAATCAAGTTTTGGTTGCTTACCCGACTGAGTCACTCAGGCAACATTTCTCTTCCTTTTTAAAAATCGTTTCGACCTCTAATCAAATTGCATTGCATGGGTTAAAAGTTTTTTTTTTAATTGTTTTTTCATAGTGTGTGTGTGTGTATGAGAGAGAGAGAGATAGAGAGAGAGAGAAAGGGTAGGAGGGAGAAAGAGAGTGGGGAGAGGGAGAAGGAGACACAGAATCAGAAGCAGGATCCAGGGTTTGAGCTGCTAGCACAGAGCCCGACGCACGGTTAGCCCATGAATTCTGAGATTATGACCTGAGCCATGTCAGACAGTCAACCAACTAAGTTACCCAGGTGCCCCCATTGAATAGTTTTTTAAGAACATATATGTAATATAGCAAGTTCAGTACTTATAATGTATTGGAAGAGCAGTGGACAAAGGGAAATGCTTCTGTAGGTTGAAACTGGGTATTTGTTAGAGTGTCTGTTTTTGGAGGGAAATCATTGAACATATCAGAGTTTATACACAAGTTTTTAGACTTTTATGTTAATATATATTGGATGGAGATCACATCTTAAAGAGCAGAGGCACCTGGATCCCTGTGTGATTAGTTTGCAATAATCCACCTTTACTATGCAATCTCTAGTGTTCCATCCCGCAGTCCAAAACATAAGTGTCAAGGTAACAGAAATGCAACTCCTGATGTTTCAGGCTTGATGGTGTCATCCTTGGTTATTTTCCCAGGGATGCCTTATTACTTTTCTTTTAATATTTTGGTAGGCAGCAACACTGTCTTGTGATTTCCCTCAGCACCTCCTACCATAATAGGCTCTTCACAGATCTCACACACAATGTGGCTACTGTGCCTCTTGCTGCCTGCATCTTGTCTAATGCTGGACCCCAGAAATTAGCAGTCATAGCAGGATATGTTCATGGACCTAACCTGTGCTGTGTGAGGCAGAGTAGGATGAATGTCTCCTGCTCACCTGACCCCAGAGGCCACCACTTGGATTGTAAGTGATAATTGTAATTTTCTATTACCTGATTCACAGTTTTCCCAGTTGAAATCCCACAGATCCTTTCAAACACTAGTATGCAGGTAAATGTTTATGGAACTATCTCTCAGAAGCAAAGACAAAAAGAAACAGGGAAAGCAAGAAGAAAGGAAGAACATAAGAACAAATGAATAAAGACGAGAGCTTACTTGTAGCATTTGCCATATTCCATGGTATAAGTACTTTCAAATTGTCCAATATTAAGGCACCAATTTTAGTTCAGACCAGAGAACTCATGAACCATTATAAGCTAGGTAGTGACATCACCTCAGAGCCTTTGGGTTGTGTTTGGAAAAAAGTGTAAAGCATTTGTTGCCATTTTACAGTCTTCCAAAAGGTGTAAATGGTTCTGTCAATTGAGGGTCTGGGCCAGTGTGCAGAGATGACTCATAGATAGAAATTATGACCCTTCATTGTGGTGACTCTGGTCAATCTTTTCTTCATGATCATTGGAGGCGGTTTTTTATGTTTTTGGTTTGTGTTTTTCTTTTATTAATTTTTTAGTTACACAAGTCAATGGGTCCTATGTAAGCTGTCTATCATTTTTGTTTCTTTGGGACACCAATGTGAATTTGCCATTTCCAAAAATGAACTATTGGGATCTCATTAAGATAAAAAGCTTCTGCATTGCAAAGGAAACAATAATAAAAAAAAACTAACAGGTAACTGACACAATGGGAAAAGATAGTGGCAAATGGCTATTGGACAAAGGGCTAGTATCCAAAATCTACAAGGAACTCACCAAACTCCACACCCGAAAAACGAATAATCCAGTGAAGAAATGGGTAGAAGACTTGAAAGACACTTCTCCAAAGACCACATCCAGAGGGCCAATAGGCACATGAAATGATGCATAGTGGAAAAAAAAAAAGAAAAGAAATGATGCTCAACGTCACTCAGCATCAGGGAAATACAGATCAAAACCACATTGAAAGTGGCTAAAATGAACAAATCAAGACACTGTAGATGCTGGGAAAGATGTGGAGAGAAGGGCACCCTCCTACACTGTTGGTGGGAATGTAACCTGATAGAGCTGCTCTGAAAAACAGTGTGGAGGTTCCACAAAAACTATCAATAGAACACCCCTATGACCCAGCAATAGCATTCTGGGGATCTACCCAAGGGGTAGAGAAGTGCTAATGCATAGGGGCACATGTACCCCAATGTTCATAGCAGCACTTTCTACAATAGCAAATCAAGGAAAGGGCGTAAATGTTCAACACCTGATGAATGGATCAAGATGTGGTATATGTATACAATGAGGTATACATGGCAATGAGAAAGAATGAAATCTGGCCATTTGTAGCAAAATGGATGGACCCAGAGGGAGTTATGCCTAGCGAAATAAGTCAGGGGAAGAAGATCAGATACCATATGTTGTCACTCATAGGTCTAACAGGAGAAACATGGGAATGGGAAAGGGGGGAAAAGAGTTGGGGAGATGGAGTGAGGCAAAGCATGAGAGACTTTGAATGCTGAGCACAAACTGAGGGCTGAGGAGGGAGAGGGGAAGCATATGGGGGGTGATGGTCATAGAGAGGGGTTCTTGGGTGGAAGAGCACTGGGTGTTATATGGAAACCAACTTGGTAATAAACTATATGAAAAATAAATATTGGGGAAAAATTCAATCACTGTAACACACAGGAATGACAGATGCTGTAAGAATCCTGTGAAAAATATCAATAGATGCAGAAAAACATCTAAAAAAACAAACACAAAACCAAAAGTCCCTGTGGTGCCTCCCATGTTGGTGAGAATAGTCAATTTTTGCATACCTTGAATAGAAAACCTTGAATGGCTTTGTCTGGCTGACATGGCCTCTGGGGGTTCAGCAGGGGCTGATCACAGAACAAAGGCATTTCAGTTTCAGCACTTCCATGGTAAGTCTGTCATATGAGGGAGAAGCTCTGTAGAGCTAGTCAGGTAAGACATGATAGGTCTCCAAAGCTATTTCTCAATGACTTATGAATTCTATGTCCTCTGACACCTTGGTTTGGGTGTACCTTGTGGTACAGGTATTGAATCACACAAGACAAACCCATGACTACCACCTTGGCTCCTTGTACTTTGGATTCCTTTTTCTGTATCACATTAAGCTATTATGGCACTGAAATTCCTTTTTTTAAAAGTCCATATATTTACTTTGAGAGAGAGAGAGAGAGCAAGGTTGGCAGGTGCATAAAGAGGGATAGAGAGAGAATCCCAAGGAGGCTCCACTCTGCCAGCACGGAGCCCATTGTGGGTCTCGAACTCACAAATTGTCAGATCATAACCTGAGCCCAAATCTAGAGATGGATGCCCAACCGACTGAGCCACCCAGGCTCCCTATTAATTTGTTGTAAAGTATGTCACACTTCTTTTTGTCCTTATTTTTCAGGGGGAAATACATATAAAATTTTTAAACATTTTGAAATCTACTTTTATGGCATTAAGTACTTTCTCACTGTTAAGCAACCACCACCTCTATCCATCTCCAGAACTTTCTCATTGTCTCAAACTGAACTTCTGTCTCCTTGAAATACTAAATTCATACTGCCCCTCTGCCCAACCCCTTTCTCCTACCATCCTACCTTCTCTTTCTAAACCTGATTACCTTAGGTATCTCATTTATTGTAATGCACAATATAGGTTCATTTGTGCTGGCTTCTTTCAGTTCACATGAGGTCTGTGAGGTTCATTCAAGTTGTAGCCTGTGTCACAATTCCATTCATGTTAAAGGCTGAATGATGTTCTATTTTATGTGTTCACCACACTTTGTTCATCTATGTGTTTGTGATGGACATTTGGGTTGTCTCCTCATTTTGGTTACTGTGAATAAAGGTGTTTTGAAAATTGGTGTACACAAATCTTTTCTAATCCCTGCTTTAAATTCTACCAGTATAGGGAAGGCTGGGTGGCTCTGTTGGTTGAGTGCCCAACTTCAGCTCAGGTCATAATCTCACAGTTTGTGGGTTTGAGCCCTGAGTTGGGTTCTGTGCTGACAACTCAGAGTCTGGAGTTGGCTTTGGATTCTGGGACTCTGTCCCTTTCTGCAACTCCCCCCCTCATGTTCTGTCTCTTTGTCTGTCTCAAAAAAATTAAAAAATTAAAGATAAATAAAAATAAATTCTTTTGTGACATATAAGTAGTTATGCAAGCAGAAGTGAAACTATGGAATGAATTGATCATTCTATGTTTACATTTTGAGGAACTGGCATAATCTTTTCTACAGTAGCTGTGCCCATTTTTATTCTTACCAGCTAGCATCACAGGGTTGCAATTTCTGCTTCACAATTGTTTTCTGTTTTGTTTTTTTCTTTTCTATTTTTATTTTTTCAACTCCATATATAGTTTATTGTCAAATTGGTTTCCATATAACACCCAGTGCTTTTCCCCACAAGGGCCCCTCTCTATGACCATCACCCCCCTTTCCCCCCTCCACCTTCAGCCCTCAGGTCGTTTTCAGCATTCAAGAGTCTGTTTAGTTTTTAAAAATAGCCATTCTCAAATATGTGTTGTGATATCCCATTATGGGTTTGATTTGTATTTGACTAATGATTAGTCATGTTGTGTAATTACGCTTCTATGCCTATAAGTTCTTTGTAGAAATGTCTACTTGAGTCTATCTCCTGCTCTTCTTTTTATTTTCATCATTGATTTTGTTTTTTTATTATTTGTTTAAAAATTCCATTCTAGTATAGTTAACATACGGTGTAATAATACTTCAGGTGTACAATATAGTATTCAGCTCTTCCACACAATGCCTGGTGCTCCTTAATTCCCATCACCTATTTAACCCACCCCCCACACACCTCCCCTCTGGTAACCCTCAGTTTGTTCTCTATGGTTAAGAGTCTGTTTCTTGATTTGCCTCTCCTTTTTTCCCTTTGCTCATTTGTACTGTTTCTTAAATTCCACATATGAACAAAAGCATATGGTGTTTCTCTTTCTCTGAATGACTAGTTTTGTTTAGCGTAAGACCCTCTAGCTATGCCAAGGTCCCAAAAGCAAGATTTCAATTTTTATTGGTTGATAAGTATTCCATTGTATGTGTATATGTACCACATCTTCTTTATTCATTCATCTATTGGTGGGCACTTGGGCTGCTTCCACAATTCGGATATTGTAAATGATGCTGCTCTAAGCATAGGGGTACAAGTATCCTTTGAATTTTTAAAAAAATATGTTTGGGCCAATGACCCAGGAATGCGATTATTGGGTTTCAGGGAGGTTTTTCTTATGCCCAGAGGAACCACTATACTCTTTTCCACAGTGGTGGCTCCAGTTTCAATTTCCACCAAAATACCAGAGGGTTCCTTTTTGTCCAAGCCACTGCTCACACTTACTGTTTCTTTTTTGTTCTAAGTTTTTGAAAAAATTTTCATTATGGAAGCATTGAGGCACTCTATTGTACACCTGAAATGAGGATTATAGTGTATGTTAAGTAACTGGAATTTAAATGAGAATTTAATTTTGAATTTAAATTTAATTTGAATTAAATGAGAATATAATTGAATTTAAATTTAATTGTCTTTTTAAAATTGAGTTGTTTTTTGCTGTGGAATTTTTTAACTTCTTTATATATTTTGGATATTAATCTATTATGAGATATGTAATTTGCCAATTTCTTCTCCATTTTTTTCTTTTCCCTTGGGAAATAGTGCACTTTAATGCACAAATGTTTTTAATTTTGCTAAAGCATTTCATTCTCTAATTGCTTATATCTTTGATGTTATATCCAGGATATCTTTGTCAAATGCAGTGTCATAAAGATATACCTCTGTATTTTCTTCTTGGTGCTTATGGTTACATTTCTTATGCTTCAGTCTGTGACCCGTATTGGAATCATGCTTATAGATGGTGAACAGAAGGGTCACTTCATCTTTTTGTATGTGGATATCCTGGTTTCAACCACCATTACTTGACAGGCTGTCCACTTATCATTGAACTGTTCTGGCCACTTGTAAAAATCATTCAATTGCATATATTTGAATTTATTTCTGTGCTCCTTTGTATTCCATGGAGTTATATTTCTGGGATTTTTGTTGTTGTTGTTGTTGAAAACAGATCAGTATGAGCGAGGGGCCAAGATGGAGGAACAGAATAGAAGTGTTTTTGGAACTCTAGTCCCTGAAATGCAGTCAGATCAACACGAAACCATCCTGCACACCTCAAAAACTGATTTGTGGAATAACACAATAATCTGCACAATCAAAACCATAGAACTGGGCAGTTATGTGGCTCAGAGAGGTGAACAGGTGTAGAGAGAAGCTGCAGAGGGCAGAGACATGTTTTGCTCATAGAGAAAGGATGGAGACAGGGGAAGAGTATGGGAAAAGCACGTCACTGCCTCAAAAACACCTGGAGAGAAAAAGGAAGAGTGGAAATAGCCAAAAGTGACTGAACACAAAAGGGAGAAAGGAGAGGGAGAGGGTTTAAATTCCATTAAAACTCAATAAATGAGGAGTGCTAGTCTGAAACTCCTGGTGGTGCTCTGTTGGAAAGGGATCCCCAGGAGTAGAGAGCAAGATCTGGGGGTTCTCGGGCCACATGGGGAGTGTTGTTCCCTTGCTGAGAGGAAATTTGGTAGAGGTTGTGCAGTCTCCCTACAGGTGAATGTCCCAGCAGACCCTGGAGAAAAAGGTCTTTCATTGGTGTTGGAACAAGGATGTTAAAGGTGAAGGCTGGCACCGGATTTGTTGTGATTTTCCATAATTCCTGAAATGTTGCTGCTAAATGATTGCATGAAAATTTTCAGGGGTGGGCCAGCCATAGTCTCTTGGCATCTGCAGCAGTGTGCTCTCCTGAACATTGCTGGGGGTGGGCCAGCACCTGGCCGTTGCTCAGCGAGACCCTCTTCAAAGGGTCTGAGCGAGTCAAACCTGCAGTCCCTCAGAAGTGAAGGGCTGGGAAACAACAGCCCCATCTGAGATGAAACCCAGGAGGAAGGTGCTGCCTGGCATCCAGGTGGCTTGTTCATGGACAGTGTAGGAGCAGAGAATGGATGGAAGCCAGAGACAAAGGAAAGGTGCATGAATGCCTGTGGGGCAGAGCACAGAGTTCTTTTTTTTTTTTTTTCAATATTTTATTGTCAAGTTCTTTTCCATACAACACCCAGTGCTCTTCCCCATAAGTGTCCTCCACCATCACCACCACCTCTTTTCCCCCCTCCCCCTTCCCCTTCAACTCTCAGTTCATTCTCAGCATTCAATAGACTCTCACGTTTTGTATCCCTCTCTCTCCCCAACACTCTCCCTCCTCCGTTCCCCCTGGTTCTCCATTAGGTCTCTCCTGTTTTCCTGCTAGAACTATGAGTGCAAACATATGGTTTCTGTCCTTCTCTGCCTGGCTTACTTCACTCAGCATGACACCCTCGAGGTCCATCCACTTTCCTATGAAGGGCCATATGTCATTCCCTCTCATTGCCATGTAGTACTCCATC
>NC_043711.1:56355631-56356731 GCF_006229205.1 Suricata suricatta
ATCCATCAATGTGATCCATCACATTAACAAAAGAAAGGATAAAAACCATATGATCCTGTCGATAGATGCAGAAAAAGCATTTGACAAAATACAGCACCCTTTCTTAATAAAAACCCTTGAGAAAGTCGGAATAGAAAGAACTTCCCTAAACATTATAAGAGCAGTCTATGAAAACCCCACAGCTAATATCATCCTCAATGGGGAAAAACTGAGAGCATTCCCCCTGAGATCAGGAACACGACAGGGGTGCCCACTCTCGCCACTGTTGTTCAACTTAGTGCTGGAAGTTCTGGAATCAGCAATCAGACAACAAAAAGAAATAAGAGGCATCAGAATTGGCACGGAAGAAGTCAAACTTTCCCTTTTTCCAGATGACATGATACTCTACATGGAAAACCCAATCTACTCCACCAGAAGCTTTCTAGAACTGATCAATGAATTCAGTAAAGGCGCAGAGTACAAAATCAATGTACAGAAATCAGTTGCATTCCTATACACCAAAAATGAAGCAGCCAAAAGAGAAATTAAGAAATTGGTCCCATTCACAATTTCACGAAAACCCATCAAATACCTAGGAGTAAACTTAACCAAAGATGTAAAAGACCTATATGATGAAAACTATAGAAAACTTATTAAAGAGATTGAAGAAGACACCAAGAAATGGAAAAATATTCCCTGTTCATGGATAGGAAGAAAAAACATTGTGAAAATGTCATTACTACCCAAAGCAATCTACACATTCAATGCAATCCCCATCAAAATTGCACCAACATTCTTCTCAAAACTAGAACAAACTATCCTCAAATTCGTATGGAACCACAAAAGACCCCGTTTAGCAAAAGTTATATTAAAGAAGAAAACCAAAACAGGAGGCATCACAATCCCAGACTTTGGCCTCTATTACAAAGCTGTCATCATCAAGACAGTATGGTATTGGCACAAAAACAGACACATAGACCAATGGAATAGAATAGAGAATCCAGAGCTGGGCCCACAAATGTACGGTCAATTAATTTTTGACAAAGCAGGAAAGAGTATCCAATGGAAAAAAGACTGCCTCTTTAGCAGGTGGTGCTGGGAAAACTGGACAGCAACATGTA
>NC_043711.1:56356831-56409338 GCF_006229205.1 Suricata suricatta
GCCTGCGGTCTGCGCTGCCGGCGGCGCCCGGAGCCGAGCCCGAGCCCTGCGAGCCGCGGCTTCAGGTCACGCTGGTTGACTGCCCCGGGCACGCCTCCCTCATCCGGACCATCATTGGCGGTGAGCGCGGGCCGGGGCGGGAGCCGGGCTCGGGGACGCTGGGCGGAGCGGCAGGGCTCCGTGTCCGAGCTCGGCCGAGCCGCTGCCCCGCTGCAGGGGAAAGGATATGGTCTCGAATCACGGGTTGGGGCCACCCAGGTCGCCAAAGGCTGGACGGGATGCGCCCCGGGCCCCACGGCAAGGGAGCGGAGGCCCTGGGACTCGAACTCGTGGCGCAGCCGACTTGGCAGCGCTAACCACCCGGCATGACCTTGCAGGAAGGTGCCTTCCTTAAAGTTTTTGGTTTTGTCTTTAGGTTTATTATTATTATTATTATTTACAAGATAAGCTTGTAATACACGAACAAGTAAGAAAACTCGAAGACTGCCAAAACGGTATATGTCAAAAGTGTCAGAAAAAAAAAAGGTCTCAGCTCTCTTCGGTTGTATGGACTCCTGGTTCCCATTCCCAGAGTCAACTGCTGTTCCCAGCTCCTTGTGTCATTTCAGAAAAACTCCACGTAAAGACAAGCATACCGTGTGCATGTAACCCCCTTCCTCTTCTTTTTATTCACAAAATGGTATCACCATGTACACTATTTTACTCTGACTTCCGTATCAGCACATACAAAACTCCATAATTTTTAAGGTCATAGAAAATTCCATTGTGCGCCAGGACCAGCATTTTCTGAACTAACTCTTAATGATGGACACTTACCTCGTTTCCAGTTTTTGCTAATGATGTTTCAGTGAATTTTCTAGAACAAGTCTGGTGGGAGCACTGACAGGTCTGTAGAATAAGCTCCTGGAACTGAACTGGTTTGGGGCAAAGAGCCCAGTGCTTTTCAGTCATGATGGGCACTGCCAAAATGCCCTTTGGAGGTGTGTCATTGAATTAACTTTTAATTATACAGATAGTACATAAATACATTCTGCTTGTGAAGAAATGGAACATTACAAATTAGGCAAAAGTCCCCTGATTACCTGTCCTATTTCTCCAGAGGAAGCCACTATCATACCTTTGCGAATTAGTTTTCCAGACGCATGTTGCCACAGTTAAACCTATGGACAGGGCTTTAAAACTTATTCTGGTTTAAAACGTATTCTGGTTCTGGAAGATGAAGAAACCCTATAAGCACATGGCACAAAAGGGTGTATAGCTAAAAGAAATCTTTTCTTCACTGCTGACCCAGCTACTTGGTCACCTTGTCTGTTTTCCATTGCCTTTGGTTTCCTTCAATGATATGATATTCTCTACACCTACAAGCACATATGGAAATATACATTAGGAAGATAGTTTCATGGACTTGGTGGCAGATGGCCTCATTGGCCACTGGGTATGTGGGGTCCGTGTTAAATACTTTCATGTTTGTTACCTCCCCACTGTTCTATGCTGTAGGCAGTCAGAGGTCATGTCTCCATTTTACAGTAGAGGAAATGAGGGCTCAAAGAGAAAGGACTGGCCCAAGGTCCCACTGCTTAAAGTCTTCAATTCATGGCTCAGTCATCAGATGAGTATTAGGGTCCACATGATCCTCTTGACCCTTTTCTCCTCCTCTCTCTTTGTAAGTGAATTCTGTTTGGTCAGTCATACCCAAGTCCGTTTTAAGATATGTACCCTGAGCCAGTCTAGGTTGGAGATGGAAGAGACAGGTTAAAATAAAACAAGAAGGCGCATTTGTTTTGTTTTGTTTTGCTTAGTAAATAGCATAGGTGAATAGCAAAGGACGTACTTTCCGAGTCAGAACTGGACTTGAGGCCTGGCTTTCTCCTTTACTAACTGTGTGACCATTGAACCTAATTTTGGAGCTTCTATGCACTGGCACATAGCAACCATGAAGTTATTTTGGCTTTGCTTTTCTCGCTCGTTTGCCCCTTCCTGGGAGAACCCTGCAAGGAGTGGTGATTTCCATTTAATAGCTGAAGAAATTGGGACAGTAGGGAGGCTGTCAGTAAATAGCACAGCCCAGGTCCTCCCGATCCCAAAGCCGGAGCTTTTGCACATGTTGTGCCAGGTCACTTTAGACTAGCCCTGCCCCCTTCTAACGTGTGCATTTATAAAGAGCTCTTTGTAGGGCAAAATGTCTCATGCCCCCGCCTTCTCCCACATGAGCAAATGATAAGGCCTCAAGGATTTGGCAGGTCCTTAATTTGGACTGTAAAACTGTAGAAAAAAAGAAGAGGGATCTTTTTTTCTCTTCTCGAATAGACATCATGGCTCTTCTTACTTCCTGAGTGAGGAGACTTTCCTTATCTTCCTATAGGCATTAAAATGTGACCTGAACACAATGCAATGGGGAGACCTAGGCTGCCACTGTTCTTCCTTCAAGAGAGCAGATTCACACCCTTTCCGGAGAAAGGAGGAAGAGTGAGGGGAAGGGCACGCACATTTGAGCACCCTCACTGGCCCACGCCTGTTGCTAAGAACCTGCATGTGTGCCACAGCCCCAAGGGGTGGAGTGTTAGCCCTGTTTTTCAGACAAAGAAACCGAGGCTTGGAAAGTAAAGCACCCTGGGCTGGTGTTTACCTAACTGTGCTGCCCCTCACCATGGTCTGGTCAATACCGTTAGCTGTCATTATGACCCACAGGCACAGCCATCTTTGCCTTTGTGCGATGGCTCTTGCTTCTGACAGCTGGACCCCTACACTGCTGGTCCTTGCTCTGCTCATGTGACCCTTTGTGCCCTCTTCCCACCACCCCGTGCCCCCCTCTTTCCGCCACTCCATTCCCACACAGTAGGCAGCAAACTCCTTCTACGGAGGCCCATTGGATCATGTCAACCCTCGGCTTCAACACTTTCCGGCAGCTTCTCTGTGCTTAGAGTAAAAGGCAGCCTCTTCTTTCTGGGCCGCAGGACCCTCAGTCTGGCCTCTGTCTTCCTCCGAGCCTCACCCCTTGCTCCTGACCCTCAGTCTCATTGGTCTTGTTTCTACTTATTGAATGAGCCAGTCTTTGTAGCTGCCATTCCCTCTGTTTGGTACATCTGGCTTCTCAGTTGTATCTCAGCTTGAGTGTCACGTCAGAGAGGGCTCCTCTGACTTACCTACCTAAAGTATCCTAATCTCTCTGCCCCTCAGACTTTGTCATGTTCCTGTTTTATTTCCTTACAGCCCTTTTTAATGTTGGATGCTCTGTATGTGTTTACTCGTCGATTGTCTCCGTCCTCAAGAGAACAGAGTAGGGATCCTGTCTGTCTTCTTCACCAGTGTACTCTTAGCGTTTGATCCAGAGCCTGGCGTGCAGTAGGCATTCAGTAAGTTCGAATGGCTGAAGCTGTGTACCATTTCCTGGGCTGGATGGTAATAGTGAGCAAAGAACTTTCTTGATGAGTTAGCAGACGGAAAGCAGTCAGCACCAGGCCTGGCCTGTAGAAGGTACACTACGTATGTGGATTCTTTTCCCTCCCTCTAGGAGCTAACAGCAGAGCTGGGGAGAGGGCAATGTCCAACGTGCAGAGTGAGCAGACATTTTGCCCACAGGCCAAAAACACTACACTGTGGGTGGGGTATAGGAGATGATAGGGAATGAAGAGCTTTCCTAGTGGAGGAAATGCCTAGGCAAGGATCTGTGGCTTACACCCGCCTTTTTGTCTGTTTGGAGACAGAGATAACTGCTACCATTTAGTTGTGTCTGGAAACCAGCATGGTGTGTAGGGAGGTGTGGTGAAGATGAAGGTGGGTTAGTGGGCTGGATCCTATAGAGTGGTAAGTGCTGAGCATAGATTAGGCCCTTGGTATAGATTTCTCCTGAGGCTCCTAGAAGGCTTTTAAAGGAGGGTTGTGACAGGATCAGGCCTGGGCTTTAAAACTATGAGAGATTGATGGGCAAGACTCCTCCTGCCTCAGGCAATGTACCTCTACCTGGGATTGCTGGAAGATTGGGCTCTCGGTGGAGTTCCGGTGTGCTGTGACTGATTTAGACTCTTTGCTGAATACATTATCCCCAGTAGGAGGAAATGAGAATGATTGTCTGAGTTCCAAGATGGTATCTCTGAAGTTTAATATATCTTATATTAAAGCCTGTTCTCTTTAATTCTATTGCTCCCCCCACCAAAGTGCTTTCACTACCCAAACTTTCTTAACTTAGAGAAAATTGGGCTTTATCTCCTTGATCCATGTGGCCATAGATAAAAGTCCTGTGGTCCTCGGGAGGTTAATAGTGACAGTAATACTTTGCATTTGTTTAGTGCTGCCCTTATGGTATTCCCCCCCACCCCCCTTTTAATGCTCAAAGCAGTCTTGTGAGGTAAGAGGTGATGTTCCCATTTTACAGATGAAAAATCTGGCTCAGAGAAGTCAGGAAGCAAGGCTTCCAAGTGTTGGAGGTGGGTTTGACCCCGTGCTGGTCTGACCATACAGCTCCGACTCCAGCATTCTCGATGGGAATGAAAAAGTGTATCCGTCCGTGGCAGCCCCCTGGAGTAGTGTTTCAGGGCAGTATTTTTCTCAAATCCTTTTTAGGGCATAAATCTTTCAGGGTTAGAACTTCAAAAAGATTCAGTAATGTATGTTTTAAAGACTTGGGTGGGGGTGAGGGACTTGGACCCATCCTCAATCTAACTCTGGCAGCAGAGAGGAGAGCTGAAAAATGCCGGTATCTTGGCTTGGCAATTTATAGTCCTCTGGTGGCTGTGAGGATTAACAGCGTATTGTCTCCCGGTCTTTTGTTCCAGTTGTTAATGAACAGCAGCTCTTCTGCCACGACTTGTCACCCCAATCCCTCGCCGCCACTGCCCACCATGTCAGCGGTGCTTCCTGCCTGGCTTGGACCCCCTCTGGGCCCTGCCTGCCTGGAGCCGATGGCCTGCCAGAGCCTTGCACATCTGACTTGGTTACTCTCTTTGGAGGGAGTGCAGTCAGCAGGCCTGGGGTTCCTGGCCTCCGAAGCCTGGGAGATGGAAGTCCTTGTAAAACTCAGGCTACCTGGCCTTCTCTTTTTCCAACTCTGCGCTCTTGGTGCTGCAGTGGAGAGAGGGCTTGTCCCCCTGGTTTGTTTTATCGAGGAGTATGTCCTGCAGGCTCTCTTTGGACCCGTGGACTAAGGTGTGTGAACACGAAGGTGTGTTTTCAACCAGGTTTTTTTTTTTTACCTTACCATTTGGGCATCTGCCTGTAAGGCCCAGAAAGCAGCTTAGTAGCCATATATGCACAGGCAACAAAGGCTGTGCAAGAAATTCTGGCATGATTCTATCGTAAAACCAATCCACCAAAGAACCCAGTTTTGGTTTTCTCTGCCTCTCATTGTCTTGTGATTTGATGTAGAAATACGTTATGTTATGGTGTTCGTCTGTGTGCGTCCTAAAATATTGAGACCTATTGAAGGAGTCGATATAAATGGAAATGCTTCTTTCGTCCTAACTCCTTTGGCTCCAAGAATCTGCCAGGCCTTAGTTCCCTGTGCCTTCGTGCTCAGTCAGGGACGGCTGCCTTATATCTTCTCTTCTTGGTTAAGAGTGTGCACCCTAATGGAAGGTTCTCCTCTCTGGTGTCCATTTGGGGATGCCCTCTACCATTGAGGGACGCTGAGGCCAGTCCTGGTATCCCTTGCGTTCATGTGCCTAAAACCTCTTTTTGTCCAGCAGGAGTTCGGCTGCTCTCGGTGCCAAGTGCGCCTATATTCACATACCAGTTTCTCTGTTTTGCCTGCTCCCTTATCACTGTCTGATCCCTCCTGATCTCCTTCCGAGTTGGAGTGCCTTTAGCTGTCTCTAGGAGAGTCTCAAGTTGAGCTCTGTTTGCAGCACTTTGTCCTAGCGCTGGACAGCGGGTGACTTTGCTTTGGTTTGACAGTGTTGGGAGTAACACAACATCAGAGACACAGCCTTGAGTTTAAATTAATGCAGAATACTTGAGCAGGAACCAACAGGAAAGAAAAATGGAAGCAGGTAGTCATATTTCATTCTGTTGGGGTACATTTTTCTTCTCATGGGGCTTGCCCTTGAGAACAAAACATATCAAATGTTAAATCAAAGAATATTTTTGTAGTCATGCTAGGAATAGAAAATAATGCAAAGACTTTGCCTTTCTGGAGGCAAATATTTTGCTGGAAGGTTATAATCAAAGTCAGAAGGAAATCATAGCCACAGCCTTTGGTAAAGCTGTAATCATTTAAAATTAATTGCTTTTAAACTTTTTACTTAGCATCTCCTTTGTTTTCGATCTTCTTTGTCTCCTGGGTTTTTCTTCAAAATCACTTCATCCAGGTTGGAATAAGATGTGGGCAGGCGTCCCGGGAAACAACCCGTAAATTAAGCCCTGAGACATATTCCCTGCTCGGTCCTTTTGTTGGCTGGAGCCTCGAACAGGCTGGGGAGGAGGCACTCTTGTCTTGGTGCCTAAGTCTGTTCCCTTTGACCAGCAGGCCTTGAAGACTGTGCCCAACAGGGTCTGGAGCTCTGGGTAATCTGGAGGCCTGTGTCCTGGTGAGGTGGGGCCTGGCATTTCTGAGATGGCCTGGGGAGGGGGGGGCAAGTAACTGGACCGTGCCCTTCTGGGGTCTGCTCAGACAGCACCTCGTGTCTCGCCTGCTTTGCTATGACGCTGGCTGCCCCCTGTTGTCCCCGTGGGTATGAAGGCATTGCAAGGGCAGAGACGGCCCCTGAGTTGTCTCTGTGGCTCCAAAGCCGGTCCAGGGCCTCGCACGTGGTAAATACTCAGTAATGTTTGTAAACGTTTTTATTGAGACATATATTCCACGTACCGTAACATGCGCCCATTTCAAGTGTATGCTTTGATTGCCTTTAGTGTAGTCACAGAGTTGTGAATAGCCGTCGCCACAATTCCAGTGGACAGTATTTTCATCACTGCAGAGAGAAACCCCAAACTCATTAGCAGCCACTCTCCATTCTCCCCTCCCCTAGGCAGCCATTGATCTATCTGCTTAATGTCCACAGATTTACCTTTTCTGGACATCTCATAAAAGTGGAATCGTCCAGTATGTGGCCTTTTGGATCTGGTTTCTTTCACTCAGTGTGATGCTTTCAAGACACATCTGTGTTGTAGCATGAAGTATGTATACTTCGTTCCCTTTTTTAAAGAATATTTTTTAAATTTATTTTTAATTGTGGTAAAGTCAGTATTACATGAAATTTACCATTTAGCCATTTTTAAGTTTATAGTCCATTTGTATCCATCTCTAGAGCTCTCCATCTTAAAAACCAAGATTGTATACCTATTAAAAGTAACTCCCTCCTGCCTCCCCAACTGTACTCCATTTCCTTTTTATGGCTGAATAGTATTCCATTTTATGGATAGACTGCTTTTTAATCCATTCGTCAACTGAAAGATGTTTGGATTAGTTCCATTTTTTGGCAGTTATGGATAATCCTGCTATGAACATATGTGTACAAGTCTTTCTGTGGACATATGTGTTAATTCCCTTAGGCATGTACACGTGCCTCCCAGTGGAATGGCTCAGTCAGAGGGTAACTCTTTCTACCTAATGAGGAACAGCTAGACTGCAGCTAAGCTGCCTCACACTCCCATCAGCTGCATTCAAGGGTCCAATCTTTCCACATTCTTACCAATACTTGTTATTGTCTGTGTTTTGGGTTGTCACCATCTTGGTGGATGTGAAGTGGTAGCTTGTGGTGGCTTCAATTGCGTCTCTCTGATAGCTAGTGATCTTTGGAGAACTGCCTGATGCGTTGCCCATCTTTTAATTGGGTTATTTGGGTTTTATTATTGATCTGTAAGATTTCTTCATGTATTCTGGATACCAGCCCCTTACTAGATGGATGATTTGCAGATATTTTCTTCCATTCTGTGGGTTATCTCAGTTAGTCGAGTGTTTGACTCTTGATTTCCGCTCAGGTCGTGATCCTAGGGTTGTGGGATTGAGCCCTCCTTTGGGCTCTGTGCTGAGTATGGAGCCTGATTAAGATTGTCTCTCTCTCTCTTGCCCTTTCTCCTACTCATGCTCTCTCTCTCTCTCTAAAATTAAAACAAAAAGTTTGAGTTAAGTAAATAATTGAGTTGAATTGAATTAAATAGATAAATATATGTTGAGAGGATTAAGTGTGCCCAACACATTATCTGGGCAAAGGTGAGTGTCATTTGCTTGTGTATGGAAGGCCTGTTGGGGTCCCTCTGGACCTGGTCCTGGATCTGCCCATTTCTGTCCTTGGCCAGAGTGCCTGGCCAGAGGTGGGTCATCCTGTCTGTCCATCCGTGGTAGGGTCTCATCCCACGTTAGGGTCTTGGCCAAGGTCTAGCCTGCATATGTGTCTTGGTGGCTCATCTAATATTTGAAGTTAAAAAAGAAAATCATTATGAGTACTTAAAAATCAGGGGACCTCACTGAGCCAGATTCCTGACTTCCTTACACACACAGGAAGATTTCCCCACCCTAGCATGGTGGCATGGTCCTGGAACTGAGTAGGAGGGGCATGTGGTCTTCAGATTGCGTGGGCCCCTCAGACGTTTGCGTTCATAGCCCACATTATGAGGGCTTGTCTGCCTGCATGGTGGCAGAGGAGCAGAGGGTGCTGTTATTTGCAGTTTTTACCCATGTACTCAGAGACCCTGCAGACATCTGTTGTACACTCTGTTTGGGTGTGAGGGCAGATGCAGGCATGCCTGTCTTCAAGGAGCTCACGGTGCAGAGGCCCAGGGAAGAGCAGGGTGCAATGCCAACAGCCAGGTGAGATAAGATGCAGAGTCTGAAGGGCTTTATAGAGAGGAGCTTAAGGTGTGAGTGCCTCTGCCTGGGACAGGCTGGAAGGTCATCCCCCAGGAGGAGACCCTGGGCTGGGCCTGGAGGGTGATCTGGAGCTTGCCAGGCAGAGGAAAAGGAAGGGCAGAGCAGGCCCAGGGAGTAGCCTGAGAAGTCACAGGTATGAGAGCAAACTTGGCTGAAGAAGAAGGCGGCCAGTCAGGGGGAGAAGTGGGAGGAGGAGAGGCTGGGTGCGAGGGTCATGGAGGGTTAGGAGGCTGGGTGCGAGGGTCATGGAGGGTTAGGAGGGGCTGTCTTGTCAGAGCTCTGAAGGATGGGCTTGGAGGGGACAGAGATGCAGGGGCGAAGGGAGGGCTGGAGTGTGGAGCTCACAGGGAAGAGGCAGGGTGAGAGGCTGAGTGGCAGAGACCCTTGGACTCCAGAACTCAAGCGTTTGGAGAGTCTGTTGTTGGAGATGGGTGGTGGGTGTTAGGTTAAGAGACCCTGCTGGCTTTTAAAGAGTCTCAGAAGAGGGCCTGTGACAAGTGACCTGGGCTTCAGATCTGGCAGGGAGAGGGAGAGCGACCATGGGGAGGATGGCTAGCATGGAGCGAAAAGCGTGGCTCTGGGGTTGCAGACGTGGGAGGGCAGGGCAGAGTGGAGGCCTCTCAGAAGGAAAGATGGGGAATGGACGTTCTGGGAATATCTATTCTAGACCCTTGATGATCCACTCCAGCTTGCCAACCAGAGGCAGAGTGTTTCCCTCTACAGTGTACAGCCCATACACACCAGGCTCCAGAGGTCAGGTTCTGGCTCTGTGGCCCCCCCACCCCCCTCCTTGCAGTCTGATTTTAGAGCCCCTGGTTTGCTTGGAAGCTGCACTTGGGCCCTCACCCCTGCCTGCCTTGGTAGGAAGTGTGGCTCTTGAAGAGCCCTGTATGCATCAGGCCATTCGTCACAAATCGGATTTCAGCTTCCATTCTCCCCCGGATTATTTGAGTTTTGTTTTTTGTTAATTGGGTCTTTTATTTTCTTATGCGGTATGATTAGGCTCCTGTGGCTTTGAAGTGGCTTGGGTGGGTGGGGAGGGAGCGTGAGGACTTAGGGAATGTGGCCACCCTCTCTTGGCAGGAGAAGAAACAAGTTTTGCTGTTGAGAGAGAAGTTGACTTTCCCTCTTTCCATATCTCTTGTGTTGTGATGATGCCTCCCTTGTCTTGGGGCCTCAGGAAGACTAAAATAATTTCCTTTGTCTCTAACCTACTTCCTAAGGATATTTATTTGGTGGCATACACAGGTGCTACCTAAAGATAAACCTGACTGTTTTTTCTTGTAAAATTAGCACTTGGAATTGCTAGCATTGACCTGCTTGGCCTCGGGAACCTGCCCTCTCTGGCCTCATGGCTTCTTCAGTCTTTATTATATGGGCCGCTTACAGCTCAGGGAGGGTCAATGGCTTGTCCTCGGCCATCTCACACTGGATCTTGAGCTCTGCCTTCCCAGTTACATTGCAGTGTGGCACTTAAAAAACGGCTCTGCTCATGGTCATTTCTGGGGGATTTCCAGGGCCACATGCATGAGCACCAATGGCCCTCGTGCACGCTTGCAGACCCGCTGTTCACTATTCTCCAAAATGGTGGTCCGGGGCACGTTCAGAGAGAGGCCTCAGAACTTCTGCTCAAGAGAAAAAAGACCACACAAGAAGATCGCTGTTCCTCTATCATTGGCATGGATGAGCAGGTTGGAGAACGGAGGAGGGAGGGTGGTATTTGCCAGCTCGGTCATAGTTGCCATCGGCACTCGGCGTGGCCAGGAGAGGGCTGACAGACACTCTGGCTGCGAGCGACAGTTTTCCAGAAACGTCTGCAGGGCCTTGGTCAGCACCTTCCGGCAGATGGGATGTGACAATGAGAGGGTGCTGTGGTGGCACAGTTGGGGGTGGTAGTATGGGCCACATGTGGCTACGAGTACTGGCTCTGTGGCTATTGCAGCTGAGGGACCAGAACTTTCATTTTATTTCGTTGTAATTAAATTTCAGGATGAAGTTCTAGACCTGTGTATACCCAGCTGCTTATCGGGCTAGTTTCCTCAGCAGCGAACATCACAGGCTCTCAGACTCTACGTGTTCAAGACCACCCTCTCTGCCTCTTCACCTTCCATTCTCCCAAGGCATGGCCTTTGAAATGAGCCTCTGCACTTTCATATAAATCGGTACCAGGTCCTGTTCCTCCTCCGTGTCCTTCAGCCTGTTCAGCCTTCCCCATCACCGTAGCTGCTCCCTTAAGACAGGCCTCCATTAGGGCCCACCTGGATGAGGACAGCATTCTCTCGTGGTCTCTCTGATGCCAGCCCCGCTCCTGAAATTGTCTTCCACTCGATAGCCAAGAACTCTTTCCGAATTGCTCATAGAGCCATTTTACCTCCCTGTTTTGAAAATCCCGAGTTGCTCTCCATTGGCGTAAAGGCCAAACTCCTCAGCCTGGCTGACATCAGCCCTTCCTGATGGCTGTGTGTCTCTCTGTCTCTCTAACTCTCTGTCTCAGGATCCAGGGTTGATGAACGACTTGCAGGTCTCTGAACAGACAGACCGTGCTCTCTCGATGCTGTATCATTTGCTTTTCTGGGAAGCCTCATGGTTGGCTTTCCCCAGCCTAAATCCAGTGGCCCTCATTTGAGGATCTGTGACAGCCTATCTACCCCAAGACCTCATTTTCTTCCCATCTGCTGTCATTTTCTAAATACTGAGTTATGTTTCCTCCTGGACTTGATCCCTTTGAGGGCAGGAGCTTGTTACCATTCAGCTCTGTCCCCAGGGGCACAGGACAGGCCCTGACCCTGGGGAAATGTTCGGTGCCTGCAGACAGGAGCGAAGGAGCGAATGCAGGGATGGAGGGGTCATTTCCCACTGCCTGTGGCAATTACCTACCCTGCCGTGGTGCTTGAAACTGGTGGCCACACAGAGTTCACAGTGGAGAAAGCCTGCCTTGAGGTTAGACAAGTTCATCTTTCAGTGGAAGTTCAGTCCTCATATTTCATTTTCAGGCCACTTTGCGTAGCAAAGTAGTTTAACTCAGAGCAGATTTCTGCCGTGCTGATGGTTAATTTCATGGCCCACAGAGGGTCAGCACACTAATGCCGGGAACACGGCGACCTCGGTGCTGCTCACCGCACACGGTGAGGGCCCGGCAGCCCTGTTGTTTTAGAGAAGCAGTTTTCAAACATCCTTCAACGGGCTGATTTTGAGTTAACAGGGGTGACCTTTTCAAGAACATTTTTAAAAGCTATAACATATATCCCTCCCAGACCGTATATTTTCTTTTCTCCACGCAGTTCAAAGGGGCCGAGTTGTCTCATAGGTTTTTGCCAGCAATCTTCAGCTTGACCCTGGTTGTTTAAATCTGCCGGAGGAAATTTGAACAAACTTGTACTTTGGTAATTCTTCTGCCTCTGTGAACCTTTAACCTTAAGGTTTCTTTGAGAGCCGGGGGCTGCATTGTCACCGGTCGCCCCTGCTGGGGCTTTCAAAGGGCATTGTCTAGTGCGTCTGTTTTCACTTTGCTACTGGAGGTCTTTTGAGGAAGGGTATTAATTCAGACCTGATTCTGAGACAGAACGAGGACTTTTAAACTTGCCCCAGAGCTCAGGGATGGGGAAATGAGCCTAATGCGAGCCTGTGGCCGGTGCCAGTGATTGTTCTCCAAATAGGTGCAGGGAGAGGAGGCCCTCCAGAGGCTGACTGGGCATGTTAGCTGTCCAGCGGGTGACCCTGGCTTCACCTGGGTCTGGGTTGGCAGCAGGACAGAAAGAGGTCCCTGTCTCTGATGGTCAAGCTTTGGGCCTGGCGTTCCTCCTGCATGTAAACTTCCTGGAGGACCAGGTTCTTAAGAACTTGGAAAGACGGTTGTGAACTTGGGGCTCACACACCATTACAAAATGCTTGCCTGATAGGAAGTCTGCCAGGGAAAGAGAAGAGGGCTCCCTGAGCCAAGAGGGTCCTGCCTTCCTGCCAGCCTGTCCCTCCCCCACCCCCGCCTCGAGATTCCGTGCCACCTCCATCAGCTGGCCAGTTTCACCATTGAGGTCTTGTGTTCTCTTGAAGGAAAGCTCCAAAGGTACCCAAAGATGTGCAAGCTAATGGTCCTAGGCCCCTGTGGGTTGTGGCGGCTGGTGTCTAGGGTGTCGCAGCGTTGGAGACCCGACTTTTCCAACTCCTGTGCAGGCAGCTCCTTGTTTGTCCTGTCACTGACTCTTTGCAATGGGTTGGGGGCCACCTGCGCACCTGGCCTGGTTCCTCAGCTTTCTTTCATTTCTTTTCCCAGGATTCTAGGGTTCAGGGGACCATATTCCTTATGATCAGATGTTGTAGAAGGAAAAGTGTGTCATGACAGCAGTTAATTCACCCAACAAATTCAGAGAAATGTGCAGTTGGGAGGGGAGTTTCCATTGGTGAGTAAAGCAGAGTGGCTGGGATTTCAGGGAGCTCACCACCTGGTGGTGGGGGAAGCAGATGTCACAGAAGTCAACAGGAGTGCACAGAACTAGAAATTGTGAGAATGCTGCGAAGGACGACAGAGGATGCCCAGAGACAGATGAGTGGACATGGGGACTCTCCTTCATGTGGAGGCCAGGGAGGGCCTTTCTGAGGAAATGAAGTCTGAGCTAAAATCGGAAGGTTGAGCAGGAGCCCTGCCCTGGGGTGCCGGGAGCACATGCGAGGGTTTTGAGGCAGGAGAAAGATAGGGGCTGTGGTACAAGAGAGAGGGTCACTCTAGCTGACTGTGTCAGAGCTGCTTTCCACAGAAGAGACCTGGTGTGGGGCTGCCATGTTGGACAAATATGTATACCTGAGGTGCACGTCAATCTTGGTTTGGCTTGAGAATAAAGTGTTCATATGTCTCGTCATTCTGATGTGAGGACAGAGAGCAAGGGGGAGAGAGACTGCCGGCCTTCTGGAGGTGAATGGTCTCAGGGTGGCCGTCCTGTTGGCCTTTACCCACCCACCCTTAGTCCTATCTGTTTCTGGTACTATACCCCTCATTTTCTTCCCATGGTAGCCGGAGGGGCTGCAGGGGAAATACAAATTGGCTGGTAATCTGGGCCCAAAGCGAACTAGACAGTTTTCACTATTCCGCACTTGTGTTTGGCCACTTAACATTGACTGATTATAATTTAGAAGCCAGGTGAAGCTTAAGGATACACTCCTAAAGCACTAAAGCAAGCACTGGGTAGCGGAGATGGTAAGTGAAGGAGTTGACGTCGCTGGCACCCAGCCTACCTTCTGAGTCCTGGTCACAGCCCATGAAGCACGCTCCCCTAAATATTTTCTCCATCCCCTTCCCTTCCGGGGTGCTCATTGGCTGAAAGGTAATGCATTGGGGGCAAACTTTGCCTTCCTTTCCTCCCCCGAAAGTGAGTTTAGCAGGAGATCTGGCCCTTCTTGGATTGTGCCTGAAAGGGTAGAATGGCATGTGCAACACTTCAACGGTTTATGGTTCAGAACCAGAGCTGGAGACCCGCTTAGAGAAGACCAATACCTGACCCTCGGGCTCCTGCCAAGCAAGCCTGGCCCCTTGGGTGGGTATTTTTCTGCCTTTGATTTTTCTCCAGTTTGTTAATAAGGGAACATTAGTTTACGTTCTTTAAAGCTCTCTTGAGATGCTAGTTTGGTCTTCTGGGGACAGCCATGTCCTCAGGCTGGAAGAATGTTTGCAGGGAACAGTAACAGGTCAGGGCTTTTCAGGAAGGAAAAGCAGACTATATCACCGAACTTTGGGGTACTCCTTTGAGAACAAGCAAGCTGGGGTTCCTATGCCCTTCTCCCCCCGCAGAATCAAATGGAATTCTTTGCCTGACAAATATTTCCCAGATAAAAAAGACCCCAGAATCAAATGGAATTCTTTGCCTGACAAACTATTTCCCAGATAAAAAAGAAGTGCTGTATACTTCTTATTGTAGATTCATTAGTCGTTTCTGAGTTTTTAAGGTACATAATGAGGAGACTTGCTGTGGTAAAACCACTGACATTTCTTTTCGAGGAATGACTATTTTCTAGTTATTTTTGGTTTGATTTCTTCAGCTGAATCCTCCGCTCTTCCTTTTATGTCAAAATCTGCCTCAGAAGGCAATCTGGGGACATTTTAGCAAGCACCCTAGCAACAGATGTGTGTCATCCTTTTCCTTCCCCACCTCCGGGCCCCAAAGACGAAGTGGTACAGTTGCAAGCTGTCCACAGGGTGGTGGGTGGAAGCTGTCTCCACGCCGACTTTGGGACTGTTTGGTGCACAAGAGGGCAGTGTTTGCTTACGGTCCTGGATGGAGATGATCATTGTGTAGGTTAGCAGGTCAGCATAGCTAGAATGACCTCGGGCTTTTTTAAGACAAAATAAACCGTGAGCCTGGGCCACGATGGCTTCCCATCTATGCCTTTAAGCACATGACCCTTCCAAAAAGTAGCTGCTGGCTATCTTTTCTTCCCCTAAAAAGAAAAATATTGTTTCTTTCTACGTTTGTTTATTTATTTATTTTTTAATCAAATGAAAGTATGGTTTGTAGCCTGGTACCTATGGTGGCAGAGGTTAAAAAGTGTTGCAAGAGCAAAACGACTGCTTTCTAATTAAAAACCATATGGAAAGATTTTTGTTGGAAGCAAGAGGTCAAATGTATATTCTCCCCCTTTCACATTGGTGTAAAGATTATCTGACTTAACTTTGAAAACATTCGAAGATGTGGGCTTCAGCTATCAACCTTTCTCTGCAAGTTCATGGTATTAACCAGAGCAAGGCATTTCCCGGAGAGAGGAAAAGGTGAGAGCCCCCTGCCCCCTTGGGGCACAATCTACTATCTGACAAAGGCCATGGCTGCTTTTGTGCAAGGATTGGCCTGTTTTCAACTCTCTGTGCTGTTCTGTGGGGGTCTTTCAGCCAGAGTGGGCAGCCCCCTGTCCCCCGAGACTGCAGCCCATGCCGGAATTACTTTGTTCCCCCCAACCTGGAACTGTGGGTACCGGACACCTCCAGCATGTTAACACTCAGCAGGGCCTAAGGTGCCGAGACAGTGGCAGCCCTGGCCAGCGCCCCAAGGAAATGCCCAGAATGACGGAGGGCGGGGTGGGGAGGTGAAAGGGGCCACACATTCCAGTGACAGTGCCCCTTCACCTCTGAGCCTGCTTGCACACCTGGCACACAGGGGATCATCTTGCCTGGGGTGGTTGTTGCAGAGAAAATGTCCGCAAAGCTTGTGGCACGTAGTAGGGAGCGGCTGCTATGATGTCGGTCCTGTGGCTCAGACCCATTATAAGCCTGTGGGCATGGGGGGTGTTGTACATGGGGCTGGGAACACAGGCATGGAGGCTTATTCTTTTATTTGATTCACTGAGTGTGTCTGTTGCTCGGCCCCTCTGAGCATTTGCAACAAGACAAAATGAAATCTAGGTGTGGGGGTGCCATGCTGCTGCCCCAGTCCTCTGATAGCCATCGAGGAAAGCTGGGTTCCCAGGCTCAGCCCTATATGAAATCAGATGTCTTCTTCTAATCTTTTCTAATCGCATCATAAATCTTCCAAAGTGAGCGTGTCTATAAGATAGATGCCGCATACACTGTGGAATATATTAGTGTGTATGACATCCTCACGGTCTTTAATTGATCAGTAGCATTTCATACGGAACTTGAATTTGACAGCACCGAGTGAGGAGAACCATGGGTGGCCTTCTCGTTTGCTTCCCGTGAAGCTCGTGTCCTGGCTTCTATTAGAAGGGTCTGGGTAGGAAAGGAAGGTTTTGAGCTGCAGGCTTTCAAAAGGGGCTCACGCCATGTTTTTCCAGGAACATAATTTCTGAAAAATGCCGGAGCCCTCAATTTCCAAGGCAGCCCAGTTTGTAAGGGAATGAAAAGTTGTTTCTGCGTGTGGATTCCGGGTTGTTTTCCATCTTTGTTCCCTAAGGCAGGGTTGGCAAGCAGGGAATAGGACAGATGTTCCTTGGTAGTAATTTCCAGTCAGATTCTTGAATGCCTTGTATACGCTGGGTCACCGTCAGCTCATAATGGAGCAAAATTGAGTGAGAATTCCTGCAATGAAAGACGTGAACGGCACACCGGCGAGATATGATGGTAGAGATAGAGTGCATTCTGTGAGAAAATATTTCCAGTGCTATCTGTAAAATTCAGATTGAATAACCATTCTGAAGTGCTCCCTTTTAAAAGAGTTTCCTTCCACAAGCATTGCAGGCCGAGTAAATACCAATAATTTTTATTTCCCTTCTCCTTATCACTACCCCTACTGAAATGTTCCCGCACAGCCTATCTGGTCTTTTCAAGTGAGCATCAAATGATTAGTGTCAGCTTCCAATTTGAATTATGATCCGCATTTCAAAACACAAACTGCTTTGCGTTTGCATTTGGAGGTAATTATCGATATTCACCAATACCGTGGAAGAGTTGGGAATAGAGGATGTGCTGCAGGAGATGGTGTCCCCAGATGAAGATAGTGCCAGGGGTTGTTTGTGCCCACGTGTAGATGATGGCAGAGGGGCTCCGGGGCCCCAGGCTGCCACTGGCTGGCCGGCTCCAGCCTCGCCAACAGTCTCTTGGATGGATGGGGGGACCGCGTGGACCCAGTGGTACAGTGGTCTTTTGGGGCCGGGAACTGCAAAGAGGCTGGGAAAGTCTTGCCGGTAGGAAATGCTTGCCCTGGCCTCTACTCTCAGAGGCCAGCCCCTCTCTGTTTCCTTGGGGTCTGCCCATGGGTTTGCTGGGAGTGCCTTTTGATGAGAAGGGCCGGAGAAACTGAGGGCTGCTCTAAGACCTTTGTGGCCTGAGCCCTCCCCTCCCCGGCACGCCCCTCCCCAGAAAGCTGCGGGACGGAAATACAATGTGCTGACACCCCACATAGAATGCAGTTTCTACATACTTGTATCTGCCTTGACTCCTAAGTGCTCTTACTGGTGGCACCCTCTTTTGTCATAGCAGACATGGAATTCAGCTTTGAGGAATTCCAGTTTTCGCCGTTTTCTTTTTGTATTCTGGAGCTAGTAAGCATTTTGAAGTTTGCAAATACTGGAAGCTTCAATACTTTGCTTGTCATGTCTAATTACTAGCTGCCTTCGGGGAAGTCCAGAGGAGGCCCCAGATTTTGCCTCCTAGGACTCCCTAGGGAGTGTAGAGGCCGCAGTGCAACAGGCCTGTGCCCCAGAGTCAGAAAGACAAGATTTAGGCTGAAATCTGGACAGTTCCACTAGCTTGATGTGTGACTATAGGCATTTGGCTTTTCTGAACCTTAGTTTCTCTGCCCAGGTGGAGACAGAGCAGTGCCAGGGTTTGCTGGTGGGCTAGCAGCAGTGACTGTGACACGGTCAGCCTCCTCCTGGGAAGCCTCGCTCAGTGCCACCTTGGCCTGCAGGCTGGCACCGCGGGGTCTGGCACCAGAATGCCTCCACTTCTGAGGTCGCAGGGGAGAGTCAAACGCCCTCTTCCCTCAGCACTGCAGAAGGCAGGAGAGAGCACTGGAATTATGCAAGAGCTGTGTTTCAAAGAAGGAAATGAAATTCTTGAATTTTTTAAGGCAAAGAAGAGCAGGGAAAAAAATAGATTCATTGTTTTACTTGGCCGTTGAACAGGATGGAGGACAAAGCTGGCCTCTCCTGTCCAATGTCATCATCAGCATTCTTTTTCTTTTTCTTTTTCTTTCTTTTTCTTCTCCCCCGCTTCCCTGCCTCCCCCCTCCTCTCCCCTCCTTCTCCTTGCCTCCTCCACCCCTCCTCCTCCCCTTCCTCCCTTCTCCCCCTTCCTCTCCTCCTCCCCCTCCTCCCTTTTCCCCCTCCCCCTTCCTCCTCCCCCTCTTCTCCCCTTCCTTCCCTTCCTCCCCCTCCTTTCCCTACTTGTACTACAACAAAACCCCCCTTTTCTCCAAGTCATTCTGAGGTTCTGAGCCTGGGATTAAATCTCATGCTGTGGAGATGCTCTAATGCTAGAAATTATTTCCTCTTTCGTGGTCTCTGGTCTCAAATTCTTCAACGTTTCCTGTTGCTTTCAAAGGAAGGTGCCAGGTGCCAGCCCCGCGGCTAGTTTTGAGGTTCATGAGGAGCACTGTCAAGGGGAGCAAGCAGGAGCTCCCACGGTCCTGTTAGGCAGCCAGGGCAGTAGGTGACAGGGTGACATGGCAAGCAAGGTTTGAGGGAAGATGGGCACTGACCTCCGAGTGAAGCTGGCCTGGTCTCGGGCCAGGTGGAGGCTGGCAGACGCAGGGGGAGCTCTTTGGGAGGGTTGATAAAGTCCAGCAGCTGCTTACCATTTAATGAGTACCAGCACGGAGGGCTCTGCCAGCCCGACACAGGGCAGGCTTTGGAACACCCAGGAAGACGGGCTCCCTGCTTTGGGGAACTCAGTGCTGGGAGAAGCTGCTGGGCTCCTCTTCACAGCTTGGGAGAGCAGGGGTTCGGTGGTAAGCCCTGGATGAGGCACACGGCTCCTCCCCTAGCATCTGTGACGTGCTCACACTAAGGGGCCTGGATTTGCACCCTGGCCTTCTTTCCCTACCAGTGACTTTCGACACTTGCAGCTATGCTTATTTATAAGGAGTGGTGTGAAGAGCCAGATTCAGCATGCTGGCCTAGGTGTAAACCCCAGCACTGTGGTTAGATTGTGATGATGCATTTGCTCTGAATCTATTTTCTCCTCTTCAAAATGAGGAGAATCACCTTGCAGGTTTTTTGTGAGAATCCAGTCAGATCATCAATGTATAGTGCTTACCTCCATGCCTGTGACCTATAAAATACTCAACAAACGGTGTTAGTGATTGTGATCATAACTAAATATGATTTGTTTTTTTCATCTTTAAAAGACTGTGCATATAAAAATAAAACCTTATCAGAAGCCTTATGTCCGAATTCTCGCAGGCTTGGTGGATGGTGTCTGATACCACAGCTGGTCTATGATTTCTGTGTTGTTTTTGAATTGTTGATCATGGAGTTGGGGAGAACCTACATTAACAAACTTGAAGTAATCAGGGCATCAGATCTTACTTACGTTGACGTGTCTATTAACATTGTGAGTGTGGTGGGAACTGAGAGGAGGGCCCTCGATGGGGAAAGACGGGACGGAAACCAGAAGAGAAACGGGGATGGTTTATTAGAAAGCAGCATGTTTTGTCTACCAGGAGGGCTCAGTCTGCAGGAAGCCTTGGCTTGTTTTGTGTTTGGAAGCGGATAGGTGCCAGTCACTGCCGAGTGCAGATGTGCCCCAAAATACGTGATTTCACTTTCCTTGAAGTAATTTATGTGTCAGTATTCAAGGGAAAAAAAAAAAATCAACTGCAGAGCAGCCCAAAACAGCGTGAGTGCAAACATGATCTAATTTTTAAAGCTTGAGGTTTAGAGAAACTAAATATTTGAATCCCGGCTTCAGCATTTGTTAGCTGTCTCATCTTGGGCAGATTACTTCACTTCTCTGAGCCTCAACTTCCTGGTCTGCAGAATAGGAAAGAACCATTTTAAGGATTAGGAGAAATATATCTGGTACCCGATAAGCTTCTAATAAACATGGTTATTGTTATCACTGTTACTTTTCCTGCTGATAATAAAGGCTCCCGGTCCCTTGTGACTCTACGTTGCCAACTATAAATGTGGGCTTTCCTGCAATGCTATAGTTTTTTCTGTGGTATAAATCAATATACTAGAGCATTGATTCAATGTCGTGGAGAGGTTTCTACATGAATACATTTAAGTTTTGGAAGGCTCTTCTTTTGTTAACTCTACTTTAAAACCAGGACCAAAAAAAAAAAAAAACAAAAACCCTTCATAGCTTACTATTTTTAGGAGCTGAGCTAAATAAACCTATATGTAAGCCTGGGGACAAATTCAGAAAACTTTAGTCTTTCTAAAGACTTGTTGGGGTGCTTTCCTTTCAATTGCGAAAGCCATTTTTCCTTCTGAATTCACTGTTTATTTTTTGGGGCATTCACATTTCCAAATATATCAAATATAAATGATACATTTGTCAAGTTTTTAAACTAACATAAAACATTAATGAGACCTTTGCAGGGAATTTAGAAAGGTCTTGCTGACTTTCAATTTCCCCCAGATCTGCATGACGCTGAAATTTCTAGAAGTTTCACATCTCTCGCTAAGCCAGAAAACACTCCTTTTGGGGTGGTAAAGAACCCCTATCCAGCTGCATCTTACTACATCAAACAAATTGCTTCAACTCGGTGGATTGGCTGTGGATTTTTAAAAATATGGAGAGACTCATTTTTGTCAAATTCATCTAGAGGAGCAGGCTCAAGTTTGTCTTTATAAATAGGACAGCTGATTTGCAAAGAGGTGAATGAAGAATAGCAGACAGGAGATTACTGTGGCACATCTAGAGTTTAACTGGAGAAATCACAGCCGTAAAAAACGGGTAGATGTTCTTTATGTACACGGGTAGGCCATCTGGTTCTCAAAAACATGCTTATTGACACAAACACACTGAACTTTAAGGGGAATTTCAGACTATTGGATTAGTTTGCACATTGGTACATGTGTAGAATTGATGGCAAACCAGTCTACCATGATAAAATGGGCAGCAAATAAAACGGAGTTCAGAGTCGCGAGTTATACAGTACAACGGCATCATGTTCAATGAAGGTTTTATTATTTTGGAACTAGCTCTTTTCAGTTGTCTTAAAGGAATGTCTCTCTGGGGCAGATTTGAAATATGAAAAGCATCTTATTCTCCTGTGAGTGAAACATTTAAATATCGTATTTTCCCATGAAAGCTTTCAGTATGTAAAGCAAAAAAATGAAAGTAATTTTGATAGGTAACTTGTATTTTGGGGGCTAAGGAGAAGTACTAGAAAATTCAGCTCATCAGTACTTTCTAGGAAGGGATCTGGACAGATTCTCATGTGAATGCTTGTTAAGCCATAACCAGATTTTGCTGCTATTGTATTCAGACTCAAATTTAGTTCAAAAGTGAAATTTCTACATGAAACTTTCAAAAGGTAGGTTCATTTGGGGGCAGGCAGATTGGTAGAAATAGCACATAAACTCAAAGGACAAAATGGCACTTTGTTTTTTCCTGCCAAACTCCTTTACTTGTTGACTTTGCAAAATCCATAGTGAATCTTTACAATGGGACATTTGTGATTCCAGGAGCCCAGAATCCTAAATGAATTCAGAGGGACTGACTATTCTTCCCTGTAAAGTCTTAGAACATTTGCTTCACCCCAACCAAAAACTGCCTTCACGGTTCGTACTCCCTTAGTTGGTTACATCTCTAAATCCCTGTTGTTATTATTGTAATTGTTATTTTGTTGTAATATTATTACTGTTATTGAACAAACTTTGGGTGTTTGGTTTGAAAAGAGTTCACTGAGCATTTTGATTTTGGTGATTTTGTGTGTGTGTGTGTGTGTGTGTGTAGCTGAGGTTGAAGTGATCCAAGGATCTTATATATGTTTCTAGGTCATTTTCACCCTGGTACCAGGGAGTAAGACTTTTGTTTTTATAAGCCAGAAGGGTTACTGTGAATTCTAACATTTGGGAATCACAGTTTTAATTACGACTTGTTCTAGTGAAATAAAAATAAACCCTTGATACTGTTTTAATCTCTCGAATGAATGAGACCCATTTCAGATTCCAAATTCACTGAAACAGTTTCTCCGTTTCCCCAAGTGCCACTTTCCAAGGTGGACAAAACATGTTCTGTGCAGGAGAAACGTGAGATGCTGGCTGCATGGGGGAGGAAGAAGGGAGAGGAAGCTGTTTGCAAAACTACTTAAAATAAATTTGAGGGGTCAAACATGGAACACAGTTGCAAAAGAGAAAGGAAAAAAACGCCTTAGGTCAGTTCAGCTAAAATAGCGTTAGCATTCACATTGGCGGGAGGGTTGTGTATTTCTTGCTAATCAGATCCAATCGGTTCAGATAATATTTGAGTATCTGAGGCTAGATCTCATGGCCTCTGTATCAGGGAAATTAACCTACAGGGGCATGTTTTAAAGGGTTGATGTGGGGGAACAGACACCATTTGGAAGAGACGCAAGCTGTTTACCTTGTTGTCTGAAGAGCGTTCAGACTTGAGTCTTGGTCCCTGACTTGGAGCTTGTCTGTCAGAGACGCAGCCCTGCCTTGGGCTGAGGGAGACGGGCTTGTGTTAGCACTTCATTTCAAAGCGATCGGTACTTTTAAATTAAACATGCAAAGTTATCTTGGTGAGGCATTGAATGGGAGGTTGCTGGATTATTGAATTTGGCCCACAGTTTAGCCAGTTCAGCAGGGATTTGGGGGTCTGAAGCAATTAATATGCAAGTACATTTGAGTCAGCACGGTAGGAGATTACTGTCTTATCAGGGTAAGAAAAATTTCTCTTCCCAAGATCCATACTTTTTAGGAGGTAGATAAAACCCATTGTTTGAGGTTCTTGTCTGAGAGTGACCACCTCAAATTGCCAGAGTTTAACCACTCAAAAACACGAGGGGATCATTGCATTGTGTTTAGCAGAGAGGCTTCAGTTTCCTTTCTCATGTCCTCATGTTCTTTGCTCTTTTCTTTCTTTCTTTCTTTCTCTTTCTTTCTTTCTTCTTTCTTTCTTTCGTTCTTTCTTTCTTTCTTTTCTTTTCTTTTCTTTCTTTCTTCCTGCTTATATAGATTGAAAGAACACTTAATTTTCTTTGTTAAAAAAGATCATTCATTTAACTGTTCAGATCACATGAAATTGTTTTGTCCTGTCAGATAAAATACTTAAAAAGACAAAACTGAAAGGATTTCAATATGTGGTTAAACCCGCATCTTCTCTATGAATCCAGACGTGCTCCATCTGGATTGCTGGGTGCTTCTTTCCTGCCCAGAAGGACCCGAACTGGGGTAGTGGCTATTTCTGGGATAAACCCCTTCTTCTACAGAGCCAGTGCCCTTATGACTGTTCTTTCCCACCCAGTAGGCAGCCTTCAGGTATGACATTTATTTTCACTGTGAGACGCTTGGCTTTGCACAGAGCGCCTGTGCAATCTTGAGGTGCAGTGGGGTGCTTAATGCTATTTCCTGGTCTTTTAAGATGGGGAAAGTAAGGCCTTCAAGGGCTGTGAGGACGGCACTAGAAGACACATGTGAGGAGCCAGCGCAGTGGGTGACAAGTCCACGGTGCCAGCTCTGGAAATACATTTTCTTCTTCCACTAAACTCTGTGGGGGACACCAAGCCCCAACGAAGGGGACATGGCAGGCGTGTGTTAGGAGCAGGAGCGCCAGTCTGGAAGCTGGCAGGCCCTGGGAGCTGTGAGTAACTGAGGCTTACAAGTTGCTGCTTTATTCCAGAAGACGAGGACAGCTATGTGGAACAGGAGGTTTAGCCTTAGAAAAGCATGTGTGACTTAAAAGTGAAAAAAAAAAAGAAAAAGAGTCGCTCATGGTGTGGTAAAGTCCTTTATTTCCGTATTTTCTGTGGAGACCCTTTCCTTCTGGAAGCTTTGATTCAACTCTCTGCCTTATTTCAGGAACTTGGGGGCCTTAGCCAGATGAGGGGAGGTCCCACATTGCTGGGTGGCAGGCCATCCTTCTGCCAGGACCTGAGCTTCCCTGCATAGAGTGTGACCTGGGCCACCTGCGGGGCACTCCAGGACAGGGCCATGGAACGCATGGCCAACTAACCATGTCCTTTGGGCAGGTGACATGGGAGCCCAGTCTGGGTGTGAGTGGGTGTGTGGCCTGGCTCCCTGGCAGAGGGCCTTCAGGGTTTCCTACGGGGCCCTGACTTTTCCATCCCATGTAACTGCCTTTCTATTTCAGATGAAGGATAAAATATTTTGGAGAATAACTATCATTGTTTCCATTCCCAAACCCTTTTCTGTGTGTGGAGAGCATTCTGAGTTTGTCTGTTTGTTTACTGTCCTCCCATCAAGGCCTGAAGCCTGTGTCGACATTCTTCTGAGCAGGTCACATGCACTTGGCAAACGGGTGGGCCCTCTGAGCCCTTTTTTGTGTTTTCAGCCATGGTTCTTAGTTCTCAAGGGATACTACCAGCCTTCATCCTGATTCCAGATTTAGAGGAAGGAAAAAAAAAGACACAAAACAAAACAAAAAAGAAGCCTTGATATAAAATGGAAGTGGAACTTTGCAGGGGCTAGTGGAGCTCACAATAAGGAGTTTTGAAGTGTCTCTCCTTTGAACAGTCCTTCTTGCTGGAGAGGTACCTCTCTCTGCGTGTCTGCCCCTCGCAGATGCCTCAGCTGGGCTGGCGGGGTGGCTCCTCGTCACTGCAACACTGGCTGTCTTTAATTTCAGAAATGTCCTGAGGAATAAGAAATGAAACAGGAATGCTGCAGGGTTACTGTTAAGTCCTTTGTTTTTCTTTTTTTTTTTTTTAATGTTTTTATTTATTTTTGAGAGAGAGAGATAGAGCGAGTGGGAGAGGGACAGAGAGAGGGAGGCAGACACAGAATCCAAAGCAGGCAGGCTCCAGGCTTTGAGCTGTCAGCACACCCATCGCTGGACTCTATATCAGGAGCCTCGAGATCATGCCCTGAGCTAAAGTCAGCCGCTCAATACACTGAGTCCCCAACGTGCCTCTGTATTTCTTCAGTCTAACGCTCTCCCTGCGGAGCTATCTCGGCAAGCCCTTGTGCCTCTGTATTTCTTAATGAGAGTAAGTCCCCAGACTAAGTTTATGGATAGCAGCTAAGGATCATAAAGCTTTGTGCTTGAGTGACTGTTATTCTACATTTTCTCATTGAATCCCAACAAGGAGGCTGGTCTGTTTGCTTTTTGAAGACAAGGTGACTCAGAGAGGTAAAGTAACTACCCAACGCTATATAATAGGAAAGTGACTGATCCAGGATTTTGTTTTCAAAGTTTGCTTCTTTATTTTGGGAGAGAGAGAGAGGGAGAGAGTTTCAAGCAGGCTCCTCACCATGAGTGCAGAGCCTGATGCTGGGCTCCAGCGCAAAAAACCACAAGACCACGACCTGAACTAAACTTGGCCACTTAACTGACTGAGCCACCCACATGCCCTTGATCCAGGATTTCTTTAAAAAGTATTTTTTGGGGCACCTGGGTGACTCTGTCACTTGAGTGTCCGACTTCGGCTCAGGTCATGGTCTCACGGTCAGTGACTTTGAGCCTTGTGTCAGGCTCTGTGCTGACAGCTCAGAGCCTGGAGCCTGCTTTGGATTCTGTGTCTCCCTCTTTCTGCCCCTTCTCCACTTACTCTTTGTCTCTCTTTCTCTCAAAAAAAAAAAAAAAAAAGTATTATGTTTTTGATGAGGTAAATACGTACACCTGGAAGAAAATTCAAACAGTACTAAGAGAGCTCCAGTGAAGAATCTCTCTTTCTCCCGTCTCCGTGCCCAGCCTCGAATTCTCTTCCTGCACAGCATATCCATCTTCACTTATGAATAGATCCCGGAGATGGGTTTCCATCAGTGTATGATGGCAGCATACTGCTTCACAACCTCAGGATGGGCCTGTGCTGTTTCAAGCACTACTCGGTGGACCTGGCTATTTCACCTTTTACATCTGTGTGCACTGACCACAGGTGGGTTTCCAGACCCAGAGCCCTGCCTGGAACCTGGCTTCCTCCCTCCCGGGCCTGCGTACACACCGTTGACCACTGTCTCCTCTGTCAGGTTGAGCGTTGCTGTCCCTGCCCAGAAAGGCGAGAGGGCTCCCGCCAGCCCCGCTGTCAGTGGAAATGGCTTCTTGGCCGGCCTGTAGCCAGCCCCTGAGAGGGCGGTGGTCGTGAGTACGTGCCGTTGCCGGAGAGAAGGAGCTGCAAGAGCACGTTTTTTTCTCTTCACTGCACTTTGTGACCTCATCCTTCTTTGGAATCTCACTGGTCCAGGCTTGAATTCTAGTTCCATCTTATTAGCTGAGTGATCCTGGGCAGTTTATTTAACCCTTCAGCTTGATGAGAAGTAAAACTGGCACTCCTAATACCTGCCTGAGAGTTGCTGTGAGAAAATAAATACTCCTGCTAGTAGGTAGTAATTAACGTTATTGAGCTTTGACCGCGTCAGGCCCTGCACAAATCCTTTAACCTGTGTTGTCTCATCTAATTCTGATAAGCCCCAGTGACTTAGACACAGTTCCAGTCCTTCTCCTGGAAGTGACTGAAAGTGGGTCCCTTGCCGAGAGCCATTCACGTAACAGTGGCAGAGGAGACACTCGATGCCCAGTTGTTGCTCCAGAGCCTGTGATCCCCACCACTGGGCTCCATGGGCCACCTGTAAATGTGGCCGGAGTTGAGAGGTCAGGTGATTGTTCTCTATGGCATTCTGCTTCTAATGAAGCATAAGCCCATTTTCTTCCATTTTCATGTAACAGACGATCATTTCTTCCTAACTCTTTTGGAGTTTTGCTTCTCACCACGCTTATTAGGAATGTGACCCGGAACAAGATATGTCCCCTCTCTGCACTTGAATTTCCATGTCTGTCACGTGGAGGCAGCAGTACATTCTCTTCTCATGGCATTGTGAAGACTCATGCATGTGCAGCCCCCCAAACACTGTCCTTGGTTAATCATGCGTTGGCTCCTTCTTGTTTCATCATTTGGCTGGTTCAAAGACTAGTGGAGAGAAATGCAAGGGTTCCTCAACTGTTTGTAGAATGGCCTGCCATCAAATCGCTTTCTGTGTCCACTGTCCCTGTGGGGTGAGATCGGAGTGTGCCCTTCAGGAGTGGGTGTGCCGTTGGAGGTTTACGGGGCCCGGCAGTGAAGGCGTCTTCTGCAGTGCCTGAGAGGGTGCTGGGGACTGCGGGCATGAGCAGCTGTGCCGGGCACCAGGCCTCCTTCCGCAGCTCAGCGCGCTCTCTCTCTCTCTCTCTCTCTCTCTCTCTCTCTCTCTCTCTCTCTGTCTCATTGTTCCCCAGGGACACGTAAGGCTGAGTGGAGAGACAGCACAGCAAGAAAAGGCATATTTGATTGGTCTGGCCTTCTGAACAGCCTCGGGTCCTCCCAACAACTACTTTAATGTTTCCTTGGATTTTTTTCCAAGGTTTTTTAAAAATGCTAATAAAATCTATGTAACATAAAATTTACTTTCTAAAGCATCTTTAAGGGTACAGTTGTTTGGCATTAAGTACATTTGTCATGTGTGCAGCCATCACTACTGTCCGGAACTTTGTCATCTTCCCAGATTGAAACTCTGTCACTGTTAAGCACTAATCTCGCATTTCCTCCTCCCTCCCCCTCCGGCAGCCACCATCCTACTTTCTGTCCCTAGAAATTTGACCACTCTAGGGACCTCATATAAGTGGAATCCCACAGTATTTGTTCTTTCGTGACTGGCTTATTCCACAGATCACAGCATCCTCTTCAAGGTTCATCCATGTTGTAGCCTACATCAGAACTTTATTCCTTTCCAAGGCTGAATAATATTTTACTGTATGAATATTCTAAGTTAAAAAAATTTTTTTAATATTGATTTTTGAGAGGGAGACAGAGAGTAAGTGGGGGGGGAGGGGGACAGAGGCGGGGGGAGGGAGACAGAATCTGAAGCAGGCTCCAGTCTCTGAGCTGTCTGCACAGAACCTGACATGGGGCTCGAGCTTATGAACTGTGAGATCAAGACCTGAGTCAAAGTTGGAAGCTTAACTGACTGAGCCACCCAAGCGCCCCTCTTCTAAGTTTTTTTTAAGTTTATTTACTTATTTTGAGAGAGAGTGAGAGAAAAGAAGGGGGAGGACCAGAGAGAGAGAGAGAGAGAGAGAGAGAGAGGGAGAGAGAGAGAGAGAGAGAGAGAGAGAGAGAGAGAGAGAGAGAATCCCAAGCAGTTTTCGTACTGATAGCACAGAGCCCAATGTGGGGCTCAAACCCACGAACTGTGAGAACATGACCTGAGCTGAAACCAAACATTGGAGCACTTAACCGAGTCACCCAGGTGCCCTGTATTCTTCCAAGTTTTTAAAGCATAGGTTAAATACATAAACGTGCATATACACTTACCAATATATTTGTTTATAATGGTCTCTGTTGTTTTGTGTTTTGCTTTGACTTACATTTTAACTTCTATGTTGTCACTTCATTTTTGTGAACATTATTGTTAGTGATGACATGCTGTTTTGATTCTCTTTAAAATGAAGCACTGCTGCTGCTTTTCTTTATCTCTTATAGAATTAGTTATGTTAAACTCTGCATATTTCTGAAATTAACAACCTTCTCAGGGATATGGAGAGGTTTGTGGTCTGCTCTGTCTTATTTTTCTTTTGAGATTCCTGGTTGTCTTGTAAACTCTTTGGAATCAGTTAGCAGCAATGGCTATATTTTGTGCCTTACCTGGGAAGAAATTCAGGTCTACCATACCTTATTTGTAACTCCAAAACTCTAAACATTGTGTTTTGGGGAGGAGTTTGGATGTATGCCTGGTCTGAACTGAGGCTATTTATAGCTTCAGTTTTTCCCACTGAGTGTGACTAGTTAAATGTTTAATTATAGAGAATGTCCCTGTCCCTGTTAGGGTATTATATAATTATGGCTTATTCTTGTATGATCTACATTACTTTTTTTAGAGGTAATATATTTTGATTCATAATTCCATAATTTAAAATATTTTGTATTTAAATTTAGCTAATGATACAACATGGACATCTTTCTATGATGTCAGTGTGTAGAACATTCCTTTCTTTGGTAAAAACTTTTCATAACAGCTGTATTGAGATATGATTCACATATTATACAATTCAGCCATTTAAGATGTCAATTCAATGCCTTTTACTATTCACCGAGTTGAGTACCCATCAGCACAGTCAATTTTAGAGCATTTTCATCACCCTCAGAAGAAACATCATCCCTACAAGCTGTCACTCCCGCATTTCCTGCTTCTCCCTGCCCTAGGCAACTGCTGATCTGCTTTCTGTGTCTCTAGGATGCCTATTCTGGACAATTCATATAAATGGAATCATATCAGCACACAGCCTTTCATATCTGAGTCCTTTCACTTACAGTGTGAATAAGGTCCACCCGTGTTGTATCATGAATCTATACTGCATTCCTTTTTATGACCAAGTAATATTCCATTGTGCAGACAGACCACATTTTGTTTATTCTTCAGCTGCTGGGTATTTGGCTTCACTTTTTGGCCATCACGAACAGTGCTGCTGTGCACACTCATGTAGAAGTCTTTGTGTGGGCACAACCCTTGGGTGTACACATACCTGGGAGCAGGACTGCTGGGTCATCGGGTAACCATGTTTACTTTCTGAGGAGCTGCCAGGCTTTTCCACAGCAGCTGCACCCCTCTGCACTCCCACCAGCAATGCGTGACGGCTCTAACTCCTCCACTTCCTTGCCTACGCTTGTTATCACCAGTCCTTTATGATTCTTCCTGCTCTGATGGGTGTGAAGTGGGAGCTCACTGTGGCTTTGATATGCATTTCCCTGACGGCTAGTGATGGAGAGCATCCTGTCATTTGGCCATTAATATATCTTTAAAAAAATTTTTTTTAAACTTTTAAAATTTATTTTTGAGAGACAGAGAGAGACAGAGCATGAATAGGGGAGGAGCAGAGAGAGAGGGAGACACAGAATCTGAAGCAGGTTCCAGGCTCTGAGCTGTCAGCACAGAGCCTGACTTGGGGCTTGAACCCACAGACTGTGAGATCATGACTTGAGCTGAAGTCGGATGCTTAGCTGACTGAGCCACCCAGGTGCCCCAAGGCCATTAACATATCTTGTTTGGATTCAGCTCTTTGCTTTTTTTTTAATTGGGTAATTTGGGTTTGTTTTTTTAGTGTTGTATTTTTAATATTTTCTAGATCATCAGATGTGTTATTTGTAAATATTTTCTCCTATTCTCTGGGTTTCCTTTCCACCTTCTTCATTGTTGTTTTGAAGCGCAAAAGTATTTAATTTTGATGAAGTCCAATTTATTTTTTTGCTGCTGTTTGTACAAAGAAACTATTGCTTAATTCAAGGATACACAGATGTATGGTTATATTTTAAGAGTTGTATAGTTTTAGCTCTTACAGGCTCTATGTTAGCTCTTGGCTCTATTTTGGGTTAATTTTTGTATATGGTGTGGGGTAAGGGTCCAGACCCATTGGTCTGTATGTGGTTATCCAGTTGTCCCAGTAACATTTGTTACCTATTCTTTGCCCCAAAGAATTGTGTTGGCGCTGTAAATGTGAGACCCTCAGTTCTGTTTCATTGATCTGCACATCTCTCCTTATTCCAAAATGCTTTTGAAAAAGTTCTGAATCGTGAAACACATTTGTCCCCAGAGTCTTAGGGACTAGATTAACAGTAGATTGCTGTTGCTCCAGAGGGAGGGCCCTGTTCTTTCCAGGGTCTCAGATGCCACCATAGCAGGTAACTGTCCTGCTCTCTTACCATGTCATCTCCATGGCACACTGGAGGAAAGCCTGGGAGCAGAGCTGAGGCTCATCATCGGTTTTCTGACCCCCACCCCATCACTGTTTCGACATGATCATGCTAGTACTTTTAGAATCCCAACCTCGAATGTAGATATAAGACATGGTAGACACCACTAGGAAGTTGAAGCCCTCAACAAGTCCCCTATCTTTGAACACCACACCATACAGGTGTCAGTGCAGGTGCCCAGGGAGCTTGGTGACCCTGACCACCCCCCACCCATCCATGTTTAATGCGTCTAGGGTTACATACCTGTGCGAAGCTGGACTAAAAAGACGTTCTCCCCCTGGAATTTGAAACATGGGAAGAAGAGGCGGAGAAACTAGGAGTCCTGGGAATGGGCATTTTGGTGGAAATAGTTAGTGTGCTGGACCAGACAAAGGCTGCTGAGGTCCCCAGAGCTTCTCTGCTCCTGACCTTCCCCAGAGCTTCTCTGTGAGGTGCCCATGATCTTTCTCATAACTCCTCCTTTTTGCTTAGAATTAGTGTGTTTCTGTTAACTCATGAAGAAAAAAAATCATCAGTACCATAGTGAAAGGGCATGCAGGGAAGAGTGGATACCATTTCCCCCCCACAAATATGTATTTAGCCCCTGTTGAGAGCAGGGTGTTCTGAATGCTTAAGCACTGAGGACGCCCTGGCAGATAAGGGATGGCCCTGCCCAGCAGGATAGGGGATAGACTTGTGAAGCAAACGTGCTGAGTATCAGATAGATGTGCCATAATCAAGGACCAAGAAAAGTGCTGTAGGTGTTGAGAGGTGGGAGAATCAGGGAAAGGTTTCCAGAGGAGGTGACACAGTGTGCGGTCCTGACCGATGAGCAGGAGTCTGCCCAGTGGCAAGTGAGGGACTGCAAGTGCCATGAGCAGGGAGCCATCGGGGTTCAGGGGCAGGAAGGATAGAGTGGCTTGGCTTTGATTGGGTCCCAGGTGTAGGCAGTCAGTGGGGAGCTGCTGAACAGGTTGGAAGCAGGTTACTAAGGTTCTTGTGTCTTGGGCCAGCACATCTGGACTGAGTCCTGGAGGCAGCAGGGTCTGCGGTGGGGGTTTAAGCAGGGGAGCAACCTGTGGTTGACGGCACTCACCCTGGTGCAGGTGGGGTGGCGGGGAGAGAGGCTGTGGATCAGGGTGGTGGGGCAGGGGATGGCAGGGAAGGGAGGAGGAAACCCAGGCTCATAGTGGACTGGTCAAGGGTCAGAGCAGTTTGAAGATGGGGAGGGGCGGGAAGGGGTACTTAGGGCAGAATGGGGGTGAGGTGGGAGGGCTGAGAGCCCTGCTGCATGGAGATGAGGCTTGGCTGGCAGGCGGGGCTGGGGCACAGGACACGGCGGCCTCAGGTCCCGCTTTTGTGGGGCAGATGAAAGGGGCTCCATTCCACTTTGTTTTATGCCTATCAGGTGCAGCTTCGAGACTCCTGGCTGGCTGCCATGGGGCCCCCAGGCAGGAGTTTGGCGGCTGTGGTATTGTTGACCCTTTGTACTGGGTGGTGAAAGTATCTGCCTCACAGACCAGGCCCTGGAATCAGGTATTTGGAATGCATGGCTAATGCGTTCCACTCCGGACCTTTGGTATTAGTATTCCAACAGCATCACGTCTAATCGACTATTTCCAAGCATCCTTGTACATGTTGACTGTATAAGCAAGGCAGCTTGCCAGCACCCCCTACTCGCCCATGCTGCCTCATCTGCAAAGTTCACTGGGACCACCCCCCTTCACAGGCTCTTGCTTCCTCCAAGCCCTGTCTGAGTCTCAGCCTCTCCCGCCTGTTGTCCTTCTGGCCCTCCTCACCCAGGGGGTGCCTGCAAGGCTGCCGTGTGCAGAGGACTGCCCCCACTGTCTCGACATGTGGGTGTGGTGCTGGACGGGGGTGTGGGGTGAGCCCACTGGGTACCAGTGGAGCCCAGGCCTAGTGCCCGGAACCTTGGGCACTTGGTGGTGATGAGCAGCACTCCCAAAGTCGGGGTGTTTGATCCCAGTGGCGTGCACGGGCTGTATTACCTGGTGAGTGGGTCCTTCCCTTCATGGCTCTCTCGCCGTCCCTCTGACGGTAATGCGGGGAGGGATGATGACCGGGAGTTGGTGGCTCCAGGGAGGCAGGATGGCAGCCCTAGAGAGTTTCCTTTTTTGAGGTTTGTTTTTTTTTTTTATCCTGGTAACCTATACATGACATAATATTTACTCTTTTAAACGTTTTAAGTGGATAACTCAGAAGCACTAAGTATTCCATAGTGTGGTGTGGCCATCATCGCTAGCTATTTCCAAAAATTTTCTGTCTCTTCCAAGTGAAACTCTACTACTCATTAAGCAAGATCGCCTCATTCTCCCCTCCCCGAGCCCCTTGCAACCACTCTTCTACCTTCTGTCTCTGTGAATTTGTCTCTGCGAGGAATTTGAGGTAAGTGGAGTCATGCAGTAGCTGTCCTTTGGCCGCTGCCTTATTTTGCTTAGTATAATGCTTCCAGGATTCATCCACGTGGTAGCAGGTGTCAGAATTGCCTTCCTTTTTAAGGCTTTTTATTTCATTGTCTGCACAGACCAGTTTTGTTGTTCCGTAATCGGTCAATGGACCCGTGGGCTCTTTCTCCCTTTGCCGGTGGCGGATGATGCTGTAATGAACGTTGGCATGCCAGTATCTGTGTTCTTCTCTGCAGTTCCTTGGGGTACCTACCTGAGAGTGCAGTTGTGGGGTGAAACAATGACTTTTCCTTTCATGGAAAACAGTGGATTTAAAAAAATAATAAGGCAAAATGAAATATTTAAAGAAAACTGTGAGTAACAATCTGGGTGTCATTCCGGCAAAGTGGAGAAGGTGGAGCTGGCCTGGGGATGGTGTTCACCAGCCGGGGTGGAACTTTGGCCACTTTTGCTGTCACCTGTGTGGCATTCAGCCGTTGCATCACTGCGATGAAGCATCAGCCTGCTCCATGTTTCATCCCTGTCTGGGTTGCTGTACGCGGCAGACGCGGCTGTGGGTGACAAGCCTGGCAGACTGGCCTGCAGGCACCCGTCACCCTGCTCCTCTCCGTGGACCCGCCGTCGTCTGTGGTCTCCCTGACCGCGTTCTTGCGCTTGCCACCTACCGCTCCGTCACCGAGAACAAGACCCTGAGGGGTCGGGGACGGGCTGGACCTTCCTGAACCTTACAGATGTGCTTTTATAGTGCTTCCGGTGCCAGGTTTACCTGTAGCCTGGCTTTTTTTTCTCCCTCTCCGGCTCCTTATTTGACTCCTTGCATTTAATTAATGAGTACTTTCCACAGTGTTTACTGAGCACCAGTAATGTTGGAAGAAGGCGCTTACATTGGGTGTGGTGGTGGGGCACCTAAGATGTGGAAGCCGCACCCCCAGGCTCCCAGAACCCTTTGCCTAATGGGTTAGAGAGGAAAGGGACTGCTGAATCCTCAGGTGGTAGTCATAATGTCTAACAGGCCATACCAGACATGTTTCTTTCTTCCAGAGCCTGTCTTTGTCACCTACCCAAGCTCCTGGGCCGGGACTGTGTGCTTGTTTTAGTTGCATGACTATACGGCACTGGAAAAAAGAAGATGGGTCTCGGTCTAGGTTTGAATCTTGGCACCACCACTTGTCAGCTCTGTGCTCTTGCATGGCGGCGTGGGAGGGGTGTCCCCTCCCTCTGAAGGCGGCAGTGGGATTACACAGGGTGTGTGCATGAAGTACACAGCAGGGTGACCACACTCGGAGGCCCTGGCTGATGGTGAGTTATTTTGTCTTCCTCTTGGCCTCATCGTGTCTTCCTGCTGTGTCATTGAAGCTCTCCAGTCAGATATGGGGACACCAGTGGGTGCTGTAACCCCAGGGCCCGTGCCCTCCACCCTGCGAGGTCCTGTTGTACTGCCAGACGATCCTCTCCAAGTAAGCCTTTGAAAGAGAAGTAGCAAAGGCCGGGGCTACAATGACCTTTGCTAGCAGGGCCCGTCCAGCAGATTTGGTGGGGGGTTTTGGGGAGCTGGGACAGAGCTACCCAGCTGGTACTACAGGAGGAGTCTGCTCTGTCTGCCCCCTAGCATGGGTGTTGGCAAGGGGCCATTATCCTGCATTTCTTCATTTCCTTAGTTATGTCTTGATTTTCTCTGCAGATGATCATTCATCTGACCATTTGGATAATAATAAGGAATAAAATACCTTATTTTAAAAAATGAATTCACTTCATTGCTTTGCTCCAGCCGCCGTATCTGTGTGCTTTATAGATGACATAGTATGTGACCCTCACCACAACACCCCCTCGTACTCAGTCACAGCAAGAGGAAGCCACCTGCCTAAGGTCACACACAAATTGGTAGGCCAGATGTGCTAGCTTCGGCAGCACATATACAAATTGGTAGGCCAGGATCTGAGCACAGCTTGTCTGACTCTGCCACTTCTTCAAAGGAAGAAGAGATTTGGTGTCAGCAGGTCAGTCTTTCCCTTTGGGACAGGAGGGTGATGGGAGACAGACAGTACATTTACCAAGTGAGACTGAGCTGAGAATGCTACACAGCTGGGCTCCACGCATATGTAACCCTCTCTTGGACAGGATCGGGGGGGTCAGGGGACTGTAGTTTCTTCAGAGACTTGAGTGAGGAAGAAGAAAATGCACCCCCAAATTTCTCATGAATCTGGCTTCTCTGATCCAGTATTCCTGATGCCAGAGCTCACGTTTTACTCACACCCCCCATTGCCCTGCCTTCCTTCTTGGGATGTGCAGTCTTCCTCATTCATGGAGCACACAGGGCACCTGCATCGTGTATTTAATGGAAACTGTCAGGCTGGGGACCAGCCTGAACCTCTGGGCATCCTGCTGCCTGGTTCAGGGGTTCCTCCCCTGCTGGGGGTTCCTCCCCCAGGAGCACAGGGAAGGCCACTGGGGGAAGCGTCCGTGGGTCAGATGACTTTGGGGCAGCAGGGCCCGCGGCAGCTGTGTGGGAACGTGATGGTTGTTTTAGCAACAGGTTACTAGAGAGCCCTGGCTTTGCCCAGCCTTTCTGGGGACTGATTGTGAAAAATCTATCTAGAGCCTTAAATAAATTCTACTTTATGAGTTTATAATTCATCTTCTAGGAAATAATCTGAAATTGGCCAGCGCCTTATGCTCCAAGATGTTCTTCACAGCGTTTCGTATAGTAGCAAAAAATTGGAAGGCACCCAAATACAGCAAATTAAGGTACTTTGTATAGCCCTTCCTTAAAACAACACTTACAAAGAAATTTTAAAAACATGAACAATCACATTAGATGTAATACTGAGTGGAGAAGCAGGAAAAATACTAGAAAGACAGTAATCAGATGTTAACAGTGGCTAACTTGAGGGGATGGGATGTGTGTCACTTTCAGTTTCCTTTTGTAAAGGAGGTATTTTTCCCAAGGTTATTTCTTTCCCAGCCTTATTTGCCAAACTAGTGTCATGGACGTTATTCGTTTAATAGTTTCCTCTTCTCTGAACCCCAGTTAACATAAAAATCCAAACACAGCGCTGGCTAGGAGGCTGTCACTCGTGGGTCGAAGGCTGCCCGGCTAGGGTGCACGGATGTGGCTGGCTGACACGGCCTGCCCCCCGGGCTCCTTCCCCAGGTACCGGGGCCGGGCTCCAGGAGCAGCACAACGCCCAGTATCTCACACAGTCTCTATGTCTGTGGCCAGTGTGGGACACTTCTTTTTTAAAAATATTTTTTAATGTTTATTTACTTTTGAGGGAGAGAGAGAGGAGGAGGGGCAGAGAAAGAGAGGGAGATGCAGAATCTGAGTCAGGCTCCAGGCTCTGGGCTGTCAGCACAGAGCCCAATGTGGGGCTCGAACCCATGGACTGTGAGATCATTACCTGAGCCGAAGTTGGATGCTTAACCGGCTGAGCCACCCAGGTGCCCTGGGACACTTCTTTTAATCCAAACTCATTTTAAAGCTTAGGAGCCCAGCTATTCTGTGAGTTGGGGGAGTTGAAGAAACATGAAAGAAATGTATCTTCTATTTGTTTAAATATTAAAGCATTTAAAATGCCTTTTACCCTTCCTTCAGATACACCCAAAACCCAGCTGACTCTCTTTTGCTGTGCGGTGCTGGAAGCTAGCTCCCGATGAGGGTGGTTCGCTTCATGGTCACGGACAGGGCAGATTTTAAAGAAATATTTAAACAGCTCTTGGGAAATTGTTATTCCTCTAAGAAAACCAAAGCTATGTCTTGTTGCTGAGCATAGCATTTGGGGACCGGCAGAAGAAAGAGCATTCCAAAGTCAAACTCAGAACCACTGTCATCTACATCTTTTTATTCAGTGGGGCACATAGGGCCTCACTGACCCAGGCGGGCCCTGGCTGGGCAACCCTCTTGTGAGCCTCAGTCTTCTCGTCCTCATGAAGGGCAGAAGAGTGCCTCCCATTCCCATGAGTCATTGCTAGATGACAGATTCCTTCCTTGGAGTTTTGGTGGTGGCTGAACCTTCCCTGTGTCCCTGGAAGGTAGATTGGGGCTGGGGCCTGGGGTCCAGGTGGGAAAGCCGAGGGACTTGCCATGAAGACTTGCTGTGAAGTTGGGGACTGGCGTGCCTTGATTAGTGGTTAGAGAGCTCTCAGAGAAACAGAGAAAGCTCTGTCCTTTCTCCCCAGCAAAATGTGTGTAACTGTTCTGTAGGCGTTTGGTTGCCAGACCTTCAAGAAGCAACTGCGGCCTGGCTAGGCTTGGGTGGCCGGCCGACCTGTGTGGCCTCGTTGCCTTTCTGGGAGGGCTTCGGGGGGCCCCGATGTCCATGTGGATAGGTCTGTGCTGTAGCCAGGAGGAAGGCTGAGAAAGTTTGTGCCTCGTTGCTTGTTGGTATAGGAGTTTGTATCTAAAGCAAAAATAAAAGACAAGACAACTCAGGGCGCCTGGGTGGCTAAGTTGGTTAAGCATCCGACTCTTGGTTTTCTACTCAGGTCATAACCTCACAGTTTGTGGGTTCGAGCTCTGCATCAGTCTCTGTGGTGACGGTGCAGAAGCTTCTTGGGATCCTTTCTCTCTCTCTCTCTCTCTCTCTCTCTCTTTCTCTCTGCCCCCTCCCTGTTTTCTCTCTCTCAAATAAAAAAATTTTTTAAAAAGGGAAACAACTCATTTATAGTAATTGTCTTCTGACACACACGCATATATATATAATCCCAAATCACTTGTACAGACAAGGTTCTGAGGAAATGATTTATGTTTAGCAGGATGATGGACACAAACACAGGATTTATTGGCTCAGGTCTTGGCATGCACATTTTCTGATTCTACCGCATACGTAGAATTTTTATGTAAAACAAAAGTGAGTTGGTGTGCGTATGGGTGGGATATGAATTGTGATAGAAGAACACAGTGGCCCTTTGTATAGTTTGTAAATACGGAATCATTTTTTTTCTGAGTCTAAAACTAATATGATTGATTTTAGAAAATTTGGATAATAGGCAAGTCTGTAAGGGCTGGTTTTCCTGGTTGAAATTATGGACTGCGTGTAATTTTCAAAAAATTTTAACATTATGTCCTAGGCATTTTCCCCACACCATTAATCACTTTATGTAACATCATTTTTTTCATGGCTGCAGGAGCTCCACCATACAGAATACACGCGGAGGGTCTTTAAGCACGTGGGTACTGCCGCGAGCTTTGACTCTGGGGAAATCTGCCTTGCAAACCTGCGTCAGTTACTACCTGGCCCTGGGCAACCTCTGGAGCCTAGGTTTCCTTATGTCAAATGGAGACAGAATCAATCCCTATGGGGCCGCTGAGCGAACTCGGCGGGGCGGGGTCGGAGTGAAGGCCCTGTTGCAGTGTGTGCACAGCAGGTGCTGAGCAAGCAGCACCTGGAACTGCTGGTGGCGGCTGCATCTTACGTCCCCTCTAGGATGAGCCGAGGCCCTCAGTGCGTGAGGAGCAGGCAGCCCAGCCCTGGCCTCGTTTTTTAAACAAATTCTTTTTTCCTGTAGCTGTGATTCCTTCTCTTGCGTCTTCCCCCTTTGTGTTGTGTGTTTACGTAAGCTGCTTTACATCCTTTTTGCAGTAAGGTAGATGCAAATAAATAAACACTTAGCCGTTCCCTCGAGTGTTGGACATGTAGGTGGTTCCGATCTCTTGCCGTTATAAAATACGTCTCCCAGAGTAACTTTGTGCATCAGGGTCTGTCCCGGGCTGGATTTTTCCGGGGGCTGGAATCCCGGAAGTGAAATTACAAGGCTAAAGGGGCATACACATGTTTACACCTCTGATCTGGGTGGCCGGGTTGCTTCTGAGGAGGTCGTACCCCAGTCTACACTCCCGCAGAGCCACTGTGGGAGAAGACCCATGTCACTGACTCCTTGAAGCCCATGTGAGCCATATTTTTGTTTCAAGCCCCTCCTCGCGGTGGCCCAGGACAGCCACGACCTGACGCTCACCTGGCTGCTGTGCTCCATGTCATCATCCATAAATGGAGCTCCGACTCAAGGTCTCCTCCAGCCTCCAGCCCCTCCATTCCCCTTTTGGTAAATCTTATTTCTGATGGAAAGGCAGTCCTGTCGCCAGCCAGTCCTGCCTGCATAGGCTGCCCCCTCTGCTAAACAATGAGCACATTCAGACCCAACTCGTGTTTTCAGTTATTAAAAAACGGAGCCGTCTGTCTCTGCCTGTGACTTTAATCTTTAAGCCTTTATTCCCTCTACCCCATCCCCCTTCCTTTAACCTTTTGTTTGTGTAGTTCCGAGCTCCGGGATATGTGGGTCCGAGAGTTTCTGAATGTATTGTGCCTTGCCCTGGCAGCTACAGATGGTTGTAGCCCTGAGCGATGTTATTTCAGAGTAGGCAGGAGGGGGAGGACTGGGGACCAGAGGGAAGGAGAAAACGAGAGGCCGGTTCTCCTTGCCTCCAGCAGTCATTTGGACTTTGCAAAAACTGTTTATTTTTATATAGCTCTGAAGCGAGGGCCCTGACTTCATTCTTTCCCCGTCTTCAAGTTTGGTAGAGAGCGGTTTTGCCTTGGAGTTGCTTAGTCTTTAGAAACTTTATGTCTTCCTGTGGCCTCTTAGCATTTCCTCCTGGGAAACAGCTCTTACGGTTCAATGGTGTCTATGTATATTTGAATAAAAGCAAAAATTCCAAGAAAGGATCTTCAGTAATAACCTAATAACCTCAAGTCCCCTAAAACATACTCAGAAAGTACAGAACACACAAAGGTCTTCGAGGTCAGGAAGGACACTCTTCTGGCAGCACTGGGGTCCACAGTGTCATCCAGCACAGGGCCGGCAAGAAGGCTGCATGCGAAAACTAGCAGAAGGGCTGACAGCCCAGCTGGCGGAGAGCACTGGAGTCTAACCAGCGGGCACAGCCCCCCGCACCCCTGCCCAAGGAAGGCTCTTCCCTGCAAACACTGGGCTCACCTGGGCTCATGCTTCTAGCACTTTCCTCCCAAGAGCCCCACCGAAGCCTGTGAGTGCGCTTAGCACTTGGGTGTGGATGTTCAGGTCAGAAGGAAAGCTTAGAGGAAGGAGACTTTTTTAAAAGTCTTTTTTCCTATTTTTTAGTTTTGCATTTTTACCTGGAACACACCCTATTTGTTTTTAAACTGTTTTTCGGACTACAATGTTTCAGTAACGTTCTAGCATTTCAGAAATGCTTTCAGAGAAAGTGAGAGCCTCCCCGCCCCTTTACGATGTTAACAGGTGGGTTGGTTCACATTCATCTGGCTTTTTTCATACCAACCTGTACTTACACTCATATCAATGTATTAGGGTTGTCATTTTAAACTTATTTTTAAACTTCACCATGGGTCTGTCATACTTTACCCGCTCATTGGCACTTTGCTTTTCCACCACCTGACAGTGTCCTGGGGGTCTTTTCACATGCGTTCAGACAGTTCAGGTCCAGTCTCTTAGTGGCTTCAGGGTATGCCCTCGAGTGCATGAACCATTTAGCCAGTCTTTTCGTGGTGGCCACATAGGGCCTCTCTTCTCTTTTGTTAAGTGAGCGTAACTTTTTGTACCTTGGTGGGAATATTTCAGGGAGTTTCTGTATTAGAAGTGGAAATTGAGGGGCGCCTGGGTGGCTCAGCCAGGTAAGCCTCTGACTTGTGCTCAGGTCATGATCTCGCAGTTCGTGAGTTTGAGCCCCACGTCAGGCTCTGTGCTGACAGCTCGGAGCCTGGAGCCTATTTCAGATTCCATGTCTCCCTCTCCCTGCCCCTTCCCCTGCCCATGCTCTGTCTCTCTCTCTCTCTCAAAAACAAAATAAAAACAAAAATTAAATAAAAGAAAAAGAAGTGGAAATTGCTGGGGCAGTTACATCTTAACAGATCTGCCAACTCCGTCCCCAGTTCCCCAAAAGTCATACTCTTTATGTTTGTTTTCTGAAAATAATATTTTAAGTGAGATACCTTCGGGAAAATGAAGCCTTTGTCTAAAATCTTCATTTATTTTACAACTTCCTGTGTGCCCTGACACACTGTCTTACAAACCTAGGTTTACAAACTTGAATTTGAAAAGCCTAGTGTGTAAGATTACTCACCTTTCATGTATTCATCCTATATTTATTGTGTGCCTGCTGTGTGCCAGACTTGAATCCTGTGGCCATAAACGTGAGGAAGAAGAATTGGTGTGGTCACTGGGCTTTGGGCTTGCACCTGGAACTTACCGGGCTCACTAGGAGATTCTAGATAGGCTTGGGAGCCACTGCTCTGCAAAGTTCTCTGTGCCCCTTCCTCACTCTCCCAGAGATAAGCAACTGTTGTGATTTTGGCCGCTGCAGATTAGTTCTTCCTGTTCTAGGACTTCATGTAAGTGGAGTCACATGGTATGTACTCTGTGTGTGAGGTCACTTGCCCTTAGCACGAGACTCATCCATGTTGTCACACGTGTCCACAAAGTGTTCCTTTGTAATGCTGATCCATTTCATGAATGGCCCACCATTTGCATTTCCATTCTCCTATTGATAGACTCCTGGGTTGTGTCCAGTTTTGTGCACTTAACAATACCTTCTTCATGTCTTTTTGTAGACATGTGTTTTCATTTCTCTTGGGTAAATTTCTGGGAGTGGAATTGCTGGAACAGAGGGTGAGAATATGTTTAATTTTACAAGATGCTACCGGAATTTCTCCCAAGTGGTTATATCGCCGTACACTCCCAGCAGTGTAGGAGAATTCCTGCTGCCCCACATCCTCGACAGTATTTTGTGTTCTGGTTCTCAGAATTTGCAATTCTGGTGGTGATGTAGTGGTATCTCCTTGTGTTCTTACGTTTGTATTTCCCTGATGACTAGTAATATTGAATACTCTTTAATGGGTTTGTTGACTTTGTGTATATCTTCTTTGATGAAGCATCTTTCAGATCTTTTGCTCATTTTAAATTGGGTTCAACATTTTTAAAAAGGTTTTTGAGTTACAGGAGTTCTCTATGTAACCTGTTTACTAGTCTTTTGTTAGATATATGTTTTGTAAATATTTTGTTGCAATCCATGGCTTGCCTGTTTGTTTTCTTGATGTCTTGGTAAGCAAAAGTCTTTTTAAAAAATTTTTTATAAATATATTTTTTAATGTCTTTATTTTATTTTGAGAGACCGAGACAGAGAGTGAGTGCGGGAGGGTCAGAGAGAGAGGGAGACACAGAATCTGAAGCAGGCTCCAGGCTCTGAGCTGTCAGCACAGTGCCTGATGCGGGGCTTGAACCCACAGACTGTGAGATCATGACCTGAGCCAAAGTCGGACACTTAACCGACTGAGCCACCCAGGCACCCCTGTAAGCAAAAAGTTTTAAATTTTGATTCATTCTCATCATTTTTTTCCTTTATAGCTACCCCTTTCTGTGTCCTCTTTAAGAAATCTTTACCTATTGCCATGAAGGCATTCTACTCTGTTTCTTTCTGAAAGCTTTATGACCTTAGCTTTTACATTGAAGTCTACCATCCACCTTGAAATAATTTTTGCATATGGTATAAGATGGGAGTCAACATTATTTTTTTTCCCATAGGACTCTCCAGTTGTTCCAGTTCATCATTTATTGAAAGTGTTTGCTTTTTTCATTGGATAGTTTTATTGCTTTTGTTGAAAATCATATAACCATTTAAGGGTGGGTCTATTTCTGGACTGTGTTGTATTTCATTGGTCTGTTTGTCTGTCTTTGCATCAGTACCACATTGTTTTTATTAAGTGGCTTTATAAAGTAAGTTTTCAAGTCTAGTAGTGAGAGTCCTCCAATCTTATCCTTTTTAAAGGTTGCTTTGAATGTTGTGGGTCCTTTGCATTTCCATGTGAGTACTAGAAATAGATTTTCAATTTCTACACACACATGTCCCCCCTCCCCCCATCCTGGGACTATGATTAGAAGAATTACGTTGAATCTATAGCTCAGGCTGGGAAGAATTGATTCATAGCAATATTGAATTTTCCAGTCTGTGAACTTGGCATGTCTCTTCATTTATTTAGGTTTTCTTGAAGCAATTTTTGTTTTATAGTTTTTAGTACAGAGATCTTACACATACTGTTAAGACACTTATTCCTAAGTGTCTTACACTCTTGGGTGCCACTGTAAGTGATTTTCATGTGTTGCTAATATATTAGTATAAGCCGTTTATGTACATTCATCTTCTCTCTTGAAACCTTGCACTAAATGCTGTTAGTCCTAGTGGTTGTTTTGTAGACTTTTTAGATTTTTGACATACTCCACCGTGTCATTTATGGATGAAGATAGTTTTACATCTTCCTTTATCATTTTTGTGTCTTTTAATTTCTTTTTCTTCCCTGACTGCACTGTCTAGAATATGCAGTAAAATGCTGAGTAGAAGTGATGAGAGTAGACTTCTTTGCCTTGTTTGGGTCATGAAGTGAAAAGCGTTCTGGGTTTCTCATGAAATACGATGTTAGTCATGCTTTTTTCATAGACACCCCTTATTGTGTTGATGAAGTTCCTTTATTGTGTTGATGAAGTGGATGTAGTAAAAACTACACATTTTTATCATGTGTAGTTGTTGAATTTTGTCAAGTGTTCTTTCTGTATCTTTTGAAATGATCATAGTTTTTCTTCTTTACTCTGTTAATATGGTAAATTACACTGACTGGTTTTTAAAAAAATATTAAACATAAAAAGTTATAAATTTCCCTCAAAGCATTGCTTTGTAACATGGTTTTAATGGGTTGCTCTAGATTTTTATTTTCCAGGAGTGGATTATTTTGCCCATGGATTAGCCAACAGATGGATGACAGGCATAGCTGGTAAGAATGAATGGTATGCCCAGAAGGTGGGAATTTGAGGTAGAGAAACTGCAGGAATGGCAGGCCTTTGTTCCATGGGATTTGTTGGGGAAGTATGGTCTGATTTTATTTTTAGCCCTTTAGTAATGTTTATATTATGGAGAAGGCCAAGTCATCCACATTTGTGGAATTAAGGTATGCCTTAATTCACGGTCTTGGATCATGATAGGCTGTTTCCTCAGTGTGATGCCATTGTTTCCACTTGGACAGAAGAAGGTGAGGATTGGAGGATAGGATGGGAAGGGGGAGGACCCAGGGACTAAGGGAAGTGCATGTCAGCTAGCATCATCACCGCCACTCCTGTGTGCCCTTTGCTGACTGGGGGCCATGCACGTATTATCTCCTGTAATCCTCTCATCAGCTCGTGAGGCAGATACAGCTGTGGAAATGTAGGCCCACAGAGATTGGATTATCTGTCACAGGTGACATAGTGACAGAAACAGGTCTGGAGCCCAGGTCTGCTAGACTTCAAAGCCGTGGGATTTTTTCCAGGTAACACCTACCTTTTCATATTGTGAAATACGAGAATATCTGAACTTTGGAATGAATCTTTGAGTTTTAAGGATAAAGTTGTAACCAAGTTCCCAGGATAATCTATGAGTTGGTACCACCTCTCTTACTGATTTAATAAGAGAGCTGCTTAGCCTGTTGAATGCTAGGCTTGGCACTCCGTGAGATAGGAAAACCTACTTTTTAGAACATATCAGCAATCCCAGGAATTCTTAGCATGAAATGTGGTTGCCAAATATAAATGAGACCCCAGAATGATTTGCTTGTGGGAATGTTACATTAGAGCTATGATTCTTTAAAGTAGGCTGTGAAGCAGATCTGTGAGGGAAGTCCTATTTTCCCAATGCCTTCCATGTTACAGAGTCAGGTGATATATTCTCAAGGAACAGATCCTTCACTGACAGTGGTTAACTTTGATAAAGAAAGAATGTGGAAGATTCCATGGTGTTGTGGGATAGGAGCGTTAGGATATACTCCATCCTGCACCAGGCTCCTGGGTCTGCACCATTACTTGCTTCCCCTCTGATCTTCCCCAGTGACTTAGCAAGCCAGTACTTTAGTTTTCCCATCTGTAAAATGGGGAGAATATAATATTCCTACTTAGAATCATCATTGTGAGGATGATGTGAACTCTAAATAAATTACTTATTATTATTGTTATGCATAATATTTGTATTAGTATAATTGTGATACATATTTCTTAACCTTTGGCAGGATCTCTTGCCTGTTTTACTTTGGTCAGCCCAATCGAGAATTGCCCTAAGCTAGGTACTCCCCTACTTCTGTGTGAGGCAGTGCAGGACTTGCTCATAGTGGTTTCTGTTCGGCACAGCATATAACAGTGTTGTGCTCAAGTGGCCTCCCTGGAGTTGCTTTGGAGAATCGATCAATATCTGTTGTTAAAGAATAAATTGCTCTTTGCCACCCTTCCCCTGGGGGCATCTGGGGGCCATGGACACAGGATTGCACAGCCCCCCTTCCTCCCCCCCCCCCCCCCCCCCCCCGCGGTGGGAGGTGAGTGACTAACCCCACCCTCAGGTGCCCCTGCCCTCTAAGGGCATTTTAGGTATGCCAAGCAGTCCGTGTGTGTGTGTGTGTGTGTGTGTGTGTGTGTGTGTGTGTGTGTAAGACTCTCTCAAGCTCAGGGAGAAATCCACCCAGTGAGTTTTACCTGACCAGGTAACAGATCAGAACTTAATTATAAAGGGATATTTGTCTAGATGATCATGAAAGGAAAGGAGCCCGTATTTGTCACATTTCCCTATTTGTCTGCTTCATGATAGCCTCTCCCTGGAAGATTTCTTCAGCTTGAAGTTGTAGCTTGTCCAACAGATTGGATTCATTGTTTGCTAATGCTGTGTGATTTGATATAAAATAGGTACCAAGAAGAGCTGGTCAAAGGAAGCAGGAATTTAATTAATTAAAATGAGGGATGGGGCCCCTTCCTCCCTTCGTTTATCTCTCTCTGTCTAGTCACTTACTGATATGTTCATGGGTTTGTGTGCTCATCTGTTCCCCAGAATTTCCTAGGCCCCTCCCTCCTCTAGGCTGGACTGGGCATCCCTCCCCCCCAGGAGAGCTCAGGGACCCAGATGTAGGGGGCAAGATTCCAGGCCTGGGAGAACTCCGGTCTCCCGGGGGAGGCTTCCCAGGGCCGCTGAGCAGCCTGTCAGGAGAAGCCCAGAACAAGGAGGAGCTGAGGCCGGAGCCCTGGGAACCTGGAGCGATGGACAGGGCCCTCCAGCAGTGCATTCAATAACAGCATGGTGAGTTTTGCCTAATAGAAGAGTCCCTGTGCCCCAGCAGATGGTCTGCTGGTCTTGGGCAATGTTTGTCTGTAAGAAGCTTCGCCCTGTAAACATTTTCTTAGACCATTATGTTCCCTTTAGCCTCTCCCACGTTTACTAATGCCGGAGAAGGCTCAGCATACATTTCCATTTCTATGAAACTCTTGCTTTTCCAGAGGTTTATTCTTTATCTAACTTATTCTGCATCCTTGTTCCCTGGATTTGGCTTCATCTGCTCCACTGGGATAAGTGTCTGCAAGGGAAAGTCTACCTGGAGTAGGGGCGGGTGAGTGCAGTACCTTCCGGAGGCCCTGGCTGCCGAGGAGTTGGGGGTGCGGCCCAGTTGTGCGCCTCTTAAAAACGGTTCTCCTTGTAAGTATTGCTGACAGTGCAGTGTTGTGGGAGGGGAGTGGGCTGTCCCAAGTGCTAACCCATTTAGAACATGTCTTTTTCTTTGTCCTCCTTCTTCAAGTTAACATAATGTCTCTGAGTACTTTACAGTGCAATGTAATGTTGATTGTCAGAATCCCTGCTACAGATGTAGGGGATAAACGCAAACCTCGAATCACTCTCATAGGGCGCTTTCACTTTGTGGTCCCTTAAGGGATGTGGAACTGGATGAAGGCGTCCTGTGATGCGTCCTGGACACCTTTCTGCAAGGAATCGCCTGCTGAGTCAGGTCCATCATTCCTAGATGGAATCTTCCCTTTTGGCTTCTTAGAAGTGTTTGTGAAGCCCTTGTTAGGAGTCTCGGTCTCCGGGAGGAGGCGGGAGTTGCTTATTGTCATTGGCTTGCTTGGAGGCATTTGACCAGCCATTAACCTTGAAAAATTATCCTTGTTTTTATCAGGCACGTTTTGAATCCAAGCATTAGAGGAGGGGGTGATGGGAAATGCTCCGTCTCTGCTGTGGGAATTAACTTAGCATGGAGCACACCAGCCACTTCTGTCCATTTAGGCACAGAACGCAAATCTGTGTGGAATACGGAACGTCCTTGGAAAAAGACCCAGTGTGGGTTTGACATAGAAACAGTTGTGTAAAACGGGGTTGCTGTGGATAGTTTCTCTTAGCAAGGAGGAGAAAACCTTTTGAGATGAGGGATGAGGATAGATAAAGTTGGCCATGCTGCATGTGTTATTTCCGATCCTCATGATGATCTGCAAGGTGGGCAGGACTGGCTCTGTGTAACAAATAAGGAAACTGAGGCACAGAAAGTACAGAGCCAGGATTGGCATGCCGCCTTGCCTTCTGCCACACTTCTCAGGGCCAGTCGGGAGACGGAACAGAAGAGGATCTAGGGGAGGCTTTTCCTTGCCCACCCAGAGACCTAGCTGGGAAGAAGCAGGGGCATGCTAGGGAGAGTGGTGGTGGGCCACCAGGAGCCTGCACGAAACCCAGACTTGGCTCTGCGCTTACACTGCCCCACATCTGAAGGGCCCTCAATAGCTCTAGTTCAAGCAAATTGCAACTTTGAGCATCTGAATAAGAAAGGAGTGTGTTTATTGCTATAATTCAGGGTGTTTGCTTAATTTTAAAACACCAGACTTGTCCAGCTTGAGTAAGAGCCTTATAAGACCATGTTTAAAAATGGTGGGCCACCCCTTCCTTCCTCCCTTGATTTTCCTTCTCCTCCTCCCCTTTCCCTTTTTTTCCATTTAGGAATCAGTTGTCATTTGACCTCAGAGTCCCTTGAACATGGGTGAGACTCGGGAAGGTTCTATGGAAGCAAGTCTCTGAAGTGTGTTACCCCCTCCCCACCAAGAGGTTTATTTTGACTGGGAACTGTGAAGAGGAGCCATCTTATTTGGTTTCAACATCAGGTGAACTCAAGTTTCCAGGGAGGCTGTGGCTCTTGAATTGCTAAGCGAAGGGCTCCAGGACTTGGGGATCTATAACATCATTATCGCATGGCATCCTTTCCCAGACCACCTACCCCCACCCCCTCCTACAGACACAAACATACACACACAGATTCAAGCAAAATAAGACTAAAGTGAATTGGGCCCTTCCCTCACCATGTCTCGTGGCATCAAAGATAGAATGCAGGGGGCTAGCTGACGAAGCTTTCTTTTCTTTGTCACCAAGAGTTCGCATCACCCAGTCACCACTGAGAGCGGATGGGCGGCTCAGTGTGGTTCTGGGGGAGGCAGTCCCTGCTGATTATCGTTAAACCTCTCCCTGAGTGTTTCCACAGGTACGATGGAGAGTCTCCATGTTCATCTGGCTGCTGCATGAACACATGTTTGGACCTCTGGGCTTGCAATTTCTGGCACCATAGACCTCAGCTGGGGCAAGGTTGCCAGGCTGGTGGCAGCATCCAATCCCCGCCGAAGTCTGCCTGCTTCCCTGTCTGTCTCCTTTTCCCTCGGCCCCACTCTCAGGAGATTCTCTGTCTCAAGAGGTTGACTTGGCACCTCTGGGGAGACTTCAGGCCATTGGGTGTTGGCTCAGGAGGAGGAAGGCATTTCCACCAGGTGGCCACGACAGCCTGGGGCTGGCTGCCTCCCCCATCTTGCTGGCATTCAGCTGTGCCAGCAGAAGACCCCTTCCATGCCGGAGTCTCACCACTGGCTGGTTGCACAGGTGCCCATTCTGCCCTGTTCGCACCCAAACAGTCTTGTGGATTTCACTCTAGTGAAACCAAAGTCCTTGGCCTTTGCAAGCCTCTTTGTTTCCCTCTGGCCACCCGCCGTATATTCCTCTCATCTGTCTGTCTTCTCATGTGTACCGGATGCCACTAAGTCAGGTGCAGAAAGGAGGACTGAGATGTTCCCGCTTTGAAGGGGCTCACAGTCCAGAGGGAGAGACTTTCTGTGTAGTGAGTGCTGTGGGGCGAGTCTCATCTGTAACTAGAAGTGTGTCAGGTCTGGTGTCTGTGCCCAAAATGGTGTGTTGTCCGAATTGCCCTTGAAAATCCCCTGGACAGGGGCCATGTTGAAGGTGAATCTTCTGTCCCTCAGCTGCATGTGGGACCAGTCTCCCCCTGCATTGGAATGGATTGCCGTGGCCTTGGTTGAGCACAGAAAGAGCAGTTGGCTGCCGTTTGGGGGACACGCTGTATGAAAAATGTCAGCCTTTTAAACATTAGGATGCCGGCTCGCCCAGTAAGATGGTCACTGTGGAAAGGCCCGTGAGGCTTGAGATGACTGGGATTGCTTGGCACGTCAGCTAACTGAGCAGGGAGGCACACAAGTACGAGCGCACTGAACTCTCTTCCTTTCTTTCCTCACTGAATTCCTGTGAGTTAAATACAAATGTGCTGTCATTTCAGAGTCTTACAGTCGCACAGATGAAACACCTGATTGTGTGTGGGGACATAGAGAAGACTTCTCAAAGAACCAACATTTGAGTACGTTCTTGAAGGATGAGTCAGGAGTGGAATTTGAGCAGATGGGGAAAGGGAGCACATTCTGGGCCAGTGTTTCCCAGAGCACATTTCCTGGTACAATCGTTCAACAGGATGATGATACATCTTATGGGAAATGAAGAAAGTCCGTTTGGGAAGTGCTGGTTAAACAAAGTTCGGTGACCTCCCTCTTCTCTTACAGGACTTCACAGAGCCTTTAATCTGTAACACACCGTGTATTATGAATCCTAAAGAGCAGGGAGTGGTATTTGGTGTTTCTCAAACTTATCTTGGAGGAACTGGTTTAGGCAGGGTGGACAGCATATGCAGAGTCATGTAGATTTGAAAAACCACAGCTAACCCAGGAAACTGGGATTGGGTGCCTGAGTAGAGGACGTGTGGGAGCAAAAGGCAGTGAAGAGATTCAGGGGACTTGGAGAGAAAGGGGCAGCTTCCAGAAAACTGCTTTGCATGACGGGTCAGTCTTTCTCAAAGTATTGTCCTTTCAGACCGTCTTCACAGTCTCTGTCTTGGTCTCAATGCCATGTACGTTCTGATTTAATGTTTTTCTTTGAGTCAATTCAGTTTGTACATTTTAAATAATCATATGGAAATTTTATATCACTGTGGCACCCAGAAGCCAGCATACCTTCTTCAAAATGGAATAAACCTACCTGTGAGCATGGGTCCCTGGCCTTCGTCCTCTGGAAGGGTACTCGTGGCTGCTGCCGGGGTTCCGAGGCTCAGGCCAGCCAGGCATCCCTGACATTCTTCCCTGGCGTCTCTGTCTGCTTCTACGCTAACAGAAACGAGAGGGCCCTGCCTGCTTCCAGGCCTCACTAGTGTCCAAGGGCTTAAATAGGTGTTGTGGGGAAGGCAGGCTTCGAAGTCAGGTGGCCTCTGTCTCTCACTGGCTGTGTGAGCCTGGGCAGTGGCACTGCCCTAGGTCTCTGTGTTTTCATTCAAAATAGGATCACAAATGCTTGCCTGGCAGAGCGGTTAGGAGGCTTTGAGGTGATACCGGTGGAGAGCCAGGTTAGCCCCATGTGCAGGCGTGTGCTATATTCTTTCAGTACAAGTGTTACTGTTCCCGGTCCTGTCATCGGAGAAGCGCTTCGCAGTGGACAACCGCTCCCCCGTGGAGAGTGGTGGGGGCTGCTAGTAACTCAAAAGCCTCGGCCCGGAGATGACATTCTGTCATTTATTTGGTAATGCAACTTGTAAAAATCCAGACTGGCTAGAAAGAAAGTTACATACACTGCTTGCCACGCAGAGGGTGTTGGTGTGGAATGAGGCTTTGGAAGACATCTCTGGTTTTCTTTTGAAGCACTGGCAGGGTCAGGATGTCAGGGGGCCGCCCCCGCTTATATCTGAACCAGGTACTCCGGCCACCACCCATCAGCACTGGAGTCCTGTCTCTTTGTTGGACTCTGTTGGAATCCTGTCTCTCTGTCTGCTTCTCCATGCGCTGGGCAGAGACGGGCTCTCCCGCCTGCTGGGGGCTTTGTGAGCCTTCAGGTCCCCTGCTTTCCGGAAGAGACCCCAGAGAGCTCTTGTTGCACTTACAGCCCTGCTCTTGACCTCACCTCTTCCTGATCTTGAGTGCATAAAGCAGTGAAGTGAGGGCTGCCCTGGAGAAGGCTTTGAAACTGGTCAGAAGTCACATCCCAGGAATAGTGTTCAAAGCAGTGTCAGCATGGGGAAGATTTTGGTCTAGAGACCTAGGAAGTTTGCTTTGGCCTTCTGCTGTTTGGAGTGTTCAGAAAGGCTTATAAGAAGAGCAGAAGCCTATTTGGAGGTCTGGCTTCTATCCCACTGGGGACAGCAGCATCCGGGTCAAGTAGTCCCTGCGGGCTTGGATATTGAGCAGAGGCCAACATGATGAGTGGGACAGCGGTGAGTGCAAGGAGCACAGGGGCCGTAGTTGACCACCAGCTTCCCCGAGCAGTACTGGCCTGGCACTGCCATGTCGCTGAGCGCCCTGTGGGGCTGCTTGCCCATGACCCGCGAGCTTGGCCACCATGTGCTTGGGGGGCACGTGCTACCCACACACAGCTTTGTCCGTGAGTTTCTGTTTCAGGAGGAACCTTGACAGCCTTCACTGACCCCCTGGGAGAGGTTGGGCTATCACACCACATCCCCCGAAATAGCCGGTGGATTGCTTTGAGGGAAGGCCTTTACTAGGCGGGTTGGCGGGGTGGCCGAGGGGCAGGAGCCAGAGGCCCTCGCTGTGACAGCTGTGCTGCATGTTGGCTGTGTGGCTGGGGCACACCTCTGCATCTGCCCGCGGAGTTGGGAATACCTTTGGCAATGGGTCCGTGAGCCTGTAGCCAGGACGGAGGACAGTTGGGCATGACTTGGCACGTCGGTGGTAGTGGAAAGTGCGTTTTTCCTACAAATGGCCATATTTCATTCTTTCTCAGTGCCATGTAGTACTCCATTGTGTATATATACCACATCTTCTTGATCCACTCATCAGGTGATGGACATTTAGGCTTTTTCCATGTTTTGGCTATTGTTGAGGGTGACATGCTAAGCGAAATAAGTCAGGCAGAGAAGGACAGATACCATATGTTT
>NC_043711.1:56409438-56466680 GCF_006229205.1 Suricata suricatta
CATGAAATAGAAGTTGGGGTTTTGATTTTTTACTTTGCTTTTCTGTTTGGAGTGTCATTTTAACTACTGTATTGTAAATGATGGAAAATAATTGCATATGTTAAAAAAAATAAATTGTGTTATATTAAAAAAAAAGAAAGAAAGTGTGTTTTTAGTCTAGCTGATTGGGGGATTTGGGCAAGCAAAATACTCTCTGCAGGCCTCAGTTTTCTTACTTGTGCTGCACTCACCTCTGTGTAGGCCCCTGGCCCAATGCCATCATCCGGGACTTGAGAGGTCACTGATGGGGGGTCTTGGCTCCTCCTGAGGACGGAAGAGCTCTGGAACCATCGGCAGAGCCGCCCCACACAGTGGCACGGGCCGTGGGGCCGCTGAATGGGCAGAGGAGTCAGGCTGAGCCAGGGAGGGGGGACCAGGCTGGACTCAGGTGCCTTCTTGTAGAAGACACACAGGATACTTCTTAAATTCTGAGTATCATCAGACAGACACTTTCAGTCTTAAAAGTTACATCCTTATTTTAATGTATATTAGGGAGAAACTCAAACAACATAGTACATCAAACCTGGAGTTTTTATGGAAAATTTTGCTCTTCTTTAGCTTTATTTTTTCAGTGTAAAACAGTGTATCAATTTAAAGAAAAATATTAAATAAATAATAAACCAGGCAGGCCTCTTCATGAATGTTAAAATCATAAAAGACTGCCCTACAAAAGGCAGGTGACAGTTCTAGATTAAAGGAAACTAAAGAGACCCGATCTGGAAAAAATAAAGAATATTTGTGATAAGTACTATGGGGACAGTTGGGGTAAATTTGAATATTGGCAGTCGATTAGGTAATATAACGGCATCACTGCTACATTTCTTGGGTAGGAGAATGTCCTCAGTCTTGGAAGATAGGTGTTAAGGGTTTAAGTATCATTGTGTCTATAACCTACTATAAAATAGTGAGAGAAACATTATATATGTTATATAAATTATGAGCTTATGTATTCTGTATCATTACTTATTACATAATTATTTATATGTGTATTATATATACTTATGTCACATGTATATGCACATGTGTACATAGAACACAAATGTAGCAAATTGTTAACAGTAGGTGGCAACTAGGTGAGGAGTATACTGTGCTGCTTATTCTGTTCCTTCCGTTTTTCTTTTTTTTTAATATTATTTTAATGTCTTTATTTTGAGAGACAGAGCAGAGAGTGAGTGGGGGAGGGGCAGAGAGAGAGGAAGACACAGAATCTGAGCAGGCTTCAGCTCTGAGCTGTCAGCATAGAGCCTGATGCAGAGCTTGAACCAGCAGACGGTGAGATCATGACCTGAGCTGAAGTCGGATGCTTAATCGACTGAGCCACCCAGGCGCCCCTCTTTCCGTTTTTCTAAAAGTTTTTCAGAAAACAAAGTCAGGAAAGTAAATGACTCGAAGCAGCTATAGGCATGTCCCCGTGAAAAAACCCTCCTGTGGCTCAGCATCACACTGGAGTCACCTTGGGCCTCTCGTGGTGACAGGTGACACCTGTCTAGTTATCCTCTCTTTTGTCCTTCAGCTGCATGGCCAGTTGTTCAATCTCAGGGCCTTTGCATTTGCTCTTTCCCTGGCTTGCTCTACTTTGCCTCTGTTTTACCATGTTGATTTCAGCTCTAACATAACTCTCTGAGTGAGGGGTCCTCAAAACTTGCTTTCTAATTTCCAAGTCACTGTCACAACATCAAACTTTGATTTCTTTATTTAAAAATATTTTTTAATGTTTATTTTTGAGAGAGAGACAAAGAGAGGGAGAGAGAGAAAGACAGCACAAGCAGGGGAGGGGTAGAGAGAGACACACACCCAGAATCCAAAGCAGGCTCCGGGCTCTGAGCTGTCAGCACAGAGCCTGACGTGGGGCTCGAACTCATGAACCAGGAGATCATGGCCTGAGCCTGAGGTGGACACTTAACTGACTGAGCCACTAAGGCGGCCCCAAACTTTAATTTCTTTACTACATTTGTGCCCACATGAAATGACCTTTGTAATTAATTATATGGGATTGTTTATCTGCTCTCTCACTAGAGTACAAGCTCCAAGAGCATAGACTCCTTGAAGAAAATGAGACAAGGATGTACATGGTGGACAGAGCAGAATTTGCAATGGTGGCACAGGAGTGACTAAAGTTGAGAGCCACCCAGTGCTGTGGGACTTTCCTTCCAGTCCTTTTGAGGCCCTTGCTGACTTTTCATTTCTGCAGCATATCTCTAGTATTATATTATATTTGATAAGAAAAAATTTTGACCTAAGAAAAACCATTCTTATAGTGACACATCACTAATATAAAGTAAGTTGGGTAGAAAATATGATATGAGATTTAAAAAATATCAGTTTTCTCAGTTACATAAAATGAGATGACTAAATTAAAACTTTTGTCTCAGTCAGTGAGGTAGAATTCGTTCAGTAACTGTTTGCAGTCACCAGTTAAGATACTTAATAGAAAATGACTAGTACAGACCCACAGGCCATCCGATGACGCTTGAATATTAATGATGTAATGTAGGATTACAGAATTACCTGAGGTCTCTTTACTTCCAGGAGGGAAACAGAAAATTATCATGCTCTGTGTCTCCCGAAAGCTGTAATTAAGGGGCCCTTAAAGACGGTGGTGGGTGGCAGGTCATGGCCGTGATCTGTAGAGCTCTTAGGGTGTAGTTGTGACAGAACGCTTTTGCAGGCTGGGGAGGGAGGGCAGCAACCAAATCACATACAGGCACGGGGGCGGGGGGCGCGGGGGGTTGAGGCAGCTGGTGAAGAACTGAATCAAAAGGCGTAGTGTTTCATTCCTGGAGTTGTAATAATGTTGGTGATATTCTTTTTTTAAAAAATGCTTTTTAATGTTTTTTTTTTAATTTTTATTTTTGAAGGGGTGGAGAGGGGGTTGAAAGAGAGACACACATAGAATCAGAAGCAGGCTCCAGGCTCCATGAGCTGTCAGCACAAAGCCGGACATAGGGCTCTAGCTCACAAACCGAGAGATCATGGCTTGAGCCAAAGTCGGGCGCTTAACCGACTAAGCTACCCAGGTGCCCCGACATTGGTAAATATTCTATACCAACACGCAGCTTTGAAATGTAGCATCTTTATCACCTCACCTTCCTGCCACGTGAATAGAACCCGGACCACCCATTTGGACTCTCAATTATATGATGGCTTTTAATATCCCAAGGGCAACTGTGAGCTCTTGGACGTGAGAGGATGAGGCATCCGCTCCGTTTGCACGTCTGCCTGCATTTGCGATGGGATTGTGTGCACAGAGGCAGCAGGGCCTTCCCCAGGGGGAAGGACATGGGTTTTGGAGTTTGAGGATCTGTATCTGGATCCTGATTCCACTACCTCGTATCTGCAGAAGCTGGCTAATGCCCCGGACCCAGTCTGTGAAGCAAGGGTAGCTGTCATGGGCTCTATGCCACATATGTGTGTACGTAGTTTGGTGGCATGGAAGATGCTCTGAAGGTATTCAAATGACAGTACTCATGTTGAATTGGATTGTTAAAGCAGGGCTAAAACTACATTCTTCTATATGATGTGGGGCTGTGAAAGACAGAAACAACCCATACTCCTTAAAACCAGTAAGGCCCTACCGTGCTGTGGTCAGGACCCTGCCCCCTGGGTTTGCTTCTCTCATGTCAGCCTATTTCTTAGGCCCCTTGACTCCCATGAGATCCTGGAGTGCCCATGGCTCTCCCACGTTGACTTTTGTCCTGCCAAGTCAGCTCCTTTTACAGAGAGAGAGAGAGAAAGAGAGAGAGCTCTTTCCCAGAGTCCCAGCACCAGACATAGGAGAAACTTGAGGCTGGAGAAAATGGCTGGAGTGGGGACTCAAGTTCCTGCCACCTGAACACTAGGGACTGAGGCAGGGCAAGGGGTGACCCTAAAGGAAGAGGGGCCCTGTGACCAGTCACTTGAAGGGGTGCTGGGTCTCCACCACCACAGAAGATGCACAGCTCCTGCATGGGCTTCTGCATCCCTCAAAGGAGCTTTTCTTGTGCATCACACAGCCTGATGGATATACTCGCCCTCATTACAAACCAGGCATCCTGCTATTTTTCTTGCTTTGGAAATTGTTGATAAAAACTGTCCTGTTTCGTTGGAACATTGCAAAAGTTATGCAGGAAAAATAAAGAAGCTTGAGATGCTGGCCAGTTGTGGAATGGAGGAACATCAAAGCCTGGCCCGTCACCAAGCGTAGCTTCCACTGGTGTGGCTCGCATCCACTAATAGGTCTGCAGACCTGGAGTGTTAGTTTGGGTTTGACTGGTGGCATGGAGCAGAAACCAGCTCAGCATGGCTCTGGTTGAGGGATCGGTTTGGGCTCTGGAAAAGGGATTGGTTTGGGAGAAGCAGAGTGGTGCCTGGGCTGGGCATTGGATCCTAGTTACAGCAGGTGGATGTTCATACAAGGAAGTCCCAGTGAAGTGACTTGGCCCTCTACCTGCCCCAGCCAGAGCCTTGTCCCCCGTTCGCTCCTTCGCCCCTTGGCCCATGTGGACCTGCAGCTGGCTTCTGACAGCTGCCGGGCATGGGATCTGCCTCACGCCCTGCACCCCAGCATCCGCCTCAGCAGTCCCACCTCCCATTGAATCACTCACAGGGTCCTTGGAGAGTAGCCTAGCTTGTGGGCTCCTGGCCAGTTTCTGGTAAGGCCACCCTGGGCCTGAAAGTAGTCCCCTCACCGTCAGCACAGTGACCATCAGCACTGACTTAGGCAGTGGGGACCGAAGGTGGGTTGGGATCCTTGGGCGGGAGAGGCAGGCGGGCGCAGACTTTGCCCTACGGCTTTGGCAGTGGTCCTGAACACCCGCTCAGATGCCTGATATAACCGACAGAATGCTCTGGCTCCTGGGGTGGGTACATGTCATATATGTAGTCCCAGCAGTGTACTCTAATATTGTAGTAGGTAATGTGTACTGTGATGCGAATTTTCTTATCCCAATTTTGGAAAACAGCACAGGAAGGAAAAAACAGAAATTACGCATAGCCCTGCCTCCAGATATGTTAATAACGATAGCAGCTAACACTTTTATGGCTTTTGCTTTGTGCTAGTCACCATTGTGACAGCTTTTTAAGTATGTACTCATTGAATTGTTACAGCAAAGATATGAGGTAGGAGGAGATTCTATCATCCCCATCCCTAGTTCTGGAACCGAAGCCAGTCAGGTGTGTGGTGGTGTGGGCATGTGACAAGGACACCCCAGTGGTGGAACAGAAGTCAGGTGTGTGGTGGTGTGGGCATGTGACAAGGGACACTTGCCCTGCTGACGTAAAGCCCTGGTTTACGTGTCACCCGAGGCTTGACCAAGTGTGAACCGGGTACTTGTGTGGATGTTGTTCCAGATGGAATGTGGTTGGGGTAGCAGTGGTCCTCTGTCCACCCACCACAGGCCACCCTGGCACAGCCCAGGACAGGGCCCTGCCTCCCTTGCCCCTCAGCAGAATGTGCTTAAGGATTGCTCAGTGAGACTATTAGACATACGCCTTGGCCCTCCAGCCTGGTCCCTAGGCCCCCCTGCCTGGACCTCCTAAGCCTGCTCACCTGCGCCCAGGACCTGTGTGGACGTGTGTTTATTAAACTGCATGCCTAAGAGTCGGGGAGCAAGGGGCCAGCCCCACTGCCCGGCCTCCCATACACACCTGCAAGCTCAGCTGTAGTCTTCTTTCTACTCTGGCCGTGTTGCTGTCCTGGAGACCGGCCTCCAGGAAGACCTCTGTGTCATAGGGAGAGGGTGGTGTGAGCGATGAGGGTGGCTCAAAGGTTAATTGTCATTCCATTTATTGAGCACCTTCCATATTTCAGGCTTTGTGCTTGGCACTAGGAAAGCACGACCGCTTTGCTCCCAACTCTCTCAGGTTTTGTAGATGAGGAAACTGGGGTTCAGGATAGGGGAGGCTTGCTCAAGGCCACACAGTAGGCCAGTGAGAACTGGTGTTGTAATCCAGATCCCAGGAAGGGGAAAGATCGAGAGTCAGGACCACAGCACACACATGTTTCTTTTAAGCCAAGTCTCCTTTTAAGGGTTTTTTTTTTTTGGCCTTGTTTTGTTTGGTTTTGTTTGTGCAAATAGCAGTGAACACAGAAAGATGCTCCCCAGGGATTGCACTTCACGTGAGTCAAGGAACTGAAATGTAAGAGGGGAAAACGACAGAAAACACAAAAGACCAACCACAGCAAGCATCGCGTATAGGCCTTTTCAGCAGCCCCTGGCCCCGACGCAGACAGAGATTGTGAGCGCCGCTCCGGAGATAGCTGGTAACAGGACACTGTACTTTCAGCCTTTCTGTTTTTGTTGTTGCCAGAAACATAATCAGTTCTATATCTTAAGTGCTTGATAAAGTGGCCCAGACACCAGCTGTAACTTAAAACAATTTTTGTTTCAGTCGCTTTTAAGAAACAGATGCGGCTGGCTCTCTGGGCCAAGCTCAGTCTGCAGCTAAGCATGGGCTCCTAGAGCCGCCCCACTGTCTTGATTTGTGTTTAAGCCTTTCTTTAGATGTGTCCATTCGCTCATCGTTTTGGTTCATTCCCAGAGGCCTGGGTTTGGGCTTAAAAGGGTGATTCTGGACTGGATATTCACGGTGCCAGCATTTACTGACTACGTCCCGTGTGGCCGGCACTGTGCTGGTGCAGTGGTGGGTAGGGTCAGGGCCCTGGCTCTCCCAGAGCTGAGAGCCAGAAGAGTAGCCAGCCAAGTGAGTAAGGAAGCACAGAGCACCTCTTCTCTCCAAAGGCGACCTTTTCGGCTCCTTCACCGGATTATTTTTGTATAATCTTTAAAACGTCTTTCCTGTGCTTTTTGTCCTTCTCGGTTTTAGAGACTGTCCGTAAACTTCTCCTGAGGAACACAAGATGCCTTCCCCTTTCCATCTTCGCTTCTCAGCTGCAGACCACCGGTCCTTCCTGTCTTCAAAAAGCTTAGGGAGCACTGTGCTTGGGGAACACTTTGCAGTTGGGTCCAGAGGGAAGGTGGGCCTGTGAACAGGCCCTCAGAGAAGGCAGGTGAGGCCTGGCTGCTTCGTTACCCCGAGCGTCCTCCTAATTCACCGTGGCCATGTGCCTAGCAGTGGAGCTCACCAGCCTCTGCAGGGCTGCCGGCCCCTGCCACCACCTTCTCTGGAGGCCAGTGGCAGCTTCCCAGCTGGCCTCCCTGTTCCTGCCCTTGCGTTATCCCCTTGGGGACCACGGTGAACTTTAAAAAGCATCTCACTCCCCCACTTAAAAAACTGCCATTAGTCTTCTGTTACATGTAAAATAAAATCCAAGCACCTCCTTTAGCCCTAAGGAGCCACGTGATTCAGCTCCGCCCCGGCCCCCTGCCCTTAGCTCACTGTGTCGGGCCACACAGAGCTGTTCTCCCACGAGGGCCTTCTCTTCTGATCTTTCCTCTGCTGAGAACACTCTCCACATTTATCTTCCGAGGGAACCTTCCTGACTATTCTTTTTAGAATATGGCCCAGCTGCATCCTACCACTCTCTCTGCCTTAACAGTGTTTTATTTTCTGCCCAGCATTGATCTCTTTGTAAAAATGTCTGAGTCTCACACTAGAATACACACTCTATGAGGGCAGGGATCCTGTCTGTTTTGTTAAACTGCTGTGTCCCTTAGAGCAGAGGCTAAACAGAAATGTGCTGATTAAATGGATCTTGAAGGAGTGCTCTTTCAGGGTGGCCCATGACATAGCACTACCCCGCTGTCAGCTCATGGTGAAAAATACTGCCCTGCGTGTACTTAGAGTCGTGTGCTGGCAGTACGGTATTTCCGCTGCTGTTATCATCCCTGTATAACAGATAAGGAGACCATGGACTGGGAGAATCTCGTAACAAAGTCACTAAGTAGAAGCCAGGGGACTAAGATTTGAACAGGCACCCAGGCTTCAGAGTCTGTGCTCTCATCCCAAGGCACCTGAATGGAGGTGAACAAATCAGGCCCATCAAGTCTCTAGAGGTAGAAGAGGTGGGAATCGTGGTGACGACTCCTGCATTGTGAGCACTCTGTTCTGGTGTGCTTGTGGCTGTTGCCGTATGGCCAGTGATGTCACTGGTGCAGAAGTGCCCGCGGACACAGAGGGCATAAACATCTCTGGTGCCAGATGACAGGAAGACTGCTGCAGGGAGCAGGAGACCCCATAGGCTGCTCTCAGAGCTGGGACTGGCTGGGTTCCCCAAGTCCCCCTGGGGACGGATGGGTGTGACGACTACCAGCCACACAGCCTGAGGGTTCCTCCAGGCGTGAGACGCTCCATTAGCCCTTCGCATCGGGATCTGAGTGCCCTGCTGGTCCCTGCTTCTAACTCGCTGCCCTAAAGCTCTGGCTTTGTGCCTATCCGGAGTAGCTGGTATACGACCCCAGTCGATTGGTGGATGTGTGCACTATGCGACGGGGCGGAGCAAAGATCAGTTCCCAGCAGCAGGTCAGAGCAGCTGCCTGTCCCCTCCAGTGCTCTGCGCATTACTGCCAGTTCTCATGATACCCCTGTGGGTACTGGGATGGACGAGTGGCCCTGGATTACAAAGTTGGTAGAGCCTGGCTTCAAACCCACGTCTTTGTGGCTTGGACACTCCAACACAACTCCAGTTGTAGTTCTGTTCACCAGAATGACTTCTAGTTACTTCTAGTAAATTCAGATTTTTTTTTTAAAGTTTATTTATTTATTTTGAGAGAGGGGGCAAGCAGAGGAGGGGCAGAAAGAGAAAGAGAGGGAGAGAGAATCCCAAGAAGGCTGTGTGCTCTCAGCGCAGAGCCTGACATGGGGCTTGAACTCCTGAACCATGAGATCATGACCTGAACTGAAGTTAAGAGCCAGGCACTCAACCAACTGCGCCACCCAGGCACCCCCATAAATTTAGTTTCTATCAGTGTTTTTGAGTGCTGAGAATGGCACAATGTCAGGTCTCTCTCAAAGAGTGCCACACCTGACCTTCACAGTCCACTACATTCTTCCCACTTCCGGTGAATGGGGTAGGCCATGTTTGCACTGGAAGCCCTGTGTCCCTGACACACTGACAAGCTGGATGGAGTAAAGAAACAGTGTGCAGCTCAGTTCAGAAGCTAGAAAGGAAAATTTTAAAAAAAGTTTTTTTAATGTCTTTCTTTACTTTTGAGAGAGAGAGAGAGAGAGAGAGCGAGCGAGCGAGCGAGAGAGAGCGAGCGAGCATGAGCAGGGGAGGGGAGAGAGAGAGAGAGAGGGAGACCAGAATCCAAAGCAGGCTCCAGGCTCTGCGCTGTCAGACAGAGCCCAACATGGGGCTCGAACCCACAGACCACAAGACCATGACCTGAGCCAAAGTTGGACACTGAACCACCTGAGCTACCCAGGCGACCCTGGGAAGGAACATCTTTGAGGGCTGGACACAGAAAGAAAGTCAGATTCACAACACTGAATAGGACTGGAAGCTCTTGGTTGGTTGACAGGGGTATCAAAACTGGAGATATGAAGGGTTACCTCATAAATTAAGAATAGGAACCAGGAAAATTCTCTAATAGGCCAAAATTAAATTGCTTACCTTGGAAGGTGAGCTCAGAAAGAGCTCCGATCTGCCAGAGGACAGAATTCCCAAGACTGCGTGCACTGGGATGCAGGGCTCATATTCACATCATTGGTGCTTAACATCAGCACCAGTGAAGCGAAATGGCGCTTCCAGTGCAAACATGGCCTACCCCATTCACCGGAAGCTCCTGAACCCACAGGGTACTTCAGTCACACCCATGTGGGACCTCCCACAAAAACCAGTCCTTGCTGGGGATGAATTTACAGACCAGTCACAAGGCATAGAAGGAATTACCACCATGAAAAAGACATTTTATAGACACAAGTGTGAAAATTCATATTCTAGGAACTAGAAACCGTAAAACAGATCTGTAAGGGGCTTTAAAATAAGAATGTTTGAAATGTAAATGAAGGAACAGAATCCATAGCGAGATTAGGACATTATGAAAAAAGAATAGGTGGATTTGAAAAAGAGCCAAACAGAAATTCTAAGTATTGAAAATGTAGTTATTGCCATATACTTTCAGATTAATTAGCTTGTTAACACTTCATGGCAGTTAGTGGATGTAGTTTTGCTCTTCATGTGTTAGTTTTAAAAGCCTTTCTCTCCCTAAATATGTTAGTAATTTATGAATATTGAAAATCTGGAAAATAGAAGGGAATGTAAAAAAGAAATAAGAATGTAGTTACTCAGGATAATTCCTGTTAATATTTTGACATATTCTTTTTTCCAGTAGGAATCCCACTGCATATAAAATTTTAGACCCTGATTTAAGAAGTTTCTTAAACTGTGGGTCTTGTTCTATATCATTAAATATTCTTTGAAAACCTACTTAGTGGCTCCGTTGTCTTGCTCTACTATGCTTATCCACTGTTCTTGATGAAGGTATGCATTGTGTATAATATTTCATAGTCTAATAACACTATAATCCTCATTTGTTGGCATTTCAGATTATTCTTTAGAACACATGAGACAGAGAGGGTCATCAATAGATGGGGACTTATATTCTGCAGTGGGGGTGGGAGGGGATGGAGGGCAGTGATGTGTGAGCATATTTTAGCTATCTCATTTTTTTTAATGTTTATTTACTTATTTTGAGAAAGAGCATGCGCAAGTGGAGGAGGGACAGAGTGAGAAAGACACAGAATCTGAAGCAGGCTCCATGCTCTGAGCTGTCAGCACAGAGCCCAGGGCTTGAACCCATGAACTGCGAGATCGTGACCTGAGCCAAAGCTGGATGCCTAACTGACTGAGCCACCCAGGTGCCCTTGGCTGTCTTTGGTACTTGTCCTGCGTTCCTGGGATGGAACTTCGAAACCTGTTGGAATTTCCCCCTGATAGGAGTATCCTTGTTGTTCATGGTGAGGCCTTGAACCACACCTGACTATATGCTAAAGAGAAGGATTAGGATGCACCGGTCATGCCCCAAGGACCATCCATGTGGTTAGAGGGTGGGGGCTTTGGGCCTCAGACACCAGCTTGACCTCTTGACTTCTGGGGAGGGGCTAGGGGCTGGAGATTGTGTTCATCTCAGACCAGGGAGTCATTCAGTCACTGCTATGGTAACGAAACCCAGTGAAAGCTCTGGGCACTGAGGTTCAGGGAAACTTCATGGTTAGTGAACAGTCTAAGTGCCCGATTCTATGGGGAGAGATACCTTTTCCTGTGTCGCATCACTTGGCAGGGTCTGGTCTGTATAGAAATCCTTCATAATAAACTGTAATCATAAGTATAGTGCTTTCTAAGTTCTACAAGTTGTTCTAGCAAAGTATCTAACTTGAGGGGTGTTATGAGAACCACTCAGGCCTGCAGCCAGTGGATCCAAAATGCATGTGGCCTCGAGACCCCTGAACTTGTGGCTGGAGTCTTGTTGGGGATCTTTCCCTTGTGCAACTCACCATTTATGATACATATTACCAATCACTTGCCAAGGTTTATGTACAAAATTACACTTTGATTAGCTAAGAGAATGACAGGTTGACCATTGTGTCTCAATATTCCTATCTGTAAAATGGAAAAAGGATTAACATTCAAGGGTAATCTTTGTGCAGTGTTAGACCAGTGCCTGGCCCATTGAAAGCAATCATGAAATGCTTGTGCCTGTGCATGCGTATGTGTTCATTGTGAGAAAATCAGAAAATATACATGAGGTGGGGGGGGGGGTCAGAAAAAAAAGAGGAAGAAGAAATCATTTCAAATGCTGCCAACCAACCAAAGACATCAAATAGGATTCTATTTTGTATTTTGAAAGCCTCATCCTTTTAGTAGGTTAGTGTATCCCTTTTACATTTATTATTATATTTTTGGTCTTTTGTCATCATATTCTATTTTTTCAAAACATTTTCTATGCTTCCTTACTCTATTCTCTATTTCTCCTACTTTGTATGTGATTTTTCTCTCTCTAAATTTTAAAATTTTTATAAATCATTTTACTTTAGAGCTAGTAATGATTTAACTAGCAGTTACTCCATATCTCAATAAACATATCAATGCCTGGATTTCTCAAGCTGCTGACTTCCAGAATGTAAGCCCTACTCCGAATTGCCTTCCTGGTTTTGGTTGCTCGTTTCATGTTTTTTTCTTAGTCAGTTTTAGTGAAATCATCCATAGTATGTATCTGTTCTTTCAAGAATTGTAAGTGATGCTGGGCCCCGGGGTGGCTCGGTGGGTTAAGCGGCCAACTCTTGGTTTTGGCTCAAATCATGATCTCATGGCTTTCTGGGTTTAAGTCTCACATGGACCCAGTTTGGGATTTTCTCTCTCTCCTCTCTCTCTGCCCCTCCTCCTCACACTGTCTCTGTCTCTCTCAAAATAAATAAATAAACTTAAAAAAAAAAAAAAAAGGATGGAGCTGATATGGTGAGGCCCTTCTAGCACCAGCCTTAGCCAGTGTAGTTCCTTCTTTGGTTCTGTGTCTCCACTTGAGGCCCTTCTCCTGGGAAGAAATGATGGCAATGGCAAGGCCCCCTGAAATGAGGACACATGGCTTCAAGGAGCTCTGAAAGGTTATGGAGGAGTATGGCTTCTGGGATCTTGGGTTTGCTATTCATTCCGATGTGCATTTGGGCATGTTCCTTGACCTCTCTGATCCAGCTTCTGCCTTTGGAACACAGGATTACTGTGCTCACCTTGCAGGGCTGTTGTGAAGACTGTGTGAGTGTAGGTTTGTGTCCGAGCACATGCCAGGCAGAACGGTTGATTATAAATGAGAACATAATCCCTTTTCGGTCTGTCCAGGAGGACAGTCAGCACCAACCATTGCCCTCCCCCCCCACCCCCATTGCTGAGCACCCCCTCCACAGCTCTTCCCTGTCTCCCTGCTATTGTTCAAGGTGGTCTGCTGGCTAGGGGTCCAGTTTTCATGGAGCTTTGGAGAGAAGAAGGGAAGGACAGTGCCAAGCATTTGCCCTGGGGGCTATCACTCTACCTGGTCTGAGGCTACCTCCTGGGTGGGGTGCTGGGCCAGACAAGGAAGTACCTCCCTTTCTTCTCTGAGCATCACAGATCATTTCTGGTTTCATATCCAGAGGCCTGGTTCTTTGGTGCAAGAGGTCACCAGTGCTTGCTGTGACTCAGGATAGTAGGGGGCTGGATCCTGCTCAGGGCCGCGGCCAGAGCTCAGGGGCTACAGAAATGCTCCTCACTGGTGAGCATGCTGAGGCCACAAAGGAGATGCTTGTGGTGCTTTTGGAGGGACTGCAGTAAGCATGTATTTCACCTAGAAGAGAACTGGGGCCCGGGAGCCTGACTGAGCTAAACAGCCCGTGCAGCGAGCCGCATACAGGAGGACATCAGGACTGACTGGGCTAGAGAGGGCCTGATCAGTCGTGTCCGTTGCAAGGACCCAGCCATGTCTGTTCCTTGGGTGGGCCACATGGGCTGCACTCCGGAGAAGATGGGGAACAGCTGTTGCCATTGAGTCATAGCTGGTCCATGGGCCAGCGGTTGGCGCCTCTGGTCATCCCGTCCTTCTTCACGAAGCTCTCAGTGACTTGGCCCTCTCCCCAGGCATCCTGGGGGACTGCGTGCTCAGCCTCCTCCATGAAGCACTGGTGGCTGGGGCTCCATAGCCTCCTGCTTCGGCCTCTGCTCTTGGCTTTCCAGGCTCCTCCCTCCCTTCCTCGGGCTGCTAACTCCCCTCTCCTGTGCTGGCTTTGCAGGAGCTCTGGGTCCGACTTGGCTATTCTTCTTATGTTGTTATGTCCAGCTTGTGGGTGTCTCCCCCATTAGACTGTGAGCCCCCTGAGGGCAGGGCCAAGGACCCCATCCAAAGGACCGCATGCAGATGTATGGAGTGGAATGGCAGTGGACTTCTGGTCCACTAAAATAAATGGTGGCTGGTTTGCAGGTCCTGCATGCAGCATCTTGGGAAATGAGCAGTGGGGATGGAGAGTACCCCCTACATGCATGTGCGCGCGCACACACACACACACACACACACACACACACACACACACACCCGCCCCATAGTGTGGGCATTCCCTCCTGGGACGTTAGCCCAGCCCGGCCTGCACTATATGCCCCGGCTCTGCAGCCGCTCGGCAGTGAGACGTGTTCCTGCCTCCCTGTCTGAAATGTGACCTGCCACGCCTTCTTCAGTTCCCTCTGTCTCCGTCCAGAAAAACGTCTAATTGTATCTTGAACTCATTTCCATTGCCTGCTTCAATGGGCTCACTTGGCAGCTGAGGCCATATGCTAATTCCATCCTTTTCATGAAGGAATTCTGCTGATTTTACTTACTTCTTATGGTAGATTTCCCTGCTTCTTTTCTTCTTTTTCCCTCCTGTTGCCCCAGTAAACAGCTTCCTAAGTCCACTCTCTCAGGCTCAGTGACTCCTTGGGCTCAGTGTTTCATGTGGCAGAGCTCTGGGTGGGCCTTGCCCTTCCAGCACCTTAGTTGGAGTCGGCCCAGAAGGCCTGGCCTTGCTTTCTGTGCTTCAGAGGGGGGTGGTCTCTGGGGCCCCAGGAGCCATCTCCACAAGGGCCTGTTTGTCTGCGGCCACAGCGACACCGTTGTTCCTCAGATCAGCCGGTGTATGAGAGTCAGGAGAGTGGCCCTGCTTGCCCTGCCCCATGCGGGCTGGACCCCACTTCCGTGATGGCACATGGGGTCTGAGGCCCAGCTCTGCCTTTGGCGACAGTGGACGGGCCTCTGTACCACTCTGAGCCTCAGTTTCTTCATTTGCAAAGTGGACATTTGAGGACCTGCCCTCCCCCTACTTGGGGTCTGCTTGGGTGTTCTCCAAGTGAACGCAGCCCTTGGTGGCTCCTGGGACTTGGGACCACCTGATCTTCATGGCACACAGTCCTGGCCTTGGCACAGTCACTTTGGTTGCTCTAGTTTTCTTCTTCTCTCTCTGTTTCTGAGCAAGCACACATACTTGTTTGGAGAGCACTAGAATGTCACCACTGAGGAGTAGAGGAGAATCTATTAATTGCTAATTGAGGGGACATTCTAAGTAATTTAGAAGGCTTAGTCCTCTCTGGCCTCCCAGTTATTTTTGCTATGTAAACCTTTGTTGAGCACCTACTGTGTGCTGCTAGCTGTGAGGGATTCTGTGGGAAGGAGCCAGTCTGGGCCCCGTTCTGGTGGGTGAGGCTATAGGGAGGCCAGTGACTTGCAGGGCATGGCTCTTCTGGGCTGTGTAGGCCCCATGGAACCCCAGAGAGGGCCATTTCATCCAGATACAAGAGACTTGGGAAAATACCTGGGAGGTGGCGTATGAGCTGAAATTGGAAGGCTGAAGCACCAAGAGATGGGACGGGGTGAAAAGAGTGCTCAGGCTCCTGTCTGCTTGCCGCGGTGCTGGGGTGGGCAAGAACACGGCTGCAGCAGGGAGGGAGGACGTGTGGGGAGTGCTGGATGGGGCTGGGGCGATGCTGCTGGAGGTGGGGGCCCGGCCCTCTGCCCTCCTCTCTGTTCCTCAGTGGGGGTCCTGCTTTCCCCGCTGTCCTCTCCATGCAGGGTAACACAGAGCCTTTAGAAGCCAGGGCTCTGGGTTCCAAGCGCCTGTCTCGGCCACTTTGATTTAGGGCAAGTGATTTGACCTCTGTGCCTTGATGTGTTCTGCAACAAGGTGGGGCTGCTGAAAGCACCTGCACCCTAGGACTGAATTAAATGAGCTCGTCATACCCAGCACTGGCGCGCTCCTGGGAAGCACCCCATGAAAGGTTGGCGATGCAGGACAGCGCTCATGTCTTATGGAGGGGCTTATACCAGAGACTCAGGGAGGATGACTTCTGCCCTATAGGAAATTCTGGCTGGTGTCTCTGAGGTTTTCCTGCTTCATTCTTCCAGGAGAATCATTGTCTTAAGTTGTTCTCAGACTTTCTTCCCACGGAGGGTATTTTGAGACTCCGTGTGGAGTCCTCGAAACCATAGGAAGAAACTCCAGCAGAGAGAAAAGGACAGGTCAGATGGCATTTGCAGCATTGACATGCGTGAACTGCCTCGATGCTGCAGTGGGTGCTGGTGATTGTCCCCGTGTTTATATGGTGTGGCTGCCCTGGGAGCGCTGTGCTAGGCAAGGGTCTCAGTCAGAATGCTGGGCTGTGGGGAGGCTGGCACTGCCCTCCTGTCCAGCCTGGAGGGGCCTGAGGCCGGGGAGGAGCTGTTCTTGCCCTGTGGCCCGGTGGGAGCCAGGTTCAAGCTGATGTTCGCCTGACCCCTGAGCCTGTGGCCTCCCGTCCCCTGCTCTGGTCCTCTAGGGCCTGGTGACACCAGAGGACATACCACCCTTTTCTTCCAGGATGAGCCTTTCCTGGCATCCAACTTCCCCAGCCCCATCAAGGCCAAATGTGGAACACAGAGGCCACTGGCCAGGGAGCTGTCAACCCTCCCAGCTCAGCAGACTGATCCTGAGGGCCTTTCTGATTCAAACAGGTAACAAAGGAGGGGGTGTTTGTTCTGTTTCTTCCAACTTTCCTTTCTAGAGAAAATTCACTCCATAGATCCCACACCAGGGAGCGGTGGACCAGTTTTGGCCCACGGCTGTGTTTTGTTTGGGCCATATGGTTTAAACATTTTTTTTTTTTGAATTGGTTGTCAACATTTTAAAATTGGCAAGTTTCATATAATAGTCCAGATTTTTGGCTTCTCTTGAAAAATCAGAAGATCTGGCAACTCCAGGCCCAACATTCCTGTCTGGCCACATGGGCTGGAGAAACTGTCCCTTCCAGCTGGGGCACAGGCATTTTGGTCCCCCCTAGACTCACACCTCATCTTGCACTAAGCCCACGGCACTCACTGTCAGGTGCCCCCCTGGCCTTGCAGGCTTTGACATTTGGGGACACTGTTCCTCGCAGTCTCTCCATTTCAGGATGGGCCTCTGGCCAGGGCCAGAATTTGTGAGAATGAGAACTCACATCCAAGAACGCTGATCATTATCACTTCCATAGTTAAGCACCTGCTATGTTCCGGGCCCTGAGTTATGAGGTTTACATTCAAGATCTGTGAGCCCCATGCTGCCCTGTTGCAGAGGGGAGAGACTGAGGCTCAGGGAAGTAAAGGCCCTTGGATGGGTCTCACTAGGCAGGAAGGTAGGGGAGACTGAAATGGGGTCCAGCGTGTTCCCTGCAAGCCCATGTGTGTCTCCTGCCACCCTCCCACCCGCTTCTCCTCCAGTAGGCATTCTCACCATGAGCTGCACACCCACATGTGTTTCTCCTCGCATCTCCCCATAGGAAGGGGAGGTGTGTGTGATGTAAGACCCGGGGACCGCCTGCTCCGAGAGATGGAAAGACACCTGGACAAACTTCCCGCAGAGTTTCCCTCGGGGTCCCAGAGAGCTGTCTTCAAGAGGATTCCTCTCGGGTGCCCCTTCAGGGAGGACGCCTGGTGGGACAAAAATGGGCCTCTGATCAGGCAGACTCAGATTTGGCTCCAGCTCCATGATGACCTAGCTAGCCATGGGCTTGTGGTATCTCTGTTCCTCCCTTCCTTTTTTATTTTTTTAAATTAATTAAACATTTTTTTTAATGTTTATCCATTTTTGAGAGACAGAAGAGAGCGTGAGTGGGGGAGGGGGAGACACAGAATCTGAAGCAGCTCCAGGCTCCAAGCTGCCATCACAGAGCTCGATGTGGGGTTCAAACTCACAGACTCCGAGATCGTGACCTGAGCTGAAGTCGGACGCTTAACCCACTGAGCCACCCATGCGCCTCACCTCCCTTCCTTTTGTGCCTCCATCTCCTCTCTCCTGTCTTCTCTCCCCTGCTCCTTGTCCTCCTCTTTCACACTTAGCACTTTACTTTTCTGAGCCTGAGGTTTCTCTTGGGTAGATGGGCTGTTGCCTGGGTCCGTGGCCAGCAAAGTTTAGACCTTCAAAAACTGGTAGCCACTGTTAGGAACTTGCTCATTGTCACATTGGAAATCACATTGACAGGGCCTAGGGTTATAGAGTTTTCATGAAAATATCGACTGAAAAGGTAGCATTTTCAGAGCACCTGGGTGGCTTAGTCAGTTAAGTGACTGACTCTTGATTTTGGCTCAGGTCATGGTCTCACGGTTCATGAGATCAAGGCCTGAGTCAGGGATTCTCGTTCTTTCCTTCTCTCTCTGTTCCTCCCCCATTCATGTGCGCTCGCTCGCTCTCTCTCTCTCTCTCTCTCTCTCTCTCTCTCAAAATAAATAAATAAACGTAAAAAAAAAAAAAAAGAGGAGCATTTTCTCCAGTGCACCTGACCAAAGCACCGGGAAGACCTGGGACACGCTGAATAACCCAGGTCTCTGTAATGCTGGGTCCTCCTTTCTGGGAATCAGGTGCCTTCCTTGTTCCTAGCGCCGTGTGAGGTGCAAAGCTTCCCAAAAGATTAGCAGCGCTTTTATCTCCGTGTCCCAGGGGAAGAAACAGGCCCAGAAAATTTAGGTGGTGTGTGAAAGACACGGCGGCGGGTAAGTTGAGCAGAGGTTCAAACTTGAATCAGAGTTGCCCCTCCACAAAGCTTGTGCTCTTCAGTTCTCCACGGCAGGGCCTGACCGGCACTTCCACCCCAGCACCTGAGCAGACCCAGAGTGTTGAGTGACCTTGGAAGGCGGATTCAGTAATCAATCCTTGTAAGGTCCCATCGGTCCTGGTCAATCACTAAGTCTGAATATTTATTCCATGCTGCTGTGGGGGAGCTCCCTGGTTTAAGTCTGAGATTCTGAGCCACACTCCTGTGCCCAGCTTTGGCTGAGGGACCTGAGAGAGACAGGATGACCCACAGGGCAGGGTCTTTCTTGGGGAGGTTGGTGTCAGGCCTCCCAGACGTCACTGACTGTGAAGTTTGCCTCGGCCGCTGTAGGACGGGTTTTCCTCGTAATTTACAGTCTCACTTCTACCTCTTACTGTCCAGAAGAAGTTCTTGCATCCATATTTGGCGATTTGTCTCTCTGTTTCCCTCCTGCCGACCCCAAGGTGTCTGCCAGAATGCTGTATAATTCGTCTCATCTCCCAAGCTGTTACAGCATATGAGGGCAGAGGATAATTTCGTTATTTTTGAAAAAAGATTCTTAGCAAAAGTAGAAAAAGGAGGGGGAAGTTTTCATACTCACCGCATGAAATAGACAATATTTCCTGAAACAGGAGATACGAACCTCAAAGAATTTAAAATAAAACATTCATTTTATTATTTTTTTTAAAGAAGGAAAACGAAGGGGGGGTGAAGTAGAATAGTCAGTCTTTTTATCCTAAGTACAGATGAAATTGATTAAACCTTAAAGACTGGCCTCCGCACACCCGGTTTATTAATTGAAGAATTTCCTCTTACCCAGAATGGGAAGTTCACATTAAAATCGAGCTTGCCCCTGAGTGGCAGTGACACTTGAGAACTGAACATTTTCCACAATCCTATTTTCTCTTCGGTGCTAGAGGAAATCCTAAAATGGTTAAAAGGCAGGGGGAGGGGAGACTCACAGAGGAGGGGGAGCAGAAACCATACATTTTAAGGAAGCCTTCTTTCATTTCCTCGTAAAGCATGAAATCAAATTATAGCTCATGGCCCACAATTATTTTATTTCTACATTTCAAATTCCATTTTCTGCTCCTTCCCGCTGCTCTAGAACAGGAGTCGTACTGTTGTGCAAAGTCAGCTAAAAAGATTACCCCAGATAGACTGACACAGTAGCTTGAAGATGCAAACAGGCAAAACTTTTTGTGAAGTTGGGAGTCGTGGCCTCCATCAGGAAAGGAGACAGAGAGGCCAGCGCCCTCTTTGGCCCTTTGACCCGAAGGAGCATGGACCTCTCTGCCATGGCTGCGATGCCTAACTCAGCCGTAGCTCCCCTCCCGAGGAGGGCGGCGTGCGTGGTGTGCACTCTGGTGCTTCCGAAGTGTGGGCGCACGCCTGGTGATGAGGGGTGAGTGGTACAAGGCAGTGCCTGGCAGGTTTCGCCCTCCTGCTTGACAGGGCTGGGAGGTCGTGTCTTTTCCAGCTCTCATCCTGGCCCTTCCATTTGCTGCAGGGAGACTCACGGCGGTGCTTGGATGGATGTCTTTTACTGGGTCTTGCCAATCTCTTTTTAACAGAGAGCAGGCCTCGGGTTCAGGGCTTCTCATTAGCATGTAATATCGCCTCCCATTGCTTTGTGTTTCGTTTTGTTCATCTTCATGGTTTACTTCTACTTACGACTTTACTTGTCGAGTCAGGTTCTTGTAAATATAAATGCATTTGAGTTCCAGAACACGACATAACCCACGTTGTATACATAGTAGTAGAAGTGGCATCCACAGGCGTGGCAGAGATCAGAGGCGGTGCACAACGGGGAGCCCTGTGGTAATTTATTCTCTTTGCATAAGGGTGTAATCTGCGTCTTTACTAGCCACGTCTCTCAGAAAGTTCTGCTGTGGATCTCCCTGAGTTCCTGCAGGCTTCTGTTCAACATCACTTCCTTTCTATTTTCCCCCAACGAGGAATGTGTGGCCACAATCTCTGAACTTGACAGCTTTGGATTTCCTCACCCCCCGACCTTATCATGGGCACTTATCATGGTAGCACACTGCTCTGGGTGTGGATTCAGGCCTCCAGTTTGCTGAGTCACTTCAGATCTCTCCAAGCCTCAGTTTCTCCATTTATAAAGTGTGCATAATTGAATAAACTCCTCCTTCTTGGGCTGCATGAAGACTGATTGAAACAGTGTGCGTGGTGCTTTCTTGGGCACTCAGTGAATGTTCATTTCTTTCCCCATTTCCCCAACTTCCCAAGTCATTGTTAGTCATTGTTTTACTTATTTTTTTCATTCTGAAATAATTTCTTTTTTTTATTATTTATTTTTGAGAGACAGAGAGAGACAGCGCGAGCAGAGGAGGGTTAGAGAGAGAGGGAGACACAAAATCTGAAACAGGCTCCAGGCTCTGAACTAGCTGTCAGCACAGAGCTGGATGTGGGGCTCAAACCCATGAACCATGAGATCATGACCTGAGCTGAATTCAGCTGGATGCTTAATTGACTGAGCCACCCAGGCGCCCCTGAAATAATTTCTAACTTACAGAACAGCTGTAACACTAGAAAAAACTCCCCATATACCATCCACTCTTTAGTGACCCTCAGGACCATCTCTGAATGCTTGTCTGATTTTGATGCACCAGGAGTGGGGATTGCTCTCCAGCTAGCCTGACGATCCCCACAGACTGGAGTGAGGACTGGTCTGTGGCTCCTACATTGGTCTTGCAGAAGACGAAATGTCATTCACAGAGCATCTCTATGACCTCTAAACAGACATAATGGGTTCTTCCTCCATCTCTCTTCTGCCTCTGCCCCCATTGTTGGCTTGTCCTAACTTGTAGGATCAAGTCCAGGCTCTCTAGTAGGAGAGTTTCCAAGCCAGAGAGATGTATGCCAAGGACGGTGTCTGAGATGCATTTATGTGTGTGTAGGTATAGCGCTAAGAAACAACCACTGCAAGAGAGTTCTGTTTTCAGGGTTCTTTTAACCCTCTGATTGCTTTAAGGAGAACATCCCTGGTGTCTAGAACTTTAACACTTCTCTTAACATCATGAGCTGTATACCCATGGCAACAACTGTGTCTGGCCAGCATTTAATAGCAGTGTTTGAATTTTTGTGTACTTTTTTTTGTCCTCTTATGGTAGTAGTTTATTTTTAATTTTTAATTTTTAAAAACAAACTGATTTTGAACCAGTAATATATGCATGTGCTTTGAAATTTAATTCTTTTAATGTTTATTTCTGAGAGAGAGAGAGAGAGAGAGAGAGAGACAGAATCCGAAGCAGGCTCCAGGCTCCCAGCTATCAGCACAGAACCCAATGTGGGGCTCAAACCCACAAACTGCAAGATCATGACCTGAGCTGAAGTCCAACACTTAACCAACTGAGCCACCCAGGAGCCTCTATGGTTTGAAACAAAACATACAAAAGCGGGGGCACCTGGGTGGCTCAGTCAATATCCAATTCTTGATCTCAGCCCAGGTCTTGATCTCCAGGTTGTAAGTTCAAGCCCTGCATTGGGCTCCATGCTGGGTGGGAAGCTTACTTAAAAAAAAGAAAAACAAAATTGAAAGGTACCAAAGCATAGACAGTAAGAAGTGGATCTCCCTTACACCCTGGTCGCTGCCTCCCTGGTTTGCCTCCCCAGGGACAAATGACTGTGACCAGTTTCTTCTAAAAATTCCAAGGACGGTGATTTCAGGCATGTGCTTTCTAACGCACCAGCTGCAGACATGGCAGTGTACATGCTCGCTGCCTGGGGAGACTTCCAGGGAACAACACTGCACTGTGCTTCCTAATATGTGTGTGCTGTTTTGTTACATGGCTGTACCGTGATGAAGGTCACTGTCTCCCTCCTGATGGGCAGCTCGGCTGGCCCCATGATTTGGTTACTGCAGACACATTGCAACAACAGCTTTGAGTGCACCTCATTTGCATGTGGGACATTGCCAGGTCCCAGGTTATGGTGCATCCATACTTTGGATGGCTGTTGCCAGAATGGCCTCAGAAGAGCTTTTGTCAGCACGTGTCCTAAATGGACAGGACCATCTGTCTCCCCACACTCCTAGTGGCAGGGTGTTGCCAGTGTTTTGAGGGACAATGTGACCCTGAAGCTGGCAGTGCTTGACTATGACTTCTAGCCCTCTCTTCTAGTCCTGTGACCTAATCTCACCTCTCCATGGGGTTAGCGATGGAAGGTTGTCCAGAGGCCTCCAGTGTCTGTGTGCCTGGCAGGGCGAGACCTTACTACTCATCTGGCCCTTTTATTGTGGAATGATTTGTCAACCCACCAGGTGAAAGCTAGGCTCTTGGGATCATTTCAACTGGCATTTTCTTATTATTGGTGGGGTCAGGCATCTTATTAGATTTCTGAACTCTTTGTGTTTCTTTGCCCTGCTTTCTGACTTCCTGCCAGCCACCCCTCTCCTCACTGGTTGTTGGACACCCGGACACCCTGACACCACGCGGGGTCTTGCCCTGGCTCCTCCCCCTGCCTGGAATGTTCTTCCCCTGGGTAGCTGCCAGCCCCTCTCTGCCAAGTCCTGGCTCAGATATCTCCTTCTCAGGGAGGCCCACCCTGACAGCCTGAATTAAAATTGTAACCCGCTGGCTTCCTCTACATTCCAGGGCCTTTTTTTCCTGACTTTTTCCCGGGATAGTTACCATCTTCCCCCCTTCTGGTAAAATGCACATCTTAGATGTACTGTTTGCTTTCAGCCTCACTTCGCTGGCTGCTGAGTCCCTCTTGTCAGGGCCAGGGACCATCATGTGCCCTTATCACTGGTGTGCTAAGCACCAGCCTGGAGTCTGGCAAGCAGGAAGTGCTCCATGAATGTGCTTAGTTTGAGCCATCTATAGATAGCGTTTCCAGTTTTGATTGGATTGTTGCTCTATTACAACATTCATTATTGAGGAGAGTTGTCCTTTGTGGGTGGTTGTGTTGGCCTTTATCATATTTTTGTCCACGCAGAAGTGTCTGATGTTTATGCTGTTTGATTTGTCATTCATTTTTTTTCTTTACATGTTTCTGGGTTCTGTTTCTTACCTAAGTATTTTTTTCTCTTTTCTTTTTTATTTTTTTTAACTTTTAAGACTATAAAAAATTCTTTCACATGTTTTCTTCCAGGACTTTTATGGTTTTATATCATTATATTGAAAGCGTTGGTCCTTTAGCATTTCTTTTGGTGCGAGGTGTGAGGTAGAGACTCAACCTTAGTTTTATCTGGATGGCCACCCACTGTCCGTGTGTCCCAGGTATGTGCTTTTCCCATCCACAGATGTGGACAGGGGGGCTCCCCACCCAGGGTCCGCGGCCCATGCGTCACATCCCACACCACCGCCCTCTGTCAGCTCTGTGGGTGTTTTGCCATGAAGTCTCCAGCATTTATTGTTTTTTGACTTCCCCTCTGTTTGGCAGGGCTCCAGCCCCTCTATTTGTCTGCTATCTTGTCCACAGCTGTTTATTTTCTTCCTGGGCCTCTTACATGGGTTCTCTTTGTCGTCTCCCCTGTTCTGCCACTGCTGACATGGCTCCCATTGTTCTCTGCCCAGTTTCTTGAGGTGCTGACGAATGCCTCCTCTTCCCTTCCCGAAGGACCGCGCCTCTGGTTTGGGATCATCCTCGAGGATGCTGGCAGTTGCCTTTGCACCTTGTCCACTCTCTCATCCCCAGGGCTTTTCCTGCCTCCTCCCTGGGGTACTGTAGTCTTCCCGGGAGACTGGGGGATGCGGGACCCTGGCCAGGAGGCAGCTGACAATAGAAAAGGAGTCAGTCTCCTTTTCTATTGTTGGTCAGCCCTGAGGTTCTGGCCCCGCCTCTGCTGTCTACTGCTGTGTGACTGGACCTCAGATTTCTCTTGACTCAAATGAGGAACCTCTTCCTGGTGGGACGTGGCGAGGGTCAGGGCCAGCACACGTCAGGCAGCAATCATGAGCCCATTTGGCTGTTAGGAGCCGGGCTGATGGCACCAATGCCAGGTGTGAGGCAGTAGGGCAGTGTGGCCACCAGGGTAAAATGGTGAGCACATAGCTGCTCTCGGGGGCAGCTGTGCCTCAGCCATGTTGGGCCCAGGCCCAGTGTTGCCACATCTGCTGCTTCATAAAGACTTGAGTGGCCTTGCTCAAGTTGTAAGTCTCTCCAGTGCATTCGTATTCCCAGAAGTGCTGCGCACACTGAACAGTGCCTTTCCAGAGCCTTGTGCATCTTTGTGGTTTGAAGCCGGTGATGCAAGTGAGGGCTCTCCTGTGAGTCCAGGGGATGCTGTCCGGGAACACCCCTTTGTGAGTGGGCTTAAAACAATATGACCTTCCCACCCACTGGTGGAGGCAATGCTCCAGGCTGTTGCCGGGCACTCATCCCCTGTGACTGCTGGATCACGGGATGCAGCGTTAGTGTTTGTTCCATGCTGCCATCAATTCGCTCCCTTCCTGCCTGGAAAGGGCCTGGGGCCTTTGTGGTTTTGTGCACCCCAGGGAAGGAGACCGCCCCCTTGGAGCTTTTGCTGTGCTGGGCTTCGTGACACAAGTCCCAGTATTGATATTCCTTCCTGCTGAAGGGCAGCACCCCATCCAAGGCTTTCTTTGCTAGCATGCCATCCCTCTGGGCTCTCTCCTGTGTCCATATTTGAGATTTTCAGCCAGGTCAGTAGAAATCATGGTGGAGTTCTCATCCCTGTTTTACAGATGAGGCACTAGAACTCAGAGAAGGCAAAGAGCATTAAGAAATTTCCCTTTGTCTGAAGGTGGTCATGAAAATGGTCATCTGGTAGGAACAAGGGGCATGGTCCTTGGAGTCTCCTCCAGTGACAGGAGTCAGCTTTGGCTTTCTGGTCCTCCCCACCCCACTGAGCGTCTGGGCCCAGCCAGTGGCATGAGACTTTGTGAATGTGTGACTCAGGTGAGGGAGACAGGTCTGGAAGAAAGCATACAGGGAGATTGAGGAGGGGGCCGGCGGGCAGTGTGTGCCGGTTGGACCTGCCGCCTGTGCGTAGGTGGATGCACGTCTGACCACTCTTCGAGCTCTTCCCTCTCCACCTCCCCCCACCACTTGGTCAGTATCCTCAGTTCTCTGTCCACATGTGTTGGCTGGGGACCTCCCCCACAGTTGGGAACAGCAAGGCTCTGCACCATCAGCTTAAATGTAGCTCTGCTTACTGAGGGTCCAGCTGGCCTTCCGCTTTCATTCTGTGTCCCCCGCCTCTTGCAGTGGGCATCTTTGTTTAGGTTCTGATTTGCGGAGAAGGAAGTGGGTGCTGTGGTCTGAATGGCTGTTTGGGTGTCCCCAAGCCCCATGCTTACCCCTTCCACCCCTCACAGCCCTTGGCTCCCCACCCGCATGTTGACCTTCTTTGCTCAGCCCCTTCCATTTCTAAAGCCTGTGATGCTGTGCTGAGGGCAGGCCAGACGCCCCTGGGGCTCCATTGGACACTCACCTGGGCCAATAGGAATCTGAGAGGGAAACCCCAGGCCACTGTGCTTTGTGGAAACTAAAATGCACAAAACGGATGCACCCGAGTGGACTCTCCTTAAGGGGAATCACAGGCCCCGGTTCAATAGAGGTCTTGACGCCTCCTGGCTGAGAGTCAGGGCCAGGACAGGTAAGCCTGTGCTGCTGTCAAACCAATGCTGGCTTCTCACCCTAGCTGCATAGCCTGGGGCAAGTTATTTAAGCTGCCTGAGCCTCTGTCTTCTTGCCTGGAAAATGGGGGAACAAGCGATACATTGAATAAATGAATACGAGGAAGAGCAATACTAACGGCGCCTTGGAATCGCAGAGCTGCAGCCTCCCCACCCCACCCTCCACTCCAAGGGGGGCTTCTGACCCTTGCCTTGGTGGGATGGTGTGTGCATCTCCACCTACACACAGAGCGAGTGTTTCACTCTGGACACAGGATTGTAGCTTAGGGATGCAGGGTGCTGGGCAAGAAGGGAGTCAGCAGGTCTGCATTCCCATCGCTCCAGCTGAATCGTTGCCCCTGACTCGACTTGGTCCCCTCACCACTCTGAGCCTCTGTTTTCTAATCTGTGATCCCCACATGGCCAGTTAAGACGAGACGCCCACCTGTGGGACACCACGCGCTTGCCACAGTGGGAGCAGTAGAAGGAAAAACAAGCACAGCAGCTGAGGGGTTCCTAAGGCTGACATGCCGTTCAGTGTGTTAGCCCGTTTAGTCTCCACTGTAACCCACTGACAGGGCTCACCCCTGTCCTCATGCGGACGCGGAAGCTGAGGCCCACAGGGGTCTAATGTATCTGGCCAGAGGGTTGCACTAATAATAGGGTACAAATTGTCACTGCAGTTTTATATTGCTGATGACAATATATTTACGTTTTTTATCATTTATTGAATGCTTAATAAGTCACCAGTTAAAATACATTTTCCTGTATTTTACATTTAATATGATTTTTTTTAGGGTATTTATAGCTTTTGATGAAAAAAATCACACTTTGATTAAATATCTGATTTTGAGGCTGCTAAAATGTTTAAGGTTTTATGTTCAGTTTCTTTGGCTGAAACATTTTTTTCAGAACATGCATTTTTCCCCCCTTCAGTCCCAGAAGGAAAATTACATCTCACGGATAACTTACACTTTGTTAAATGCCAACCTTGGTAAGTTTTTCTTTATTTTTATTTTTGAAATGATTAAGATATATCCTCTCCAGAATTGGAAATTGTAATTTTTAAAAGGACTGAGAAACTTGAACCCTGTTATAATTATTCTGCAAACCTTTAAAGGGATCTGTAGTCAGAACAACTAGATGAAAAGCTCTGATAGACTGAAAAATATAGAGGGTCATTTGTAAGCTGCAAGTTCCTGACTTGTGTTTCCCGCCCACTCACTCGCTGTGCCCCTCTTGCCTCAGAACAGTTTCCTACCCCAAGTTCGTGGGAATTGGGACGGACACTGTTTGATTCATTCTGTGGAAGTGCCGGGGATCTTGAAAAAGACAAGACGGGCCACTTATGTCACTTCCTGTCGCCTGATCAAAAGTTCAGTGAAGAAACGGGAGGCACTGAGAGCCGCTGCCAGCCAGTGCGATGCTGACCCCTGGTTCTCAGTGGGGCCTGTCATGTCGCTGTGACCTCTGGTCTCTTTAGAAGTGCCTGATGTTGGCAGTGGGTCTGCCCAAGAGGCTGGCCTTTGGAGCGGAGCTGAGTGCTCCCTGCAACAAAGGCGGCTTGTAGATGCCAGAGTCAGGCTGCAGAGGAGACCCTGACCAGTCAGTGTCTGCAGCTCGTCTGTACTTGACTGCGAGGGTCTGTTAGGCCAGTTTCATTTCTATCTCTGGGATCCCAACAGGCATCATGAGTGAGATGGGCTAAATACGTAGAATATATGAACTCTTCCCCTTCAGCCACCAGACCAAGACAAGGCATTCCTGGGTAGTTTTATATACCAACGGGGAACTGAATGTCTGAGCAAAGGAACAGAGTCCTGGGGAATAAAGTGGAGGAGGTGGGGGCGAGCTGTCGTTTGCTCGGTTCAGTCCATGAAAGGTCTTGTGCTGAGCCCTGCGAATCCAGATTGACAGCTCGAGCTGTGATCTGTAAGCTCCGAGTATTGGGGTGGGTGGGGAGCCAAGGGCCTGGGGGAGCGAAGTGTGCAGACAGGAGCAAAAGCAGGGCGGGGAAGGATGAGAATTATTATAGAGTGTGCCTTGATTCTCAGTGTAAAAATGAGGAGTGGGCACGGAGTAGGAGTAAGAGTAGGAGAGGAGGCTGGAGAGGGGCTGGGTCCCCGTGTGGAAGTACAGCCATCAGCATTCAGATCTCTCCTTTAGCACCTATTTGCTGGGTGACAAAGGGCCGTTCCTGAACATCTCATCTGTACTGGGGGGCCATGGTAGTTCGGGTAAGGTAGGGGATGATGTTTGGGTCCTAGAGGAAGCCTGGGTGGTTGGAATTACTCTTGAAAAGGCCTTAAGACATCCATGGGATAGAGTGACTTTGTGGGCACAGCCTTGCCCGCTACAGTTGCCCACTACAGCCAGGCACTGGGACCATTTCATGGGAAGGTGGCTGTCCAGTCTTCCCGGGGAACAGCTCCCAGGCTGGAGACCGTGGGCACTCCTCATCCTGCTCACCTGTTTTGTCCCATGCTGCCTCAACTCCTAGCCACGCAGCCTTGTGACTGCTGACAGGCTTGCTTGGGGAGACGCTACATCTTCAGGGGTGAGCAGGGCTCGGGCTCTGGGTGGGGGCGTGCATGTGCATGCACACATGTGCCCCTGGGGCAGGGCAGGGGGTGCAGGGAAGGGATCTGTGAGTTGTACCCTGGTGCTCAGTGCAAGGGGGGCGTGCCAGGACTGGGAGTCAGAAGGGGGTGCCCAAAGCCACACCATGGAGTTCTCTCTCAGTTAGAGGATAGTGAGGGCTCCTAACAGGGGACCAGCAGATCAATGTTTAGTTCATTATCTACTTATGCACCTAATATCACTTTATTTATTCCTGAATGGATAGTACACGCCCGTTTAAAATGGAAAGGTGCAGAACACACAGTCAGGTTTCTTTCTTACCCCACCCCGTGTTTGCCATCGGGCTTCTCTCCCAACAAACAACCAAAATTGATTGTTTCTTTTGTGCTCCTTCAGACATGTCTTATGTGTGGAGGAACAAACACTGACTCCTACACGACACCCACACACACCCCTTTTCCCCTCTTTGACACAGATCACATTGCTCTGCCCTTTGTTCTTCTCACTCTCTCTACCTTGGAGACTGGTCCGTAGTGGTGTGCAAAGAGTATACATTCCTTTTAATGGTGGGATAACATTCTACTCGCATGGCTGTGACATTATTTATTTATTTATTTATTTATTTATTATTATTATTTTTTTTTTTTAGTTTTTTTGGGTTTTTTGTTTTTTCGTTTTTTAAAAAAATGTTTTTATTTATTTTTGATACAGAGAGAGACAGAGCATGAGCAGGGGAGGGTCAGAGAGAGAAGGAGACACAGAACCGGAAGCAGGCTCCAGGCTCTGAGCTAGCTGTCAGCACAGAGCCTGATGCGGGGCTCGAACCCACGAACGTGAGATCTGACCTGAGCCGAAGTCGGAGGCTTAACCGACTGAGCCACCCAGGCGCCCCTACATCATTTATTTTTAACATGCCCTCCCCACTGATGGACATTTACGTGGTTTCCAGCTGTAGCTACGACAAGCCCACGACACTTTGCGACACCGCACGTGTGTGTGGGCTTGCCTGGGTCAAAGATGTGGGAATTCTGATAGCTGTTTTCCCATTGACTTTCATAAAAGTACCGATTCTAGAAGTACCCCTCCCTGACTCAGGATGTGAATGAGGTGGAGACTTTTAGGAAGTTCCTTCTGGGAGGCTCTTTGGAGGATGATTTTGAGCATAAGTCTGCGGCAAAGAATAAGTCATTTCCCATTAGGGAGCAGCTGAAATGGGCCTGATGTGCGTCGTGGGGGTTGGGGCTGCAACAGAGATGGGTCCCAGATGTGATTTGGTAGATAAGAGAGGGAGGCTGCCAGAGGGTGAGGTTTTTAGACCTCAGTTGTTGAAAAGATACAGGTGACAGACCCAGTGTCATCCCCTGCCCCACCCCCACACGGCTGCCTGGTGGGATGAGGGAGGCAGTGCTGTTTGGTCCCTCCTGGGGCACAGGGGGAAATACCTGCTTATTTCTGTATCTCCCCAAAAGAACTCCCTGCCCCCCTGCCCTCTTTTTTGGTAAAACTGCTTCAAATCCCATTAGAAAGGACACATTCCCTGCACTGGCTAACATCAGTCTTCCTAATGTGGCTCAGGGCAGTTTCCCTTTCTTGACTCCGCTGTGATTCTTCCCTCTGGTGCTCAGCTCAGGTGTGGCTGTGTTTCGGGCATGCTCCCAGCCAGGCATGTGTATGTGAGTGTGGAGTGCGCACACACTCTCACGCACATGTGTGTATAGAAACACACACATGCTTGTGGTGCTCTGCATTGAGGTAGCTGAGCCTTGGGTTGCTCTTAGCCTCCTCAAAAGAACAGGAGCCCACCATCTAGAACGAAAAGGACAAAAGAAGTGGGTAGATGTGAGGCAGGCATGTGTGGGAGGATTGTGACTAAACCCAACTGCTATGACCGCAAGACCCAGGAGCCACAGAGGAAACAGCCCCCCACCTCCCCAGTAGTCTTCCAGCCCTTCTGTCCACTGTCTTGGCAAGGGCAGATCCCTAGACATTTACCAACTCTAAGACAGCTTCTTCCTGCTTGGATATTTTTTCCTAGGTAAGATGGGATGGAAATGATGGAATTGATGCAGTAAAAATGGTGTGGGTTTCGGGGTCCCCAGCCCTACTGCATGCTGGCTGGGGGCTCTTGGTGAGTTGTCTGTATTTCATGAGCCTCAGTTTCCTCCTCTCCGGATGAGGCACCACATCTGTCCCTCACAGTGGTCGAGAGGATTCAGCGAAGTCACGTTGGTCAGAGTCTGCCCCCCGTGGCTGAGGCTAGGAGGCGTGTGGTGGTCATCCACCCACTTTTATCTTCATACTTGAATCTGAACCTTGGGAACTAGACAACCTTCTGCCAAGGCCTCTCCCCCATTTCCCTTTCTAACCTTGGCTTCTCTCTCTCCTCGCAGGGGCCCAGATCATCGACCTGATGATGCTGGTCATTGATGTGACCAAAGGGCTGCAGACTCAGTCAGCAGAGTGCCTCGTGATTGGGCAGATCGCCTGCCAGAAGCTGATCGTGGTGCTAAACAAGATAGACCTCTTGGTGGAGGGGAAGAGGCAGGCAGCAATCGACAAAATGACCAAGAAAATGCAGAAGACCCTGGAGAACACCAAGTAGGTTTGTTAATGAGAGGGGTGTCCACATGCCTAAGCTGGCTCTGGGGCATCCTTCATGTCGTGCACATTGGCGGGGCAGGCAGGATCAGCTGTGGGTCCCCATCAGCTGTGGGTCCCCATCAATCAGGCCTCACCTGGAACTTGCTTGCATCAAGGGTAAAGACTAAGATGCTGTTGTGAGAGACCAAAAAATACAGAAGCTTAAGGAAACTAGAATTTGATTTTCCAGGTAGTTTCCTAACATGAGCACTTAGGGGTGAGGGCTCAGTCCTGTCTGTTTGTGGCAGCCATGCCTCGGTGTCAGGCCAGGATACATATCCCCTCACCATCTGTCTCGCTGCAGCACGGTTGTTTGAAGGCGGAGATGAGTTTCTAGATGTTTCTGTCACAGAAGCTTGTAAAATTGGGCAGATGGATGGACAGACTTGGCTGTTGGAGGGGAGACAGGGAAAGTTGAGATCGCCAAGGACCTTTGTAATATTTCATGCCGAGTTTATGATTTCGTCTTGCGGGAAGTAAGGAGTCTGTAAAGAGTTTGGGCAAGGAAGTGGCTGGAAAGTTCTCCCATCCAGAGCTGACTGGTGGCAGGAAGAAGAGATGGCTCAGTGCTGAGGCTCTCGGGGCAGCAGAGAACAGACAGGGCAGTGTGGTGGTGTTCCCAGGGAGAGACATGTGATCTGAGTTAAGGATGTAGAGGGAGGGGAGGGCAACTCGGGGACACCTTAAACAGGAGAGGCAACGGGCCTTGTCAAGCGATTGGCTGTGTGGCCAGTCCTCAAGGACAGGCCCGTGGGGGCAGAGAGGTGGCAATGCCACTGGGCAGGGTGGGGCTAGAAGGGGTGTGGGGACTGCAGGAGGAAAGCCCCCTGGTAGCTCTGGTGGCTGCAGGAGTGCCTTGCTTTGCTGTGGTCAAGAAAACGAGAAAATGTCCTTGTTGAGCACACAGTGCTGGCAAACCTCATAGTTTTATCAATTCCTCTCTTCCTCTCTGGGCCAGCGCCTTTTGATCAATACTAAATAGCGGTCACTGGGAGACAGCGATGCTTCCTCTTTGCTATGCAGTCCGAGACAATGCACTGCGACGGCCACCTCTCCTTCTCCTGCCTGTGGAGGGCAAGCAAGTAGAGAGTGTTTTTGTTTCCCCGTCATAAAGATTGATATGCCTTCCCATTTATGATTTTTTTTTCAGATCCAACACCTGCAGCTCTCCCTCAGAATTCTCAAGTTGGTTAAATTAAAGCTCCAGCCCTGTGAATGGGCCAAATATGTCATAAAAGATTTCCTAGCACTGCCTTTTGTTAGCAAAATTCATCAATCCGATAAAATCGACACATTTAGATAAGTGTTGCATAAGAATTCAGACTTTGTTATTCCCAACGGAAGTGGATATGAGACTGTAAAAAGGAAGATAAAAAATTATATCTTCTTTTTAGTGAGTTATTTGATCTCCCTGCCGTTTTATTTACTTGTCAGAGAGAGGAGAACAGGTCCTTTGGACTCCGGCATAAAAACCCAATACAATGTCAGTATCATTTGCTATATAAATGGACCTTCTGGGAAGGGTTTGGGGTACTATTAAGGGTCAATTAATATTAACTATTTTGATCAGTTAAATTTAAGGCAAATTCTCCCTGGCATGTTTAAATGATTATTCCTATTTTAATTTATTGCTTGAAGGTCAAATGATGGACTGTATCATATCCAGAGGCCATCAGTCATCCACCTGAAACCTCTCCGTCCTCATTCAGCGCCCCGAGGGTGGGGAGAGAAACTCTCCTTGTAAAAGAAAGGTTTGGGGCGCTTGGATGGCTCAGTCGGTTAATCATCCGGCTTCCTGCTTCGGCTCAGGTCATGATCTCCCGGTTCATGGGTTCAAGCCCTGCGTCAGGCATTGTGCTGACAGCTAGCTCAGAGCCTAGAGCCTACTTCAGATTCTGTGTCTCCCTCTCTCTCTGACCCTCCCTTGCTCGTGCTGTCTCTCTCTGACGAGTTGTAGCCAGTGGGCTCAGGGCCAACTTGTAAGAGAACATGAGCTTTTGCCTCTGTGCCGCAGAGAACCTAAAGTCTTCCTGAGTGACCATTTTCTTTCCTTATGATCCCTTGTGAAGTAAATCCTTTGTAAATGCTGGCCCAGATGTGAGGAAACTTCCTATCTAAAAAAGGGAAAATTGGGGCCAGTGAACTATGTACATATCAAAACTGAAAATGTAAAACCTGTTAAAAACCAAACTTAATTTTTTCCACCCAAAGAGTAATTGAGAGAAAATTAGAAAACAGAGGAAAAATAATTAAAAGAAAGAGGAGACCACCCAAAGATTTCTTTTTTTCAAAATAACTGCTGACAGTTTGGTTTATTTCATTCCTATCTTTTCACTGCATATAATATTACCACCGCCTCTTTTCCTCCACATTTTTTAATTGTAGGAAAATATACATACTATAACATTTTACCCATGGAATTATTATTTTACCCATTTGCAAATATACAGTTCATTGGCATTAAATATACTCACAAAGCTGTGCACCCATCACCACTGTCTATACCTAAGACTTTTTCAGGATTCTCAACATAGACTCTGTACCCTTTAAATAGTAATGTTCCCTTCTCTCCTCCCCTCTCCTCCCCCACCCCCAATAGCCTTTATTCTGCTTTCTGTTTCTTTGAATTTGCCTATTGCAGGTACATTATATGCATGGAGTCATGTATTCGGCTTATTCCAATAGCATAATGCTTTCCAGGCCCATCCATGTTGCAGCATATGTCAGAATGTCACTCCTTTATAGCTGAGTACTATCCTATTGTGGGTATGTACCGTATTTTGTTTCTTCATTCATCTATGGATAATCACTTGGCTTCTGTCTTTTCGGCTGTTGCAAATAATGCTGTATGATTGTTGGTGTACAAATACCTGTTTGAGTCCCTGCTTTCAACCCATTTGGGTCTATACCTAGGAGTGGAATTGCTGGATCATATGATAGTTTTATGATTAACATTTTGAGGAACCACCAACCAGTTTTCCACAATGTCCGCACCCTTTTCCATTCCCACCAACAGTTTGTTAAGGTTCTAATTTCTCTATAGCCTCACCAACAATAGTCATTTTCCTTTTTTTAAAAAATAGGTATTCTTGGGGCGCCTGGGTGGGTCAGTTGGTTAAGCCTCCGACTTTGGCTCAGGTCAGATCTCACGTTGGTGGGTTCGAGCCCCGCATCAGGCTCTGTGCTGACAGCTAGCTCAGAGCCTGGAGCCTGCTTCCGGTTCTGTGTCTCCTCCTCTCTCTTCCCCTCCCCATCTCATGCTCTGTCTCTCTCTGTATCAAAAATAAATAAAACATTAAAAAAAATAAAAAAATAGGTATTCTAGTAGGTATGAAGTGGTATCTCACTGTGGCTTCCTCTACCCCCTTGTGCTGGTCCGCCTGCCCCCAGTTTTACTGAGAAATAATTGACATATATCATATGGTGGTAATATTATATGCAGTGACATATATCATATGAATATCTAAGTTTCAGGCATACACCAAGATGGTTTGTATATTGCGAAAGGATTACCATAGTCAGTTCAGCTAACATCCATCTTCCTGTATAGATCCAATACAAAGAAAAGAAGGAAAGAAAAAAGGAAAAAAGTGTTCTTGTGATGAGAACTCTTAGGATCTACTCTCCTTACACGTCCCCTGTATATCACATGGTAGTGTTAGCTACAGTCATCACATCCTACGTCATGCTTCTAGGACTGATTTATCGTATGACTGTAGGTTTGGGTCTTTTGACCACCCCCAATTCCCTCGCTCCCAGCCTTCTGCCTCTGGTGACCACAAGTCTGATCTCTTTTTCTGAGTTTTGTTTTTTGCATTTTTGTTTTTTTTTTTTAGATTCTGCAGATAACACATGGTGTTTGTCTTTCTCTGACTTCTTTCGCGTAGCAAAATGCCTTTGAGGGCTGTATATATATACACACACACACACACACACACACACACATACATTATATATATGCATACATACACATACACACACCACAACTTCTTTATCCATTCATCCATATGCGGACACTTAGGCTGTTTCCATGCCTTGGCTACTGTAAATAATGCTGCAATGAACATGAGGGTGCAGATATCTTTCCAAGTCAGTGTTTTCATTTCCTTTGGATATATTCCCAGAAGTGGATCACTTGGTGGTTCTATTTTTAATTTTTTGTGGCTCCTCCATACTGTTTTCCATAGTGGATGCGCCGATTTATACTCCCACCCACAGTGCACAAGTGTTCTCCTTTCTCCACATCCTCACCAGCATTTGGTATCTGTTGTCTTTTTGAGGACAGCCATGTTAATATGTATGAAGTGATAGTGAGAGCTTATGGTTTTAACTTGCATTTTCCTAATGACAAGAGATGTTGAGCACCTTTTCACGTACCTGTTGGCCTTTCATAGATCTTCTTTGGAGAAATGTCTAGATCCTCTGCCCATTTTCAATCAGGTTTTTGTTGTTGTTTGTTTGTTGTTATTGTTGAAAGGGGTTTTTTATATATTCTGGATATCAATCTGTTTCAAATATATAATTTGCAAATGTTTTCTCCTCTTCTTTAACTTGATTTTTCACTTTCTTCATAGACTCCTTGAAGGCACAAAAGTTTTTAACATTTACAAAATTCAATATATTTATTTTTTCTTTTGTTGCCTATGTTTTTGGTATCATATCCATGAAATTGTTGCCAAATCCAATGTCCTGAAGATTTTCCCCAAAGCTTTTCCTTAAGAATTTTGTAATGTTAGCTCTTAAGTTAGGTGGTTCATCTATTTCTAGTTAATTTTTATATATGGTATAAGTTAAGGGCCCAACTTTATTATTTGCATGTGGCTATCCAGTTTTCCCAGCACTGTTTTTTGAAAGGATTGTCCTTTCCTCTTTTACCCTTGTCAAAAATAAATGGATCATACATGTGTGGGTTTATTTCTGGGTTCTCTGTTCTGGTCCACTGGTCTGTGTGTCTGTCTTTACACCAGTACCACACTGCCCTGTTGACCTTTTTAGTAAGTTTCAAACTCAGAAAGTTGAGTACTCTGAATTTTTTATGCTTCTTCTCCAAGATTATTTTGGCTATTTGAGGCCCCTTGCAATTTCTATATAAATTGGATTTCTGCAGAAATTGGTTGTTGGAATTTGAGTAGGGATTGCCTTGAATTGTAGATCCTTGTGGGTAGTACGAACACCTAAACAGTGTTAGTTAAGTCTTCCAAGCTGTGAACACATGCCTTTCCATTTGTTTAGATCTTCTTTACTTTCTCTCATCATTGTTTTGCAGTTTCCATTATACTTTTACATCCTTGGTGAGATTTATTCCTAAGTATTTAATTCTCTTAGATGGCATTATAAACGGAATTGCTTTTGGGCGCCTAGGGGGCTGAGTCAGTTAAGCGTCTGACTTTGGTTCAGGTCATGATCTCACAGTTTGTGGGTTCTAGGCCCGTGTCAAGTTCTGTGCTGACAGATTCCAATTCTGTGTTTCCTTCTCCCTCTGCGTCTCCCGGACTCATGCTCTGTCTCTCTCTGTCTCTCAAAAATCAATCAAAATTTAAAAATTTTTTAAAAATGGAATTGCTATTTTTTAATAGTTTCTATTTTTCTGCTGAAATTTCTTTTTTCATTTTTTTAAATAAATAGTTTATTGTCAAATTGGTTTCCATATAACACCCAGTGCTCTTCCCCACAAGTGCCCTCCTCCATCACCACCATCTCTTTTCCCCCTCCCCCTTCCCCTTTAACCCTCAGTTCATTTTCAGTATTCAGTAGTCTCTCAGGTTTTGCATCCCTCTCTTGGAATTGCTTTCTTAATTTCCTTTTCAGATTGTTTTTTGCTGGAGTATAGAAACACGCTGATTTTTGTGTGTTAATCTTGTACCCTGCAACTTTGCTGAACTCATTTGTCCCTTTGAGACTGATGAGATATTTGCATCTTTGATTTCTCCTTTTATTACTTAATATCTTGTATAGCACTTCTTCGTGTAATCATTAGTTCATTGTTGGCCCTTTAGATTGGCGTAAGTTTTCCTTATAATTAAGGAACCCTGGGTGAACATTTTTGACCATCCTTGAACTTTTTCTGTATTTGTGTGTGTGTGTGTTTTTTTTTTTTAACTCTTGAGACATTTCCAGGTGTGAGATTACTGGACTGAAGAACATGAATCCTTTCAAACTTCTTGTTGTCCACTGCCGTATTCTGTTCCAAAGTGTGTGCATCTTTTACATAGGTATTGGCAGCTACCTTTGGTCTCTAATTTTAAAATATATATAAACTTAGTAGGACAGAAATGGTATGTTACCCTTGTTCTAATATGTGAATCTGTAATTATTAGGGACATTGAACATTTCTCCTTAAGTGTATTAAGCAGTTATGCGACTGTGTGTTTGAATTATGCCCATATATGTTGTCTATTTGCTTCTAGTGATTTTAATGCTTTGTTTTTGATTTTCAGGGGTGTTTAATAATAACCAAGATGTTGTTATTAATTAACTCTTTGCCTAGCCTATTTGCCACAAATAAGCCTTTAGCATTTGTTGGTTGTCTTTCCATGTTGATTGCTTTTTTTTTTTTGACATGCAGAAGTTTCTAATTTTTATGTAGTCAAACGCTTTGATTGTTTTTCTTTGTGAGTTCTTTATCTCTGAAAGCATTTAAAATTACTGTTGCATAAGCATTTATCAATGTTAACAGAAATCAAAATAGAAGATAAAAACGTACCCATAATCTCCCTGATGCATCAAATTAAAGTGTTCTTTCCCTAGGATCCCTGTCATTCTTTCCCACACGTACATAATTTGAGGTAGTTGTTATCACAACATTGACACTGTTCTGTGTTCTAGGCTTTTCTGTTTATTTTTCCACTAAATGTTATCATCTGACAGCATCCTTGATGCAGCTTTCCCTCCAACTCCCTCTGTGTTTCCTTCTACTTTTTAAACACTTTCTATTTCCTTGTTTCTGTGGTAGCCAAGGCCATCTTCTGAGAGCCCACCGGCGGCTCCCTTGGCCCTGCCTCGCTCCCTTGGATTGGGTGGAATGCCAAATCTCCAGTGATGGAGCTGCTGCCCAGCTGACTGACCAGGTGCCCCTTTCTTACCGGCGTGGTGGCCAACCAGCTGTGTGGGCAGAGGCAATTCGCTTTATCTGGGTGGGTATTTCGTCTTCCGTCAAATGGGCACTTATAAGTCCAGCATTTATTCTGGGAGACATTTGGCATGGAGCCTGGCACACAGTAGGTTCTTAGCAATCACAGCTGGAAAGTGTGGAGCACCTACTGTGTGCCTGGCACTGTACCAGGGATTTCCCATAACACCATCTGTCAGACCATCAGTTACCCCAGTGGGCAGGTTTTGTATCTGGGTTGAATGTTGAGAAAAATCTGAAGTATAGTAAGTGTTGGCTCTTTTGAATTTTCCTATTCCAAACCCAAAACTTACCCAAGTATCCCCTGCATTTCAAAGACTGCCTAGCACTGCTTTGCTTGTATGAGAGACCTACCTCAGTAGTACCTGTTTTTGCTAACAAAAAGAAATCGAGAGGACTTTTGTTGTTATGAGAAAAGGCGAAAAGCAACAATAGTGCTCAGTGTCTGCTTTGCAGCGAGTCGTTACAGAGGCAGTGTGCACGTACCCCGGGCAGTGACTGCAGCCCTGCCAAGCCCCTCTCCCCGGGGCCACACTCAGCATCTAGCCGCCAGAGCTTTGAACTGTGTCTGTGAGCATCTGTGCTTTATGTCGATTTATTTTGTGCATCTGTTAGTAAGATGTGTCCTAAGGTACCAGAAGAGCCTGGGAGAGGTTATGTTTTGGGGTCCAGGAATGCTAATTTCTCCATATAAACGAATGGTAATACTTCTTTACACCATTTTGCCTTACATAGGAGCGCTCTATTTTCAGATAGTTGGGAAACCTGTAGTCTATCGTTTATGTCTTTTCCACGAGTTACACACGTGCGTGCGCACACACACACACACTTTTTTTTTTTAAAAAACTTATCTTAGATCGTTTTTGTGTGCTGTCGAAGGTCACTCTGCACGCACAGTCAGCATGTCTGGGCTCGGTTGGAACTGTGACGCACCACAGCTGTGAGGAGAGTCTGGAGGAGGTGGGGGTGCTGGGAACAGGAGACGCATTTGACTGTGCTCCAGTCAGCTCCTTCTGGCACCACTGAGCGGTGGGACTGGGCTCAGGGCTCTTCCTGACATCTCTAGTTGGAGCCTCTGGTGCTCCTAGAACACAGACACCAGTCTGGATCTGAAACCCAGGGCAACAGGGGCCTCTTACCCGCCCAGGGGCCACGGACTCTGCTTCTCCCTCTAGAAGCCAGGATTCCCAGTGTGTGGCATGTTCTGGAAATCAGCAAGGCCAGCTTCTCTTGAGCCTGGGAAAGGGCCAAGATACTCAGCCCAACACGCCTTTATGTTTTGTTACAATACATTGCCCAAAAGGGTTTGGATAGAAAATAATTGAATTTCCGAAAGCTTTATGGTTAATCACTGGAATTCTCAGTGCACGCTTTTACCCTCCTCTGTTCCTCTGGGCCTCAGGCACACAGAGTGTAAGCAGAGATGCTGCACACACACTGGGCCCTGGCCTGTGGCTGGGTGTTGGGTCACTGACGGCCATGGCTCGAGCCCTCTCTACAGACCGAGAATGGGCTCTTCCTCTCCTCCATCATGGGAAAGGCCTGGACCCTGGATTCCTACAGACCAGCCACATATTCCCGGTGCCCCCTGGCAGTCTCAGGCAAGTCCCTTGGCTTCTCTGAAAACAGAATCCAGAGCCCCCCTGCCCATGGGGCGCTGAGATCACACAAGAGCACAGAGCCACGGTGCTGGCACAGAGGAGGGTGTCCTCTCCTGTCCTTTCCTTCTCTTTTTCTCTTGTGTTTCTTTCTTTCTTGGTCTCTCTTCCCCAGTGTTGTTATTTTTTCCCTCTTTCCCCTCGCTGTTCTTTTCCTTTTCATCCTTCCCTCTCCCTCCTCTCCTCTCCAAAGTCTCTTCTTTCAAAGCCCGCTCTGGGTGTTGGCCTTTCCAAGGCAAACATCTCCTTGCCATTTCTGCAGGGCAGCCTGGCCTGTCGAGCTGCTCTGGGCTTGATTGGTGAGTGACTCATAGGCCCTGTGTGGACTCTCCCCTGTGACCTTGCATCATTTTGTCACACTGACCTCCGGGCAGCCAGTGGCTCCAAGGTTGCTTACCTTACTCTTTAGGGAACTCCCACTTGTCTGAGTTCCTTCCTTTCTTCTTTAAAAGAAAATCTGGGGCACCTGGGTGGCTCAGTTGGTTAAGCATCCGACTTCAGCTCACGTCATGATCTCACAGTTTGTGAGTTCAAGTCCCACTTTGGGCTCTGCACTGACAGCTCAGAGCCTGCTTTGGATCCTCTGTCTCCCCCTCTCTCTGCCCCTCCCTCACTTGCTCTCCCTCCCTCCGAAAAATAAGTGAACATTTTTTTTTAAATCTAGTTTTTTAAGGGCTTGCCTGCCCAAGCAAGCCAGGAGCAGTGTGGCATGGGACCAAAGACTGACTGAACCAAGCCTCCCATGTTCTAAGAAGTGTATCACATTTTTGAGCAGGAAAGACCAACTGGTGGAGGACGTAATGGGGAGATTTGCCTCGCAGTTCAAGAGGAGAGCCAAATTGGCTTCCTCAGAGCATCATGGGGGCTTCCGAGAAGGAGAATTTGCTTCTGGCCTGGGAGTCGGGAGTTCAAATTGGTTCTAGAAGGGCAAGTGATAACCATGCAGGGACGAGGTTCCCAATATGTGAGGCTGGTCAGGACACTGACCACTCAGAAGGGATGTAGGCAGCTGGTGGCTGTCCTGGCTCCAAGGACGGGTTTCAGACTTCCCAGGGGACTTTTCACAAATTAACTTATTTGTTGTATGAGACAGCCCCACAGCATAGCTCATGCTGTTTCCTATAGGAAAGGGAAGTGGGGGCTGAGTCAGATTTGGATTGGAAGTTAGTCCTAGGGTCCTAGGTTTCTTGTTCAGAGTCCCATTCTTGGTGCCTTGTCTCAGGTTGCCCGTCACCAGGACTAGGTTTGGATACGCAGAGGAAAGGAGGGGAGTATGGGCAGCAGTAGGAGCAGAGTTCAGCACTAGGCAAGTGCCTAGTTTTTACCTGTGTTTCCAGGGGTTTGATGAGTTGGGGCAGTATGAGAAGGATGGGGCAGCCCATAGAGGGATGCCAGGCTTTATCCAGGGATAGCCACGGAGTCCCTGAAAATGTGTAGGAGAGAAGGCTGGTACCTCTGAGTGGTGCAGGTGGAAGATCATCACAGCCATGGTCAGTGCCTGGTATAGGGCTGCACACTGACCTTGGAGTGTAGTTGGCCTGGGATGGTAAGGGTCTGACCCAAGGTGGAACTTGTTGAGAATGAAAATCAGGGGATAGACTGGAGCTGGATCCCAAAAGAGGAACTGATCAAATGCAGTGACCGAGGAAGGCAGTGGTGACCTGGCAGCCAGTGATGGCGCCAGAGACCAGGGAATGTTGTCCTGGGATCAGAAACCTGGGACATAGCGTCGCGAAAGTGCTTGCTGGCAGGTGATGGTGCACGATTACAGTACTAGGAAGGGACCTTACCTGAAGGCACAGGTTTGGGAACCATCCACAGAAGAGCCTTGGCACAGGTCACCCAGAGCGCGGGGAACTCTTGGAGGATAGCAGCCCAGGGGGAATGAGCAGAACTCTAAGGATACTCCTGGGAGAGACTTGCAGCGGGTTGGGAAGGAAGACGGCCCCTTGAGGAGGCAGAGGCCCTTAATGGAAGGCCGTAGAAATAAAGGCCTAGGGTTGTGGCTGAAGAGGGTGGGGAACCAGGTGGCTGATGGTCATCTGGGTCAGATGTCATAGTGCGGGAGAGAGTCTGAGGGAAGAACATCAACTTGACCACTGGAGTTGCTCTTGTCCTTTAGGAACTTCATTCTCTTCTGGACCTCTTCCCCATTCCTCTTGAAATCAGAGTTGGTGCCCCAGACCCTCTTGACCCATTGCTTGGGGAGCCCTTTGTTTATTGTACAAAGCTTCATGAAGGCCAGCATAGAGGAGATGCTTCATAAATGTCCCTCAGCTTGAAAGGGGAGACAGAAATGATGTAAGGAAATCAAGCTTAAGCTCCTGGTGAGTAAACAGAAGTGGTGTTGATTTTGAAATGTGAGTGGGAGAAGAGCGAGCAGTGCCAAGCAAAAGGATTCTCCCTCTCCCAAGTAAGAGAAATCTGGTAATGCAGAAAGACAGCAGGTATGAGTCCTGAGACAGCCATGGAGGGGTTGGTGAAGGGAGGTGTGGAGATGAGGGTGGTCAGACAGAGGATACCTTTAGACATGGCAGGGAAACCAGGTAGCAATAGATTTTTTTTTAGACTCTTGCCTTCTGTTGCCTGTTCTTGACCTGGGTCCTTTGTCCTGCTTCCCATTGGGTACCACAGTAGGGAAATGTGAAGGAATGGCCAAGGGTCTTGAGGAAGATGAAGAAAGCCATATTATTCACAGCAAGGGTCTTACACTGGATGTCAAGCAAAAGATATCTGAGATTGTACTTGGATGTGGCAAAAATGTGTCAAGAAGATTCTGGAAAGATGGCAGCATAGGAGCACCAGGAATCTGTTTCCCTGTCTGCACAACAGTTACACTGGCAGGATCTGTCATATATAACCATTTTGGAACTCTGGAGTCTATTGAAGGCTTGTAAGGGGAGGGCTGAGACAGTAGATTGTGGTTATTTCAGTTAATTTTAACTCTTAGCACAATAGCCGTATCCATCTCCCACCCCTCAGTCCCGTGGCAGGCACCCTTGCAGGTGTTTCTAGGGCAGCTTGCACACAGCTTGCAGAAACCAGAGTAGGCAAAAATGACCCTGTCCTCCAAATATCAGAGATCTGTGCTCTGATCACTGACTGCTGCTTCTGATCACAGAGGTGCAGACAGACAGACAGGCATCCATTATTCTCATGCCTCCCTCCACTATTACAAGTCCTCCCTCCCCAGTGGAAGTGACTTCTGAAGGATTTGAAGAGCTTTTGTCCCCCCTTTAGTTTTCTCTTTTTTCTCTTTCAGAAGTCAGATATTAAAGACTAGGATGTTCAGAAACAACTGCAAACATATGGGAGGAAATTACAAACTTAGCACACATGCCCAGGGAAAGACTCAGATAAGACCTAAGAAGATTCCTAAATTTATACTTTAGGCTGAGGTAGCATAGAAACAGCCTGCAATAATAAAAACAAACAAACCAAAAAAAACAACCCAAGAGCAACAACAAAAAACAGGAAACTGCAGAGAAGAATCTGATTTATAGAGTTACCGTATTACTTGACTCAAATGTCCCGCTCACAAGATGTAAAAAGAAGCAGGAAAGTATGGCCCAATCAAAGGAAAAAGAGTCAATAGAAAGTGTCCTGGAAAAAGACCTAATAGTAGATATACTAGACAAAGACTTTAACAATCTTAGAGAACTAGAGGAGAAAGTCAAGAAAGCAATGTATGAAGAAAATGGAAATACCAGTAAAAATTTTTAACCTAAAAAGAAACCAAAGAAATTCTGGATTTGAAAAGTACAATAACTGAAAAAAAAATTGCTAGAGAGATTTCAAAAGCAGATTTCAGCAGGCAGAAGAAAGAATTGGCAAAGTTGAAGATAGGACAATGGAAATTGAGGAACATAAAGAAAAAGTAATTGAAGAAAAGTGAACAGAGCCTAAAGAACCTGTAGAACACTATCAAGTGGACCAACACACACATTGTGGGAGCCAGGGGAGGGGTGGGAAGAGAAGAAAGAAAAGAAAAGAGAAAAGAAAGAGGCAGAGAGGATATTTGGAAACTTCCCAGATTTTACAAAAGACATTAATTTAAATATCCAAGAAACTCAATCAACTTCAAGTAAAATGAACTTTAAGAGACTCACCTGGAGACATACAGTCATGCAACTTTCAAAAGTCAAAGACCAAATCTTGAAAATCTTGAGAGCAACAAGAAGTGATTTTCCACACACAAGAGATCCTCAGTAAGATAGTTGGCTGATTTCTCATCACAAACTGGGGCAGCAAGAAGGTCATGGGCCCACATATGCCAAGTGTTAAAAGAAAAAAAAAAAACACTGTCAACAAAGAATTGTTTATCTAGAAAAAGTGTCCTTGAAAACTGAGGGAGAAATTAATACATTCTTAGATGAACAAAAGCTGAGGGGGTTTGTTACCACTAGACCTGCCGGGCAGAGATGCTCCAAAGTTGTGCACAGTGAAATGAACAGACACTAGGTAGTAACTTTTAAGCTCTGTGGTGAGATCACACTCTCACATAGGCAATTATAAAAGCTGGCATTGTGGTCATGGTTTGTGGTTCCATGTGGTTTTTCCTAAATGATTTAAGAGACTAATAAAGATAAAAGAACAAAACAATGATTTGTCTGAAAGCAAGTAGTATTATAAATTTGGTCCTTAAATCTACATTTTGTTTTCTACATGATTTAAGAGACTCATGATGTAAAAGAATACTGGTTTATGGTTTGGGGCACACAGTGTATAAAGATGTCATTTTGTGGCATGAAAAACAGAAAAGAATGGGGTCAGAGCTTTATAAGAACAGAGTTTTTGTATGTTATTGAAGTTAAGCTGGTATAAGTTCACATTAGAATATTATAACTTGAGGATGCTGAATGTAATCTCCATGTTAGCTATTAGCCCCCCCCCCACAAAGTATAGAATATATATATATATATATATAATATATATATATATAAAGAAACACACAAAAAAACCCACAGAAAAATCAACTATACACCAAAAAAGATAATAATGCAAAAAATAAGAGACCCCCCAAAAAACCTAGAAGGCGTATAGAAAACAAACAGCATAATGACAGAATTCCCTCCTTATTAGTAGTTTCTTTAAATGGATTAAGTTCACTGATTAAAAGAGAGAGAGTGGCAGAATAGACAAAAACACTATATGTGCTTTAGCTTATAGGGCCCAACTACATGTGCTCTCCTAGAGATTCATGTTAGATCCAAAGACACAAATAGATTGAAAGTGAAAGGAAGGGCACCTGGGTGGCTCAGTCAGTTACACATCCGGCTTCGGCTCAGGTCATGATCTCACAGTTTGTGGGTTCAAACCCTGCATCAGGTTCTGTGCTGACAGCTAGTTCAGAGCCTGGAGCCTGCTTCAGATTCTGTATCTCCCTCTCTCTCTGACCCTCCCCTGCTCACGCTCTCTCTCTCTCTCTCTCTCTCTCTCTCTCTCTCTCTCTCTCTCTCTCAAAAATAAATAAAAAACATAAAATAAAATAAAAAAAGAGAGAAAGTGAAAGGAAGAGAAAAGATATTCCCTGCAAATGATAATCAAAAGAGACCAGGGATAGCTATACTTATAGTAGATGAAATAGACTTTAAATTAAAAAAAGATTACAAGAGATAAAGAAGGACATTATATATCAATACAAGGTCCTATAGAGCAAGAAGGAATAATAATTATTAACAATTACATACCTAATGACAGACCACCAAAATAAATGAAGCAAAAACTGACTGATTTGAAGTAGACCTAGTTCTAGAACAATAGTTAGAGACTTCAGTATCACACTCACAATCACAGATAGAATAACCAGACAGAAGATAAGGAAGGAAACAGAGGACTTAACACAATAAACTAACTAGCCCAACAGCCGTATACAAAACACTTGATCCAACAACTACCGCATATACACATTCTTCCCACATGCACATGGGACATTTTCTAGGATAAGCCATGTGTTAAGCCAAGCCACAAATTAAGTCTCAATAGATTTAAAAAAGTTAGATCTTACACTAAATATCTTTTCTGACCATAACAGGATAAAGGTAGAAATCAATAACAGAAGATTGGAAAATTCACAAATTTGTGGAAGTTGACATATGAAAACAGCCAATGGATCAAGGAAGAAATCATAAGGCAAATTAGAAACTTAGAGATGAATGATAAGCAAACCATAGTATTTATGGAATGCAGTAAAAGCAGTGATGAGGGGGAAATTTATAGTTCTAAATTCATATATTAAACAAAAAGAATGATTTGAAATCAACAACCTAACCTTATAACTTAAGGAACCAGAAGAACAAGCTAAGCTTAATGATAGCACAAAGAAGTTAATAATAAAGATTAGAGAAGAGAAAAATGAAATAGGAAAAGAAAAACAGTAGAGAAAATCAAGGAAACCAGAGGTTGGTTTTGAAAAGATCAACCAAATTGACAAGCTAGATGGACTAAGAAAACAGAGAGAAGACTCATATTATTAAAATTAGAAATGAAAATAGGGACATTATTACTGTCTGTAGAAACTAAAACTGGATAACCTTGATGAAATGGACAAAGTCTTAGAAAAATAAAACCTGCCAAGACCAAGTCACAAATACATAGACAATCTGAATAGACCTTTATGAAGGAGATTGAATCAGTAATCAAAAATCTCCTAACAGAGAAAAGCTCTGGATCTGATTAATTGATGGTGAATCCTACCATTTAGAGAAGAACTAACATCAATTCTTAAACTTTTCCAAACAAATTGAAGAGGAGAGACACTTTCTAACTCATTCTCCAAGGCCAGCATTTCCTTAATACCAAAGCTGGACAAAGATACCAAAAGAGAAGAAAACTGCAAACCCAAGTCCCTTATGAATATTGATGTAAAAGTCCTCAGCAGAATGCTAACAAACTGAATTTAGCAGCATACTAAAAGGATTATATACCACAACCAAGTGGGACTTATTCTGGAATGCAAGGATGGCTTAACATACAAAACTCATTTTTAATGTAATATACCACATTATCATCTCAATTGATACAGAAAAAGCATTCAACAGAATTCAATACCCTTTCATGCTAAAAACACTCCATAAGCTAGGAAGGGAAGAAGAGTACCTCAAAATAATAAAAGCCATACATAAAAAATGTACAACAAACATTGTATACAATGTGGAAGGCTAAAATTTTTCCTTTAAGATCAGCAACAAGACAGATATCACCACTTTCTGCCACTTTTATTCAAACTAGTACTGGGAGTTCTAGCCAGAGCAATTAGGCAAGGAAAGGAATTATAAGCATCCAAGTTGGAAAGGAAGAAGTAAAATTATTCCTCATGGATGATATGATCTTGTATGTGGAAAACCTCATATATTCCAGAAAAAACTATTAAGCTTATAAATGAATTCAGCAAAGTAGCAGGATACAAAGCCAACATGTTGGATTTCTATGTACTAACAATGAATGATCTGAAAAGCAAATTATGAAAAGAATGCCATTTGTAGTAGCATCAAAAATAATAAAATACTTAGGAATTCACTTAACAAAGGAGACAAAAGACTTACATAATGAAGACTGTAAAACATTGCTGAAAGAAATTTAAAAAGACATAAATAAATGGAAACACATTTCATGTTCATGGATTGGAAGACTTATTATTGTTAACATGTCAGTACTACCCCAAGCAATGTACAGATTCAACACAATCCCTATCAAAATCCCAATCAAGTTTTTTGCAAAAATAGAAAAACCTATACAGAAATTCATATGGAGACTGAAAGTTCCCCAAAAAGCCAAAATATTCCTGAAAAAGGTGAACAAAACTAGAGAATTTACACTTCATGGTTTCACATATTACTACAGTGCTTCACTAATCAAAGCAGTATGGTACTGGCATAAGACAGACATATACACCAATGGAACAGAGAGCCCAGAAATAAGCTCTTGTCAAATGAGTGTAGACAAGGGGGCCAAGACCATTCAATGGGGAAAAGACAGTCTTTCAACAAATGCTGCTGGGAAAACTGGATGGATATCCACATGCAAACAGATGAAGGTGGACCCTTATCTTATGTCATATACAAACATTAGCTCAACAGGGATCAAAGAACCAAATGTAGGACGTACAACTCTCAGAAGAAAAATCTTTAAATTTGTGCATCAAAACACAGTATCAGCAGAATACAGGGACAACCTACAGAATGGGAGAAAATATTTGTAAATCTATATATCTGATAATAAGTATATATAGATAACTCCTAAAACTGAAGAATGAAAAACAAATGACCTGATTCAAAAATGGGAAAGATTTGAATAGACATCTCTCCAAAGAAGATACACAAATGCCCAATGAGTACATGAAAAATAAAAAAAAGCCACCATCACTAATCATTAGAGAAATGCAAATAAAACTGCAGTGAGATACTGCCTCACAGCCATTTGGATTGCAATTGTCAAAAACAAGGAAGTATGTGGATAATTGGAGCCATTGTGCACTGTTGGTGGGAATGTAAAATGGATAATGTTATGCAGGTTCCTCAAAAATGTAAAAATAGGAATGTTAGCGAACTGGAATTTAAGTAAAAACTTTAAAAAGTTAAAAATAGAATTACTATGCAACAATTCTTCTTCTGGGTATATCCCCAAAAGAATTGAAAGCAGGATGTCCAAGAGATGTTCATAATTACATTTTTCATGATAGCCAAAAGGCGAAGGTGTCCATTGATGGATGAATAGATAATCAAATTGTGGAATACACACAACAGACTATTATTTATCCCTAAAACATGAGGAAATCCCAGTACGTGCCACAACATAGATGAACCTCAAGGATATTTTGCTACATGAAATAAGGCAGTCACAAGAAGACCAATACTGTATGATGCCATTTACATGAGATAGAGTAGTTGAAATCACAGAGCCAGAGTAGTGTTGCCAAGAGCGGAGGGGTGGGGGGATGGGGTTATTGTTTACTGGGTATGGAGTTTCAGTTTTATAAGAAAACAGAGCTGTGGAGATGGATCCTGGTGATGGCTGCACAGCATTATGGATGTATTTTATGCCACCGAACTACACACTTAGATATGGTTATGGTGGTAATTGTTTTTATTATGTCTATTTTACCACTATAAAAAAAATGGGGGGAATGCATGGAGTTATCTTAGAAAGTGAAATCTTTTTCAGTTATCTTTTTTTTAATGTTTTTTATTTATTTTTGAGAGACAGAGATAGCGTGAACAGGGGAGGGTCAGAGAGATAGGGAGATACAGAATCTGAAGCAGGTTCCAGGCTCTGAGCTAGCTGTCAGCACAGAGCCCGACATGGGGTTCGAACCCACAAACCATGAGATCATGACCTGAGCCGAAGCCAGACGCTTAACCTACTGAGCTACCCAGGCACCCCTTTCACTTATCTTTAAATCTCATCAGTTAAGTTCAAGAAAATGTCTCAGCTTGGTCCTATCATGTCTTCAGCATTCCCCTAACTTTCGAACTGCGCTCATAGCCTTCAGCAGGGAATAGTATCTAGCTGAGATTTAATAGCCTTCTTCTGTTTTCTTTGTGTTTATTTTTGTAGCTACAGTAGGAGTTTTCTTGTCCCCTGAAGGGAACTGGGGTTGATCCATCAAAAGTCCCTAAAAGCATAGAATCATAAAAAATGGCACATTCAAACCTTATATAATATTTTAACTTGGAGTATATCCACACATACTTACTTATAATATCAGTAACGTAAGTTGTGAGGTGCCTGGGTGGCTCAGTTGGTTGAGTGTCCGGCTTCAGCTCAGGTCATGATCTTATAGTTCGTGGATTTGAGTTCTGCGTCAGGCTCTGTGCTGACAGCTCAGAGCCTGTAGCCTGTCTTCAGATTCTGTGTTTCCCTCTCTCTCTGACCCTCCCCTGCTCACTCTCTCTCAAAAATAAATAAAAAATTAAAAAATAATAATAACGTAAGTTGCTCAGGGGAGGGAAGATACCAGGCTCTCAGCATCGTGCCTCCCCTTCCCCCTTAACAACACACTGTTGGCAGTTGGTCCAGGCTCATCAGGGTGGGGGGTGGGGTGTGCATCTTGGTTGTGTGAGCAAGTTTGCATCCTGAATTCAGGCCCATCTCCTCTTCTTGCTGTTTTGTTTAGGTGCGTGTGATTTCTGCATGATCTATAATTTCAATTTTACACGAGTTAGCACTCCTGATTCGTATGTTATCATGAATTCTTTTGTTCTGAATTCAGGAAAGTAAGCTATATCCTGGATGTTCTTCTTGGTCGGAATGTATGTTTTTAAAAGCTCTAGGGTTTGTTGCTTTGCCAGCATTAAAAAGTTATAATTTGCGAGTCCAGCTGCAGCACCTTAGGCGGCTGGGGTCGTCGCTTTGGCTTTTTTTCTAGCCAGGTGCAGTGCATGCACACTGTGTGTGTGTGTGTGTGTGTGTGTGTGTGTGTGTGTGTGTGTGTGTGTGTCTTGATAGCATCTTATACGTTAGAATAGTTCTACCAAGTGTGTTAGAGGTGTTCTCCAGTTAAATGTCCTGCAGAAAACAAAACAAATGGCTTCAGTTCTATTGTGAGTGTCAGCATCGCATGGCTTCCTGTGACCCAAGTACTTGCCCCAGGAACTCATGACCTTGTTACATCTGTCACTTGCTGCAAAATGTTCTGCCTGGCCCATCTTTTCTTCTAGTTTGAGCCCGCTGACTGGCACCCTGAGTCCTTTCACATATAAGCCATACCCCAATGCACTGTTTACAGTTTAGGTCTCCTTAAAGTGAGGCACAATTTGCAAGCCATGAGAGTGGAGAATTCTGTGTTTTCACAGCCTGCCCTGAAGTTCTTTAATCGTTTGCTTATTTGCACTTAATTTAGCACCAGGTTATAAAGAGATTTGTCTTTCTAGATAATTTTACATAGTTCTCATAGAAACAGCTATTTTCACACTGTTGTTTTATGATACTAAATCGAAATAAAATGACACAGTTGGCATTGCCAAGTTTATGCCATAATCACTGTGTCTCCTGTTCAGATTAAAGGTCAGGTGGTAAAGGCTAAAGTGTGGGGTGGTTTGGACTCTCAAGTGGGGCTTCAAAACTCAAGCCATCTCCTGGGTATGGGCATCTGGTGTGCGAGACTTTAGGCACAGGGTTCTTTTTTTTAATGTTTATTTATTTTTGATAGAACACAAAAGGGGGAGGGGCAGAGAGAGGGAGGCACAGAATCTGAAGCAGGCTCCAGGCTCTGAGCTGTCAGCACAAAGCTGGATGCAGGGCTCGAACCCACAGACCATGGGATCATGGCCTGAGGTAAAGTCGGGAAGTGGATGCTTAACTGATTAAGCCACCCAGGTGCCCCCAGGCACAGGTTTGCAGAGCAGAGGGAATGAAGACCCAGTGGCGTCCTTGTGGCTGGCAAGAGGAAGGCCTCTACTAAGCCTTTTCTTTGTGGCAAATGATACTGGTTTTCCATTTAGATAGTAATATAGAATTGTGCTTTTCAATAAACGTATTCAAGGGAGCATGTGAATTGTTTTAAAGGAAAAAACCTGAGAAAGTAATAGCTTAGGTGGTATGCCGATTTGACAAACCTTGTGAAGAGTGTATTCGGACCAGTGACCTGTGTGAAGGTAATACTGAAACAGGCAGGAAGGGATGGAGCAGAGCAACCCAGCCCTGTCCTGGTGGGTGGGGGCACTGGACTCCATCTTCTGTTCTTCTGTTTCAAAGGAGCAGTGGTGACATCTGACATAGTAGTCATTCCCGGGGGAGGGATGGCGGGCAGTCACCCTTGGGATGTCCGGCATAGTGGGAAGGACAGAACTCTAGAACAGGGCTTCTTGCTTCTGTCATTTACTTCACTTATGACCCTTCAGCAATCATTTAACCTCTCTGTGCCTCAGTTTCCCCATCCCTAAAATGCCTCACATCATCACCGTGAGGATTAAATGGGGTGATGTGTATGAAAGCATTTAGCCAAGCATTACGCCATTCACATAGCACTCAGATTATGTTATGGGAATGTTAACAACTATTCTTCCTACCTCCACGGGTTGTCTTAAGGATCCAGTAGGTTTATGTCTTTATTTGAAAGTGATAGCAAACTGTGAGACTATTAAGTACTATCATTATAGTTATCATTGTCTTTCTTTCTTCGATTGGTTTGAGAATAAAAATTACCAAAGGGCAAGGATTTTGTTAATCTATTTATAGGACTTAGACATGTTATGTTCCCTGATCTTTAAGATCAACCACTTTCTGAAATTTCATGGGTTTGAGAAAAGGCACACAGCCCTGCCTCTAACCCAGGCTGATGGAACACTGTTCTCTTGATCTTCTCAGGGGGATGGGAAACCCAGCGTTGGCTTTTAACCATAGCCCCACCACTCATTAGCTGTGTCACCTAGAGCAAGTGACAGCACCAGGCCAGCTTCAGACTCCCTTCTGTAAAATTGGAGGAGGGGTAATAACAGCCACCTCATGGGGCCTAACACAGGTGCTGGGACTGTTGGTGCTCGGTCCGTCGTCCCCCTCACTCCCCCTGCGGCGGACACTGGATTGGGTACAAAGAGGCACTTCACAGCAATATTTAGAGTCAGGGGAAGGTATGGGTGCGTCTATGGGAGGAGGCAAAGACCAAAACCAGAAAGGGTATGGAAATGGCCCCTGAAAGTACACTGAGTATATAAATAGATGGAAGATGTTCAACATTATCAGGCTTATTAAGGAAATACAAATTAAAATGAGGTATGTCTAAAAAGTAATGAGCTTTTGATGTATGGTTAGCGAAATAGACATCCCAGATGTTCACTGTGGTAGTGAAAAGGGTAGCAAACCTTTCGATGTATGTTTTTTTCTTTTTAATTGAGATAAATCACATACCATAAAATTCACCCTTTTATTGTGTATAGAATTACACAACCATCACCACTATCTGATTTCAAAAACCCTGTACCCATTAGGCAGCTGTCTCCTATTCCCTCTGCCCTGGAAACCACCAATCTGTTTTCTGTCTCTCTGGATTGGCCTATTCTGGATATTTCATTAAAAAAAATCACACGATACATGACCTCTTACGTCTGGCTTCTTTCACTTGCTTCACTTAGCATTGATGGCCACTTAGGCTGTTTCCCCCTTTTGGCTTTTGTGAATAGCACCCTTACACATGTATGTGTATTTGTTTGAGTACTTGTCTCCCATTCTTTTGGGGTTATACATAGACATTTCCAGGCCCTATCGTAATTCTACACCAACTTCATTTTTGAAGCAGGTTTATTTTGCCAGAAACAGAAGTCTTGGTTGACTGTTTTTGATTTCTTTTTTTGACTTCTAGCATTTTGAATATGTCATCCTGTTACCTTCTAAGCTGCCATGATTTCTTTTTTTTTTAACTTATTCATGTATTCATTTATTTACTAAACACTCTACGGTGATTTTGGGCAGTGTTATTGTTATTGTTGTTGTTGTTGTTTAGGTATTTGGGATTGGCTGCCCTGGTTTCTGATGAGAGGTCAGCTATTAATCTTCCTGAGAATGCCTTCTACCGAATGAGCCCCTTCTCTCTTGCTTTCTCCTTGGCATTGACTTTGACAGTTTGATTATGATGTGTAGGTCACATCCCTGAATTTTTCCTACTTGGAATTTGCTGAGCTTTGTAGATGTCCTTCCAAAACTTCCAAAGTTTTTGACGTGTATTCAGATCTTTCTGCCTCATGTCTCTTCTTTGTTTCCGGACTGCTCAGTGTGTATATGTTGATATACTTGGTGATGTCTCACATACCTTTGAGGCTGTGTTCATTTCTCTTCTCTCTTTTTCCTTTGTTTTCCTCAGATTCCATAATCTCCATTGACCTGATTTCAAGTTTGTTGATTATTCCGCCTGCTCAAATCAGCTGTTGAGCTTCTCCAGGGAATTTTTCATTTTAGTCATTGTATTTTTCAACTCTGGAATTTCTATTTGGTTCTTTTTTGTAATTTCTAACTTTTTTTGATATTTCCTATTTGGTGACATCTTAGCTTCATTCTTTCCTTTAGCTCATTAGACATGGTTTCTTTTTATTTCATGAATATATTTAACATAGCTGATTTTAAGCTTTTTGTCTAGTAGGGCTTTCTCAAGAACAATTTTTATTGTCTCCTTTTTTTTCTTATTGTTTCTTTGTTGTATTGCTATTTTTTGTTGAACATGGAACATATAGACATAATGTGGCAGTTCTGGACATCAGATTCTCCTCTTCACGCATACTTTCATAGTTTGTTGTTATTACTTTTTTAGTGACTTTTGTGAAGTAATTCTGTAAAGTCATCTGTGACCACTGAAGCCTCTGCTCACTCAGGTCACTGGTCAACTAATGATTAGACAGAGCTTCCCATTAAGCCTCAAATCACTAAGTCTCCCCATCTTTCCCAAGGATCCAAAAAAAATTTTTTTAATGTTTATTTTTGTGTGTGCATATGAAAGAGAGAGAGAGCAAGGAGGGTGAGGCAGAGAGAGGAGACATAAAATCCAAAGCAGGCTCCAGGCTCCAAGCTATTAGCATAGAGCCCAGCATGGGGCTTAAACCCACCAACTGCAAGATCATGACTTGAGCCAAAGTCTGACACTTAACCGACTGAGCCCCCTAGGTCCTCCTGCCAAGGACTTCTGTGTGCACATTGGAGCATGCTTACATAGAATGAAGATGAGCCAGAGGTGAGAGTTTAGGGCCTTCTCATGTCTTTTCTGACCATTCATAGTTCCCCAACCAGGCCCACAGCTTTTTGCCTGCAAATAGCCTTCTAGATGACCAGGAAACCTCCACGGAAGCTCCCAGCTTTGCCCTCTATGCTTTTTGGTCAGCCAGTTTGCCCAAACTGTTATCCTCTGCCTCGGGCAAGGTAATAACAGTGGTTATAAACAGTGGTAATAAACAGTTGTCTCTCATTGTTTTCAACAAATGTGCTTGAGGAAAATGCAGTTCACACTGGGCATACTCCAAAGCAGGCCACATAAAGATAAAGCCTTGTGAGTAAAGCTACCAGATAGGAAAATCCTGACAGTTCTCTGGGAAAGGAGCTTTGATGGAACTCAACCCATTCTGCTCCCTTGGCACCTCAGGCTGCTGTTTTCCATTCTAACTGCAGATGTTGGTTATTAGGGCTAGTGCGGAGCTGGGGCGGGGTGGATGGGAATAAGGCAAGTTAAAATGCCAGAAAAGCTATTTATTTATTTTGAGAGAGAGCACGTATGCAAGTGGGGAAGGGGCAGAGAGAGGGCAAGAGATAGAATCCCAAGCAGGTTGGATCATGTCAGCACACAGTCCGACCACAGGACTCGATCCCACAAACTGTGAGATCATGACCTGAGTTGGTATCAAAAGTTGGACGCTCAACTGACCGAGCCATCCAGGCGCCCTGCCACAAAACTCTTTTATTCTTACCAAGATTCAGCCATTTTTCTCGAGTAAATGTTCCACAGATTGCTGCAAACCTTTGGTTAATTTCTAAAATTCTGGAAATGTTGCTTCTGATCATTTTTGCCCATGTTCTTTTATTGCTCTTACGGAAGAGAGGTTTTTGAATGTCCTTATTCTACCATTTTTACTGATTTTTCAATATATGTTGAGTCTTAGACTTCTATCTCATGAATGAATCCCAAAATAAGGCGGGGGGGGGGGGGGGGGAAGCCAGTCTCTTCCACCAACATATTTTATCAGTGTTATCTATATTGGTGAAATTTTGACATGTTCTAAATCAGTGACATTAGTGGGGGAAGGCATGTAAGTTCTGGGTCACACGATTATGCAGCTGTCCTAAATGAAAAAGGAGGGCTGGGTGGCAGAATTAGAACTTGGACCCTGTGAGTCTTGATTCTAGAGACAGATGGGCTGGATTACAGTTTGCTCCAATGACTTGGAGCCCATTATTTTGCCTTTCTAAGCCTCAATTTCTCATCTAGAAAATGGTGACAGTTCTAGGGTGCCCGGGTGGCTCAGTCAGTTAAGTGTCCAACTTCAGCTCAGGTCAAGATCTCGTGGTCCGTGAGTTGGAGCTCTGCATCGGGCTCTGTACCGACAGCTCAGAGCCTGGAGCCTGCTTCAGATTCTGTGTCTCCTCCCTCTCTCTCTCTCTCTGCCCCTCCCCCTCACTCAATGCTCCATCTCTCTCTCTCTCAAAAATAAATAAACATTAAAAAAAAATTTTTTTTAATGGTGACAGTTCTGTAGTGGTGCTGTGAGCTGTCAGTGAAGGCATCCAGGCATTGTGCTTGGCTCAGCCAAGTGAGTTATTATCAGGGTTGTTGCTGTCGTCCAACAGAAAATGTGGTATGATAGTCTTCCTTCCATTTCTATTTTTTGGAATACCTTGAGAAGGATCAGTATTAACTCTGCTTTAAATGTCTGGTAGAACTCCCCTGGCAATCCATCCGGCCCTGGGCTTTTATTCGTTGGGAGATTTTTGATAACTGATTCGATTTCTTCACTGGTTATGGGTCTGTTCAGATTTTCTATCTCTTCCCGTTTGAATCTTGGTAGTGCATGTGTGTTTAGAAATTTGTCCATTTCTTCTAGATTGTCCAGTTTGTTGGCATATAATTTTTCATAGTAATCTCTGATGATTGCTTGTATTTCTGAGGGATCTGTTGTAATAGATCCATTTTCCTTTATGATTTTGTCTATTTGAATGTTCTCTCTTTTCTTTCTGAGGAGCCTAGCTAGAGGTTTATCAATTTTGTTTATTTTTTCAAAAAACCAACTCTTAGTTTCATTGATCTGTTCAATTGTTTTTGTGGATTCCATCTTGTTTAATTCTGCTCTGGTCTTTATTATTTCTTTTCTTTTGCTGGGTTTGGGGTTTTCTTGCTGCTCCCTTTCTAGTTTCCTTAGGTGCTCTGTTAGGTTTTAAGTTTGTGCTTTTTCTAGTTTGTTGACATAGACCTGGATTGCAATGAACTCTCCTCTTAAGACTGCCTTTGCTGCGTCCCAGAGAGTTTGAATTGTTGTATTCTCATTTTCATTTGCCTCCATATATTTTTTAATTTCCTCTCTAATTGCCTGGTTTGCCCAATAGCCAAAGTAATATTGAAGAAGAAAACCAAAACGGGAGGCATCATAATCCCAGACTTTAGCCTCTACTACAAAGCTGTCATCATCAAGACAGTATGGTATTGGCACAAAAACAGACACATGAACCAATGGAATAGAATAGAGAACCCAGAACTGGACCCACAAGTATAT